>NC_088376.1:85220178-85527500 GCF_037993035.2 Macaca fascicularis | reverse complement strand
TGTCAAAAAAATCATTTGCCACTGCACTGCCTGGGTGACAAGAGTGAAACTCTTGTCAAAGGAAGGAAGGAAGGAAGGAAGGAAGGAAGGAAGGAAGGAAGGAAGGAAGGAAGGAAGGAAGGAAGGAAGGAAGGAAGGAAAGGAGGGAGGGAGGGAGGGAGGGAGGGAGGGAGGAAGGAAGGAAGGAAGGAAGGAAGGAAGGAAGGAAGGAAGGAAGGAAGGAAGGAAGGAAGGAAGGGAGGAAGGCAGGCAGGCAATTCATAATTCAGAAGGTGTCCAGAAAAGCAATGCGAAGTTTGTTGATCATGGGGAGAAAAAATCATTTGCCACATCTGGATAAAAGAGAAAGTGGTAAGAAAGACTCAATTGGCTTTCCAGTTACACTCTACCAAGATAATTCCAGGTAATAAAGCAGTTAATAGTCCTATAACTTTGAAGGTGGTACTGAATTGCCTAAGGGTATGGTTAACAGTGGGTGGGTTAAGGTTTATATTAACATTGGGACTGATAATATTTCCTGCACTTTCCCCACCCACTCCCAAACACAGTTTCTAAAAGTTTCTAACTTGGATGGATGCATATCCTGCCTTCATGGAGCACGATGCCACATAAACATGGAACATTACAAGGTGAGATAAAAGATAGCTGCAGGTAATGAAAATCTTGTGAGGTAAAAGAAATGAGACTCACTGTGCTCTAGCCTAGATAAAGAACTCTGTAAAAGTGGGTAGAATGTGAATAAGTAGTAGAGAATGATAAATATATGCATGAATACACTGGTAGGTTTGTTGGAAACAGACTATTCTCACAATTTAGTGGGAAATAAGGTTGGGATCAGATCATGCGACTCAGCAAATCGCTCAGGTGAACTTGATTCTCTATGGCAAGCTATGAGTTATGCTTCAGTTTTGTGGTTAGGGAAAATGATGAAATAAAACTGTGTTATTTAGAGAAACTAGAGTTGGAGACTTAGACTTCTTTGAGATTTCATAGTATACTTAAATCATAATTAGTAAAATTATCTTTTCCAGAATAGAGATAGTTCTTTTAATAGTTCTTGAGACTTATTTTAAGTTGTTAAGAGTGGTAGTCTTTTTTGACACAGTTATCTTTTTCCTTAGATAACATGAAAGCAGAAAAAAAATACTATTTAAAGTTTAAAAAAAGTATTTTTTAAAAAATCTTTAGACCTGAAAATCTAAATGTATTTCATTTTTTAGTCACTAAATTTTTTAAAAAATAGAATTAGATTATAGTAATATCTTAGAGTTTTTAGTATACCAAGATTCTAATGAAAATGACAGCACTAAAAATAAGAATGAATGACAGCTAAAGAAGTTTTGAATGACATGTATGCTCTTTGAAAATCTTTACTTTCTAATTGGAGTGAGAGAAATCAGAACAATGACATAGATTTTATTTTTAAAATAATCAACTTTTTAAAGGTAGTGTAATGTACTATTTCTTAATCTGGGTGCTGATTCATTATTATTCTTTAAGCTGTGAATATATATATTTATATTTTTATATCTCTGGTCTACTTTTAAATAATTAATCTCTTGGAATACATTTACATATATGTTTGTCAACAGATCCGCTTTTTGGGAAAAGATACCCAACCTTATCTTCTCCTATTCTGCAGACAGGGTCCCCGGCCTTTGCTCTGGGAGCAGGCTCTTCCTTCCTGTCCTGGTTCCACACCCAACAATTGGACTGTAATTCTTCCAGCTCCCAGGTCAGCAGAAAGTGGCACAATGGTTCCATGAGGGAGACAGGTAAACAAAACATCTGGGCAATAGTAACTGTTACTATGCTACACTGGGTCCAGGTGGATGCCATTCGAATCATTCTGAATCGGTGAAATTAAAAAAAGCAGCTGCGGTGGTATTTTCTTCCCTTATTTCTCCCATGGATTGGGCTCATTTGTCAGAAGGTTCCTACTCTGAATTCTTTAAATAAACTCTTTTTTTTTTTTTTTTTTTTTTTTTTTTTTTTTTTTTTTTGAGACGGAGTCTTGCTCTGTCGCCCAGGCTGGAGTGCAGTGGCCGGATTCAGCTCACTGCAAGCTCCGCCTCCCGGGTTTACGCCATTCTCCTGCCTCAGCCTCCCGAGTAGCTGGGACTACAGGCGCCTGCACCTCGCCCGGCTAGTTTTTTGTATTTTTTTAGTAGAGACGGGGTTTCACCGTGTTAGCCAGGATGGTCTTGATCTCCTGACCTCGTGATCCGCCCGTCTTGGCCTCCCAAAGTGCTGGGATTACAGGCTTGAGCCACCGCGCCCGGCCTCAAATGAACTCTTTTTTTTTTTCTTTAAAATGTTATTAGTCCAAAACTTGCATCAAAATACCAACATCCCCAAAAGATCCTCAGTGGCTTATTTTCATTATCCAGGTACAGCTTTCTAAAATGTCACTTTTTAATTAAGTACTTAAAAATGGATAACATTATTAACATCTACAAATGTGAATTTCTACTACACTAAGTGGTGCTTTAATTAATATTCCTGCATTTTCTCTTCCCCCACCAAAAGAAAAAAATAGGTTTGATACATTTTGTGTTTCAATGTTAGCGTGTTCTTATTTCTTTCATTAACTTTTAGAAAGAATATCAAGATGCCAAAGAAAATATCCACAGGCAAAATAAAAAAAAAAAAACAAACTCAAAATTGGTTTTTAAAGATCATACTCTAAATATTTCTAAGGAATTCTAGATAAAAAGTTAAGTAAAATGTTAATAAATACACCAAGCAAGTATTTCATTTTCAAAATAGTCATGCAATCTTAGAACCAGATGATCTTTGAAAGGGTTCAAGTTAGTGGTTTTTATGTATTTTAACCCATATACCTTCTAAAAGAATATTTTAAGAACCATACAACTTAAATGTCTTCTCATAAGTTTAACATTTAAAAATAAAAAATTCCCAACACACAGTAAATATTGGCATGTTATAAAAATTGTTTTGACTCTTTTATTTGTACCTAATTGAATTTTTTTTTTTTTTTTTTTTTTTTTTGGAAACAGGGTTATAGTCTGTTGCCTAGGCTGAACTGCAGTGGTGTGACTATGGCTCACTGCAGCCTTGACATCCTGGGCTCAAGGGATTCTCATACTTTGGCCTCTGAAATGCTGGATTACAGACATACCTAATTGACTCTGAAGGTCACATCAATTTAAGACCTACTAGCATACATTACAAAATAGAATGCATCAAAAAGCCCTGCACAGTTTAAATGGTTTGCATTGTTTCTTTCTCTCTTTGGACTTTTATTTCACCTTTCCCATAACATTATATTTTAATGAAATACACTTTTCACGTTTGAAAGACCTTTATAAGGTCTTAAAATTTTGTGCAATGAAAATATGTATATAAATAGAAATTTAAATTTAAAAAATTCCTGTGATGACAATCTAAGTGTTAGTATATTTCTTTCAGGTTTTTTGCATAATTATTATTGATATGCACTTGATCCAAATAAAGAAATACATTTGATAATTACTAAACAATTTTTTAAAATGTATTGGGAATTGAGTCCTTAATGAGATGGATGACCTCTGCTCCTCCAATCAGTTTTTGTAGTCAGGGGTGAATTTGTTTGCATTGCTATAAGGTAATATTAAACATAGGTTTATGCTTACTTTTTATTTTTATAGATGTCAATTTTGAGAAAATGAATTCACATAAAGTAAATGAGAATGGAAGAAGTTTTATTCTAAAAAATGCCATTCAATTATTTGAACTTTTTCCAAGTTACATGCCAAAAATCACATAGAGATCTATGATAAAAATTACTGTTAATGATCTCTCAGCTGACAACTCAATTATCATCACCTTCAATTTTGTTGAAAAGAAAGAAATGAAGATTAACTGACTTGTCAAAGGATTTTTTACTCAGCCATTCTTTTTCTAAATACAATCACCAATATTTTAAATTTTTTCTTTACTTAATGATCTAAGGATTTTTTTTTCAATTTATTGATCAGATTTATACTGAAAATTTAATGAGATATGAGAGGGAAATTATGTCATATATCATTCAGATAAGTCTAAGAATATTTCTTCAAGATTACTTCGTCTTGGAAGATGTTTAACCCACACCAGCAATTTTTAAATCACAGAAGCAGTAAACTTTAGGAAGAGAGAGATGTACACCATTCTTTATGAAGTGCCCTTCTAAAGAGGGAAGAAGAAAAGGAATACAGTGTAATAGTTCTCTGTGGCAGGCACATTCTCTAGCCAGTTCATTTTAGGGTGGGGTATGTATGACCATTCAAGATGCAGATCTCAATTCCTTTAGAAATGCTGATTCTGAAACTTTTGGAAAGTCCTTTTGAAGTTCCAGAAGTTTAAGAAGAAAACAATTACCACAAAACAGACCCCTCTACTAAGGCTCCTATCTCTGCTGCCTTTCCCACTGCCCATAGCAACCATGGTAGTAAAGTGACTTTTTTCCACCTCTTAGCTTCCTATTTCCTCTTCACTTTTAAGACTCACAGACTTAAAAATATAAAATATAGTCAAATAAATTTTGAAACTATTAGATTAGGTATCTTACCTTTCAGCTTTGTAGGTAAGATTGCTGAAAAAATGTTGATGAAATGTGATACGAAGTTACAATGACAATGATGATGATAATAATTATATCATACATATGTGCTAGTCATTAGTACAGAAGCTTTTCATACATTAACTTATCCAAATCTCAGAACAGCCTTATGAAGTGGACTCAATTTCTCTTCCCATTTTCAGGTGAAGAAACTGAAGAATAAAGAATTTAATGGAATTGCTCATGGAATTTAACCCCAAGCAGTCTATCTGCTATGTCAGTTCACCTAACAAACACTATTCCATTAAAATATTATTCTATCAGTTGGGGAAATTGCTTTCCAGAGAAGATACATGGCACTAGAAAAGAAGCCAAAGTAGTTAACTGTTTCTAATAAAGAGCTTCAAGCTTCCTTTTTATCAATAATCCTTACCAAAAATCTTCCATCTCCTCCATTCTGAGAAGATAAATATGCAGTTCTTGAAGTGTGTAAAATTAATATAAATAACCAGCTTTAAAAGAATGTACCCAAAAACTCACTTGGGATGAAATTTTAAATAATTTTATGAAAGTATAATAGTCTTCCAAAACATAATATTTAATATTTTTATTTCCTAGGAAAAACAGAATGTGAACAAATATGTTCAGATACATGATGAGAAATGGCTTTTTAAAAATTTGAGCTGTATTTCCCAGCAAAGGTAACATTATATATAAAAAGTTGTTGAGAAATAATTAGCCATAGCCACTAAGTTGTGACTGATTGGTTTTAAAGTGAATGATGTGATATCTGTACGACATTCAGTTTTCTTATCAATTTTAATTGGAGCACATTTTCTCTCTTAATATTCATGTGGGAATTATAATTAGTTAAAAGCTGTAAAAGGAAAGTATTTTAAATTCATAGTTGTTAAATGGTCAAAGAAATATATGCAGCTCCTTGGTATTTATACATCATTTTTATTTTGAAGGTTCTATGAAACACATAAAGAAAACTATAGTGAATACAACTGCTTATGTAATTATGATATGAAATCTTTATAAATCACTGTTAGAACTTAAAAAGAGTATTTTTAACATAGTAATACTAGCTTTCATATATTCAAATTTTTTTGGATTTTGGTTGTATGATGTTGAATTATCCTATCATGTCAAAAAGCTCTGACAATCTGCAGAATATGGTTTATAAGATGTTTATTGGTCAGAAATTTAAAATTTCTAATCTGCTCCTTTTACTGTTGTTATGGGTTAATATTAATAAACAGGACCAGCCATAATTAAAATAACTAAAGATCTATGTCATCATGATAAAGTATAGTATATAAAATTAAGTATGAATGAGCCCTTGTTAGAAAATACAGCTTTGAATTCTTCATGTTTTGTCAAAATAAATCATACATATTTTTTACTGTATTAAATCCGTAGTTTATCTTAAAAGGCATACAATGAGAAAAAAGGTAGTGACGTACTTTATCTTAAAAGGCATACAATGAGAAATAAAGGTAGAGAAATAAAGGCAGAAAATCAAATTTGAAAATATATAAA
The DNA here is from genome assembly GCF_037993035.2 of Macaca fascicularis. Lineage (NCBI taxonomy): Eukaryota > Metazoa > Chordata > Mammalia > Primates > Cercopithecidae > Macaca > Macaca fascicularis. Next base: position 85,521,412 of record NC_088376.1, on the reverse strand, counting down.
AGTTTTGAAAACTACACGTTTATACAATAATTATAAAATCTATGTTCGCATCATTTAAAAAAATTCCTTTATGTTGGTAACAGGCAAAGGTCTCAAGCCCAAATATTTACAGTGGCTAGGAGGCTAATAAGTATACAGAGTGTGGGGAATGGAGTTTTCATGCCCTATCTAAAAGAATCAGCTATTACTCAGCTGCAGGGAAGGGTGGCCAGAGCTTCCACTGATCAATGGAAAACAGAAATGCAGAATTTTAAAAATGTAAAATCTTCCAGTTTTTCAATATTGACCATTAACTCCATTTCTTTTTAAGCCATAATGTTAGCTTACCTCCATGATGGCCACCATCAACTCTTTATGCCTCATATGCACATGCCTTTCCCTCATGGAAAGTTGCCACAGGTGACTCTGTGTCTTTACACACACACACACACACACACACACACACACACACACATATTATGTACATATATATGATGTAAAAATTATGATAATATATTATATATATATATTTGTCAACAGATCCATTTTGGGGAAGAAATATCCAACCTTATCTTCCCTATCTTGCCCTATCTAAAAGAGTCAACTGTTACTGAGCTACAGGTAAGGGTGACCAGAGCTTCCCCAGTAGATATGTCTCTAAGTAGCTACAAGGCCAGTTTCAAGGGCACGTAACCTGCACAGTCACACAGGACCCAACGCTTAGAAGGGCCTCAAGCTTGGTTTAATGTTCTGTTCTCACTGTTTTGAAGTTTTTAATAATTGTGGAACATGGGGCCCATATTTTTATTTTGCACTAGGCTCCACAGATTACATGGTGGCCCTTTATAGGACAGTAATTCCTGCTTCCTGGCTCATATTAAGAAACCTTGGCTTAACCTGCTGCAAAACACACTTCATAAAGGAACACAGAGGTATCTAGTATATGAGTAAAGAAGCCATTTTCGTCTTTAAACCCAGTAAAGTTTTCACATGACTTGAAGCACAGACACCATCTGACTGAAAACCCATGAGGCTAAAGCGAGGACTACCCAGTTGAGAACAGTCAACCACAGAACCAGAACACAACTCAAAAGTAAATTGTTGTAAGCCACTACATTTTGGTTGGCTTGTGATGTAGCAATCGGTAGGCAGAACAGATAATATGTTGGCTATACAAACATGTGTCTTTGGGCCTCAAGCTTGTGACCTCTGGTTCACTGTCCTTTGGCCACCAGGGTGATTTGCAACCCAGAAATTCAAAATATATTAATAATATATAATTATGTGCATAATTATATTCAAAATAAAATCTAGAAATATATTTAAAACATCATTTTATTTGAGTGTTTTAAACAGTTTTATTAGTTTGATTATCTTGATTGAAGGAAGAGTTCAGACAATAGATTTTATTTTTCTCAACAGAGCTGTTTGGTATTAGATAAAAAATTTAAATATGATGTAAATTACTCAAAAAAGTTGCTATAATTTGCCAATTACTTGATATACATCTAATTAGCATATATTGCCAATTCAAAGTCTTTTTGTTGCTGTTTTTATCTGAAGATAACAACTTGAATTGAAGAAATTGCCTCATTACTGAGTCACTCCAGATACCTTTCACAGACATATGCCTAGCAAATCATCAAATCCTCCCTTGAGTTCCCAGTTCCTAAATGTACCTAATATTATTGCATTCTTCCATAAGGCAATTCCTCCACACCTTTAGGCCATGTACCTTAAGGTGCCATGAAAACAAAAGACTAAATAATTCTCTTCAAAGTTTTATAGTATACATGCAGCTACAGGTATACTGTCTAAACTATATTTGTCCCTTTTTCTTCTACAGTGCTTGGCAAATAACATATATTAGCCTGATTCTGTCTACTTAAAGTTCAGGAAACATTTATTAATAAAAATCGATCGAACATATAAAAACATAAATATTTAGTTCTTTATACAAATTTTAAAATTCCAAGTCATAAAAAATATAGATTTCTATATTATTCCCTTAATATGTGTAGTTATATTAACCTGGATCAATGAGCCTGTTTACTTAAAACATTATTTAGAAACGGATTAAATTGCCCAATAACCGAGAAACACCACCACCCCTAAAAGATATTAGGTAAAGTTTAGGAATTATGTAGCACCACCCTGGGTTGCTAAGACCCTGAATTGGGCTCTGCTGTAGCTGTTGGTATAATGTATTCAGAGTGGCACAAAGAAAAACCTTCTGCCTAGAAAATGAGTGGCAAGTTAGAATAAGCACGCCCTAAGGGTCTGTTTCAGTCAGCCAGTGATTCAAATAGCCCCAACTACTACATAGCAATGATAAACACCACTTAATTCTTCATGATGTCAATTTCTGATGACTGTATTTTCAAAGGTTATATACATAGAAGAAGTAACAACCTCATGAGAATGCATACTAGTTGCTAGGAGGGTTCAGCTCATTTCAAGTTTTAACACTCATTAGCTGTATGACTTGGGACAAGTCAAAGAACTCATACACATGCTAATTGTTTCCTTCAATGAGGGTAATATAATCTTGTTGGAAAAATATCTTGATAATCTCTTAACTAAAATAAAAATTTAAATTAATAAATTTAATTAAGTTTGAGTTGCTGAGAAATAATATTTTCCTAGGGTAAAATAAATGAGATTTGATCACAATCAAAACAGTATAAATGAAGCCTTTAGAGAAAGGAAAGAAAAACCTTTTTTTTAATGTCTAGATGCATTGCTTGTATGAACTGAACTTGAACACAGAAAAAATAAATTACTACAACTGAAACAATATATTACTAAAGTCAACTGAATTATTTTCTACTATATATAATATATAGTAGAACTATATACTATATATTATATATACTATATATAACATACTATATATACTTAATATAGGTATATATACTATATATTATATATAATATTAATTATATGTAGTATATATGCTATATGCTATATTTATATACAATAGATAGTATATACTATATATAATATATAATTACATATAATATATTAATATTATATATAAATATATAATGTATACTATATATAATTATATATATTAAGGACCAAATTCTAGTGAAATCTATTGCTATGAACTTCATGTAAATTCCGATTGCTTTGGAGGATTTTTGAGGTTTAACTCATTTAAACCCCCAAAACATAAAGCCATCTTAAAAAGTAAGTTGGATAAGTCAACAAAAGATGTTGAAATTGAAACACATATGCTGAATTCCAATTCATTGTTTATATTGTGTTCCTTGAATTTGTGATTCAAAATTTGAAACTATAAGCTTCTCATTTTAAACATATGTATACATTTGTCAGCCAACCACAAGGTTCTAGAACAGTGATTTTCAAACATTTCTCTCTCTCTTTCTCTCTCTCTCTCTCTATCTACCTAAACAAGCTAAGAACTGGAAAGTTCTGACTGACAGAGGTTGAAACACCTGAGGCACTTAAGTCTTCTATTATTCACCTATCTTTTCTCCTTCAGCAGGTGACTCCAATATTTAAAACCTAGAGGTTGAACCAGGGGTTGTGAATGTTTAATAGAGTGTGATGAGCTACTGACTCTTAAACTTTGAGTTTCAGAGGAAGTTAACAGCAAATGTGATGGCTCATATGCATTCTCACATGTTTGAAGGTGGCTGAAGATGAAAATAACCAAACTAGCAGGTTGGTAGGTGTTATGGTAGCATCTGTCCCTTCAACTAAGAACAATCTGCACCTGTGACATTTGAGTAAACTTTGTGCTAGCCTGTGTCTTCTATTTTTCTTATACAATGTGATACAACATATGGCCCAAATCTGAAAAAAAACAAATTATATTACACTTTTCATTATTTTATGAGCACAGTCAATGGCAGTATAACATTTACATTTGCACTTTCTTTCTAACACAACTGCTTTAGGAGTCCATGAATCATTCAATCCAATGAGCCATTTATTTGGTACTTCATATGCAGTAATCTAGTCTAGCAGTAAGGTAGAACACTTGATAACCATAAGAGATAATCCAAGCCTTTTTTATTTCTATCTCACATAAGTGGTCTCAGAGTATCTGTATTTAATCTCTCCTTTCAGCCTGAAGATTAATATTAGAATTTTCAGTTTCATAAGATATTAGGTTTGCTCCTTTTTTCTCAGTGTCTCTCTCAACCTTGCTCTGGGCAGTTTGCAATCTAAAGTCCTAAGACTAAAATTAAAAAAAAAAAAAAAAAAAAAAAAGCATCCCAGCATTCTCCTTTGATTAAATTAAGTACAAAGCTCTTCAGCATCCATGTTAATATTTTAAACATTGATTGCATATATTTTTAAGATTTATAAAATTTTTAGAAAAATATATATTATCTATTAAGAAAGAAAAATGAGTCCTCTATAGCAAAACTGTGCATATTTAATAGCTGTATATATGTACTAGAACATTTCTGTTTGCATATTTTTCATTATTAGTTCAATAGAAGATAAAATCATGGGTAAAATGTACAATCAGCCATTTAATGTGACGTAGAAATTCTTAAATATTTTATTCATATTTTAGGAATTCTTTTAAACTGTTCTAGCTAAGATACAATGAGTTATAGACAGAGCATGACCTACTTAAGAGTGTGGATTTTTGAATTGGCCAGGCTTATTTCAAATCCTTAATTCTATGATTAACTGGATGATTTTTGACAAATTTTCCTAGGAGTCCTGTTTCCTCTTCTGTGAAATGTGGCTAATTAAGTGAGTGTGGCTTAGACAATTTAATGAAATTGTGTAAATTATCTCGCATGGATTCTGTCATATGGTAAAAACCCAAGAAAATGTTTTTTTCTGCTCTATCCCCTTTGAAATATGCTTGTAAAGTAAAATATGAACAACATTAAACTTGAATCTTTTCCTTAATTTGTCCTTTATGTCCTCAAGGTGATAAACAGCTTTTTCCTTCATCTTCTCTGTAGCAGATTGAAAATGGCCTCCCAAAGATGCCTGAGTCTTAATCTCCAGAATCTTGAATATGTTACTTTACAAATACATTTGTCAGGTGATTTTGCAGATGTGATTAAGTTAAGGATTTTGAGATACAGAGATTATCCTGTATTATCCAAGTGGACCCAGTATAATCACAGGAGTCCTTGTAAGGAAAGGAGAGAGGTAGGAGAGTGAGAATCAGGATAACAGATGTGGTGACTTAAGCAAAATGAGAGAGAGAAAATGACAATTGAACATGCTGAACTCCTAGTTTATTCAAAACCAGCAGAGGAACTAGCCAAGGAATACAGGTAGCCCCTAGAAGATAGTAAAGGCAAGAAAATAGATTCTCTACTGGAGCTGCCAAATGTAATACAATCCTGTAGACACATTGATTTGAAGACTATAACATAATACATTTATATTATTTTATAACACTAAATATGTGGTAATTTGTTACAGCAGCAATAGGAAACCGATACACTCAATAAAGGCAATAAATGGACTAGAAGATGCTACCATTCTATATATATACACACACACACACACACACACACACACACACACACACACATATATATATATATTTTTTGAGACGGAGTCTCACTATCACCCAGGCTGGAGTGCAATGGCGTGGTTTCAGCTCACTGCAACTTCCACCTCCCGGGTTCAAGCGATTCTCCTGCCTCAGCCTCTCAAGTAGCTGGGACTACAGGCACATGCCACCACATGGGGCTAATTTTTGTGTTTTTAGTAGACGGGGTTTCACTGTGTTGGTCAGGTTGGTCTCGAACTCCTGACCTCGTGATCTGCCTGCCTCGGCCTCCCAAAGTGCTGGGATTACAGGCGTGAGCCACCACACCTGGCCCATTCTATGCATTTTAAAATTCAGGTGTTTGATACATTTTGTAGATGTGTAGCAAGCTACAGAGGACTGTAATGATACTTAATAATAGTGAGGTCATTTCATGTTGCAACACTTAACGAAGCATTAAGTAAGCACAGTTGAGATTTCACATAAATACGTTTAAAGAACTACAAATTTCAAACTTTGGAAGACATTAATAAGAAATGAATACATTACTTCTATTAATAAATAATAAGAACAAGTACTATAATTGAATACTTAATAGGTGTCAATATGATAACCATCTTACATACACTATCTCATTTAATTCATAAAACAGCCTTAGAGGTAAGTGTTCTTATAAGCTGCAGTTTTACAGACAAGGGACTGAATTTAAAAGTTTAACTTACCAATGGACAAACTGAAAGGAAGTGAAATGGTTTAAATCATAGCCTGTTGATTTAAAGTCAAGCCATTCATCAACAATAAATCCAGATAAGGGCCAACACACACACACACACACACGTGCACGTGCGCACGCACAATGTTGCTTTGTAAGAATTTCAGAGCGCCCTTCCTAAGTTCAGTTGATAAAATTTCGTCGTGTCATGGATATGAGACTTCTCAATCAGATGGAGGCAGTTATACACTGTGTCTGCTGATGGCCAGTTTCTCCAGAATTTCTGCCTTACTTTTGGCTTAGACATCTTACTGACTAGGAAGTAATTGATATAACTATCACTAGGGGACTTAGGACGAGCCATTTTAGGTCAGGGCTTAGAAAAATGTAGAGGCAAAGAAGGATATGTTTACTTTTCTCTTGTTTTAGTAAAATCACTTTTGTATTCAATCTAAGTTCTGGTTTTGCTATTTTCTTAAGAAAAGTATCAGTATCTGTATTAAAAATTTAGGCAAAATTAAACTAATATGTAATGAATATTGATTATGTTCCTGGTGTTATGCCCATCACTACTGAATATTTTATACATATGAATGTTCCCATTTTTACAAAAGAAAAAACTAAGACTTACAAGGTTTGTCTAAAATTATAGTCAGTTTAGTTTCATATGTGACTGATTCCAATACCTGTGATAAAGATAAATGCAGAGAAAGTATAAAGTAATCCAAGAGATTATTGTCTCTTTGTAATCTTCCTTTATTATAAAATCCATGAAATCCCTTCTCATATAATGAAGCAAAATCAGATTCTGCAAATTAGATCTTTAAATTTGTCACTAATTTCCATTATATAGTTTATCAACTTGACTTTGGAGTGCACGGATTCAGGTTTTCTTGCTAGAAGTAGTTTTTAAGCAATGTGTGCCTTCTTCCCTTTCTATGCTATTCTCACTTGATTGAGTAGTAAGCTGGAAACTAGCTTATTCAGCAATTGTAGTCTGAAGTTGGAAAACAAAACAAAACAAAACGCCCACATTTACATAAAACAAGTCTGCTTTTCTACTTTCTGCTTCCTTCGACAGTTTGGTCCAATCACAGGAAACCATCCAGAAAAGTTCATTTGTTCTTATTTTTTTTTAATTGTACTAGTTAAGGCATTTTAGATTTGCTGTCAGTATTCAGCAAGATCCAATGAATCCTTAACTTCAGAATATTAGGGTATCTTTATGGATAAACTGGAACACGCATCCTATATTCCAGTGTGGTCAAATTTAAGCACTTTTATAAAAAGGTGGCCTCATCTGAAATTTTCATGTTGTTTGTGTATGCCTCACTGGAATATGTATTTCTTTAGGTATTACAATAAATGAAAATAGCATTAAAAGAGTCATTCTACTGAAATTGCTCTCTGGAAGGGCACCATATCTAATGTCTTTCATGTAGTCCTAATTATTGTTATGACAACATTTACAAAAAACTTTGACATGTATCTAAATTATTTGATATAAAATATTATAATTAGGCTATATTGCAATAATGTGCCTCTCCTATCTATTTCCTTAAGCTATAGCTTATATTCTTGTTTCCAGTCCTTCCACTTATGGTGATCAGTAAATGAACGAGAGAATGAATGAGCAAAATATTTGGAGCATGCCACAGCCAATTGTGTTTTGAGCTCTGTACTCCATTAGAGGTCACTCATGAAACTCAGCAATAGTAGGATAGCTGAAAGGCAACTGAACTTAAACTCCTCATTATCTGATGATCATAGTAAGACATCATAATCATACTAACTTTTAGTATGTGCTACATGCTAACACTATGCTAGTTTATATGATATGCTTATCTAGTCTCATTCTCACAAGAAATCTAAGATATAGGGGATCAGTACCTACATTTCACAAATGTAAAAACTGAGGCTCGGAGGAGTATGACATGCTCATGCTAACCCATTGCAGTGAAAGACAAGGCCTGCTTGGAGCTCCACATTAAAGTCCATGACCTAAAAAACCCTGCTACTTTTCTCACACAATCCTGATTCAGCCTAAAATGCTACTATAATCTAAAAAAAATAAAAAATAGAAAATAATAAGAAAGACTAGTATAGGCTTTGCATACGAGTATTAATATGAAAAAAAAAGCTACATGATCCTTGAAAATAAAAGAATACAAAAATATAAGTACCATGGTTTTTGGAAAAAAAAAAAAAAAAAGACTATTCAATATCTGAATAAGGGACTACCCCATGACAAGAACAGTTATAGAATGTGAGCCTCTAAAACTGTGGGTTTCCATGACTATTTCTAGCAAACCTACTTTACCTCACAACTGTATCTGTATAGATTACAGATAAAATCGGCCTTCTTCATGATATTATTTTGAATAGATTGTATCAACAATGGTGAGAATGATTCTATAAGTTACCTGGTTAGTTATAAGGCAAAGAATCCTTGATAAGGGATATGTTTTCCCTCTCAAATGCTCTTGGAAAATGTTGAAAAGCTTACTTGGATATTATTCAAGAGCAATACATTTTCCGCCTGCAGATATAGACTTCAGACTACTGATCTGTCAAGAGTAAACAATGTTTTTAATGTAAATTTGTTTTACCCTGACATCCTTGTAGACAGCTCCATTTGAAAATGAATTAATTAATTATGTTTCTTCATATGCAGAGGTGCTGGTTACTCATGAGATATAGGTCATACAATTTGAGTTTTTTCCAATAGGAAATCGATTTTTATCGATTAGTTCATGTGTTCTTACAAAATACTCCTTGATACCAGAAGAATGCATTTCAAAACTTGCGGGCTGAGGTTAGAAGTACAATCCATAATCATGAAATAGAGTCAGCATAGCCGGCCCAAGATCTTCAATGCCTGTGATCTTGGTCCTGTTAATATGTTGCCCAAATCAGCTAATCTTAAGAGCCCAAGTGTAACTGAAGGTATAAATGATTAAAAAGAAAATAATGTCATAATTCATGCTGTTTGTAATGGCAGCAATTATTTTAAAAACCACAAGGATTATTTGCCATTCAAAATAAAATCCTGTGCTCCATTCAAGTACAGGCACATCTTCTAAGGAACACCACCACACAAAGTATGGCACTGTTTTAACTTAAAACAAAGTCAAAACACAAATCTTGAAACAGTTGATTTAGGAATCAGTGATCTTTAGAGCTGACCTAGTGTGAAGGGCCTATGTCAGGAAACTCAAATGGTTACTCCGCTCAACCTGGTGATTTTGCCTCTATTGATTCATGTTTGTTTTAGTGTCTTCCCGTTTCAGTGTCCCTGTGCCTTGGGGCTTCACTTTTACATAATAAACCCATCCCCTGCCACCACACACATACCCTACAAATTCTCTACCTTGTACTTGGTCCCAGAGCTGCTTGACGATGTAAATCTTCATCAAATATATGTGTGTGTGTGTGTGTATGTGTGTTTGTGTATGTATATATATGTGTATATATACACACACACATATATTCATTAAGGCTTATTGTGTGTGTGTGTATGTGTGTGTGTGTGTGTTTCTCTCTATTATCTCCTTTCCCTTTTGCCATTCAAGTAGCCTCCATGCTTCACATTCTTCATTTTCTCAGGGTGAGTATAAGGCTGACCACAAACCAGGCAGAGCCTGTAAGTCTTGCTGGCTTTTGTTTCACAAAAGCCTAAACCCTTTGAAGAAGAGGCAAAGTGAATGTGAGAGGTGGTAGTGGGGCAGAGGCTTCCTTCAGATCCAAGAGTGATTTCTTTAAGGATGTGGGGGAGGGGAGACTTCTGTCACGAAAACAACAATGGGAACTCAGCCACAGGCTAGAGAGTGGTGAGACCTCAAAGAGAGATGGCTGTTGGAGTATCTAGGGAGGCAGAACCACAGCCCAAAGATATCAACTGTGTATTGTAAGGAAGCAAAGAGCAACCAAATTTCATGTGATCACTCTGACTTGCTAATGAAGACGCCAGTTGCGACCACACTAGACTGGAGTTTAGATGTCATTTCCTTGTTTTGAGTATACCATATAAGTTTCCTGCAGTGTAGTGTGATTTTGACTTACGTAGGGAACCCTAACAATGACTAACAGAATTTCCATGAAGACCAACAAGATGATTTTCAGTCTATATTTTTAATCGTTTTAGTATATGTTTTTCTGCTTTAAAACAGCAATACTCTTTAACAGAGACTGGTAAATTAAGAAACCTCATAGTCAGGGGCAGACCAGTTGAGATAAGAAGAGTGTAATAAAGCATCAAGCACTTTTCTTTGGCTGTTCCTGAGTTCTTCTGCTCGACATACTTTTTGCATGAAATGAAATGTGGCCTGTCCTTGCCGGAGTAGATAATAGTTCCTGGACACTAGCCAGTTTAGCTGGGATGTTGAGAGAGGAAAGCATGTCAGCATTCACTGAGAGACCTTCCCAGCTGTCCCTGTCAATGCCTTCTTATCTGCCTTCCTCGCTCCATCCTGGGCTGTCAGCACTGAACCTGGCCCTCAGTGAACTGCTCAACTGCCACTTAAAAAGACTCAGCTAGAAAATCTTGTGTCTCTTAGTTCTTGTGGCCATTAGTTCCAGGTTATAATGAACTTCCAGTCCTATGGAAAAGACTTATAGCTGCTCTTCCCACATGCCAGGGTATCAAACATCTAAATCTTAAATTTGAACACAAATTCATTCCAAAGGTGAACCACACCTTTTAATCAATCTTGCAAATTGCTCTCATTCTCCCACTTTTCTTCCACTTACTCTTTCTTTGTTGTGTAATTTAGAATTCTTTCACACAGGGATTCTTTCTTATAAATAGTTTTCTGTTTTTTCCTTGAGGCAGTACTGGTCACAGAATATCAAGAACATGCACAAAAGTGTTTGCAGAGCCATATTTAGTTAACTTTGCCTCTGCCTCCCATGCACTTGCGGTGAATGGGTATTCTTAAGCGGAAGATAAAGAGGGATTTTAAATGCATTCTAGTTGCTGTTGGTGGTGGTGTAAGCCATTGAAGACGTTCCTCTCACCACTCCAACCTCTATACTGTTTTCTTTCCTTACATTTTTAATGGAAAGGACAGTGAAGTGCCTTAAAGGAGGGATCAATATTAACACAGTAATCACTTGTAATCATAATTTCTATAGTATTTTCATTCAGCCAGTTGCCATCTTCAGACCTGTGTATTTTATATAGTGATAGAATATTATAAAGTCCATAATTTTACTTGTGCTCTTTGTAATAGTATTATTTTTGTTATATCATAAAATTCCCCTGTAGTCATCTTTTTAATCAAAATTTTAAATGATTAGATCACGCTTAATTCTGTTGATACATCACATTTATAAAGTTTACTAAGTCATTTTTCTAATTTTTCTCATTTTTCTAATTCTAGTAATACTGATTGTTTCTCCAGTGTTTTTAGAGATGATACTGCACTTAGAAATACCACATACTGAGAGCTCTGGAAGATACAATGGGTATATACCAGATACTTAGCACATATGATTTATAAGGCTCCTGAACACCGTTCAGGGGGGATACTCTCAAGTCTGTTTTACAAATGAGAAAACTTGAAGCTCATGGAGGAAAAATACTTCCCCAAGGGCAGTCAGTGAGCAAGTGGCAGAACCAGGATTTGAAATTCATATCTGACTCCAAATCTCATTCTTTCTCCTCTATGGCATAGAGCTATTCCTTTAGTGAGGTTTCCCCAAGATAAAATCACTCTTTGAATCAAAGAGTGTGACTATCTCCGTGGCCCTTGTTACTTGCTCATCAATGAAAATAACAGAGAAAAGGAGACGAGAAGAATAAAGTGAATACTTATTGTCTACCTTCCTTAAAGATCTCATGCTCTCTTCACATCAGAGGGGAACACTGTCAGGCTCCATTTTTTGCATTTGAAAAAATTATATGCAGGAAATTTAGTTACTGGCTTATATTTCATGCAACCAGATGTCTTGTGATCTTATGAAATACACTAGAAAAAGTTCTGTAAAAAATTTAGTGCATTGTAAATAAAACATTATTATTATCTTGAAAGATTTAAATGCTTGTTGTTTGCAACTCTATTGGCATAGATAGAATTCTTAGTAAACAGAGGGACATATATTTAATCTGTGAATAAATAAGGGGTCTTTGTGTAACAAACATTAGAGGGATCCCTTTAGCCAGCTTAAAAATAAACTTCGAGGAAACAAAGGGATGCTTTCAGGGTTTGAGATACACTATTATTATTATGCCTTTTCAACAAGTATCAATGCTCTCTCTTCCTTTTCACTGCAAACAGTGGAACCTTTGCTGAACTGACAGTCAGTTAGAGCCAGTCAACAGAAACTGCTTTGGGTCACATGGCACCAAGAACTGTTGTTGCCATCGCAACTGCACTATGATAAATTAGCCTGTCTCCACTAAGTATTTGGTTTGCCTACATGCCCCAGAAGGTGTCGTTTTGATATTCTCCTTGACAGTTTTGAGCTAATCTCTGATTCAACCTTTCATCAGGCTTGCTAACATTTACATGTATTGAAGGAGAGAAAAAGGAAATTAATATTTTTGACTCATTAGACATGTGTGTCAGTGTTTCTGGATGATTACAATATTTAAGGAGTATTTTTGCATTCTCATAAAGTTTGATCATTGTTTTAGAAGCCATTCTATACAAGGTTAACATAGATTTATTTCACCTCTTAGATACTTACATATTACTGTCACTTAATAATTGAGATAAACTACTAAATTTAGCAAAGCTAGAGAAAAGGATATTAGCTATAAAAAGCACTGGAGCTTGCAATAGCTTAAACAATTATTTTTCCAAAATTAGTACATTTTTATTGTTTGGGGGATTGCTTTCTTAACAAATTCTCTTTGGATATTGTAACAGTTTGTTTTCTTTCTGGAGATGCAGTGAGTTTAGGAGAATTTTCCCAAATTTAGTCTCTTATCCTTACATTTAGTAATATTCATAAATATTGGTGTGTGAAATGCAATAAAACATTGTGATTTCAGGCAAGGTACATGAAAATGTAATGAATAATTAATAATTAGCAGCTATTTAAAGTGTCTTCAGTTCCCAAAGCATTTCAAATAATTTGTTTTCCTTTTGACTTTCCAACACCCTCTGATATAGTTATCATACCCATTTTATGGATGAGGAAGAACACTTGGAGAAGATAAGAAAATGGCCACAGTGACAATGAGATTAAAACAGCTCCATCTTAAAATCAAGTCTCTCACTCCAAATGGATATTTTTATGCTACATTATTACTGAAATATTTTTGTTTCTCTTTTCCTCAAGGAAGCACACACTTGCTGAGAGCATTATATATTACTTATTAAAATTTAGTGATTTTAGAATCTTAAGAAGTTTAGTAGAATATAGTTGAAAATCTGCATACCTTGTATAGATCTAAATAAAAGGGTACTAGAAAATACGAGCTATATAAAGGGATTACTTAATTATTCTTATTTTATCCTATGTGAGATTAGAAAAGACGAGAATCACTGTAAAGCAAAGTAAAATGGTAGCAAAAGTTCAAATTTCAGGCTTAGAATGATCACATGTATTACTGGAATGGGCAATGAACACTGATATCCAGTCTTGTTTCTTGTAGGAAAAGTGTCATTTTTTTCCTGTCCTTGTCCTTCAAGGTTTAGCTCATTTCCCAAGCTCAGTTCCCAAGTATCAACAGATACTAGAGATAAATAACACAAGCAGCAGCATCAAAAGGCTTATTATAATTGCAGAATCTGAAGCCTCACCCCAGTTCTGATGAACCAGAATCTGCATTTTTAGCAGGATCCCAGGTGATTTGTGTGCACATTAGTATTTGAGAAGCAGTTCATCCTCTGAAACTTCTACCAACGATCAGGAAGGAGAAGAAAGAAACTGAGCATGAACAACCCAGTCGTGTCAAGTGCCTGGAATAAAGTCTGAGGAGAGTTTAGGGTTTAATATTAGAGACTCCTGGGTTAGCAAATCTCTCCCCTATTGACCTAACATGTCTTCACCATAAGAAATGTTGTGGAGGCCTGGTGTGGTGGCTCACGCCTGTAATGCCAGCATTTTCGGAGGCCGAGTAGGGCGGATCACCTAAGGTCAGGAGTTAGAGACCAGCCTGACCAACGTGGAGAAACCCATCTCTACTAAAAGTACAAAATTAGCCGGGCGTGGTGGCGCATGCCTGTAATCCCAGCTACTCCGGGGGCTCAGGCAGGAGAATTACTTGAACCCGGGAGGCGGAGGTTGCGGTAGCCGAGATCGTGCCATTGCACTCCAGCCTGGGCAACAAAAGCGAGACTCTGTCTCAAAAAAACAAAACAAACAAACAAAAATGCTGTGGGGAGGGTGGCTGCATCGAAGCTTCCCTTGAGAAGTCCGTACTTAAATGTAACCACGGGAAGGTGAGAAAATAATATAATCTCCCAGCAACCGTTAGCTTCTCCAGGCAAACTGATTGCTCAATAGTGGAAATGGAATAAGTGAGTCTTCATTTCAAATTGTAAGGTCCAGGACACCAGGGACTGTGACTGTGCCTGGCACAGGATACACACAAATCCCTATTTGAATTACACTGTTTTCAGGGAAGGGCCCGAAGGATGAGATGCTTCTGTTTGGGAAAGTCCTCTGATAAAGGATGATTTGCAGTGTAGGTCCCTGGGGAAAATGTATCATCAAAAAGATGGCTAAGCCCAGGGTTAAACTGAAGTTCAAGTCGCTTTTCTCTTCTAGGTGCCAAATGCCATTGTCTGGGCTTTTTTTTTTTTTTTTTTTCTTTAATATATCTTAACTGAACCTCCCCCGAAACCAAATCTGACTTTCCTTGAATCATTCCACAAGGACTTCCTGACTTAATGACTAGCTAATAGAATGCAATTCATACGCTAGTTATTTCCTTAAAACGAATAATGTTAATCTTGGGAGACAATGTTCTAATACAAATGTTTGCCAGTAATGGAAAAATGATCCATTTTCCCACCTCACTGGAAGAGAGGGAGCCTTTGTGATAGTAAAAGACTAATGATTCTTACGACACTGGGTTTAGGCTACTTGAGTCTGGCCAGTTGATGTTATCACATTTCAATCTTTAGATAAATTAATAAAGCTAAAAACATCTTTAGCCTGCCAATAATTCCTATTAAAAATGTTTTTATGGACATCAAAATTATGTTAACAGAATTCAAAATGAAAGAAAAATAACTTACCCAATGCCATTATCTCAACAAGCCAAATTATTTTCATTTTTCTCTATTTCCTTCAGTTGTTTACAAGCAGTGTCTATTTTTTAACATAATTTCCACAATTACATCAATATTAATTGCCCCTGAGTTTGCCAGTCCCACTAGAGTTATAGACATTGCTACACGTAGGCTGTACCATGCCTGATTTCATAGTCAACTCTGCACTAGAAATACTTTAAAACCAGCATAGGTAGGTGCTGTTATATTAGTGAGTATGGGGTGATGGGGATAGAAATTACTATATTGCACATTCAATATTTAGGCTGTTTAAAATTTTAAAAATAATAAACAACTCTGAGCTTTTCTCATGCAGCTTTTTCCTAATTTCCAGTTTTTTAAAGATAGCTTACCACAAGTGAGATTCTGAGGTTTGAAAACACAAACATTTTTGTGTGGCTATTTAAAGATATTATAAAAATTACTTTTAAAAAGCATCCTTTGTGTTACTCCATTACTCGGAATTTGAGGTTGAGGTGGAAGGTTGGTATTGGTAAGTTGCAAAAACTCCCCAGGTGGTTCTAATGCACAATTCTGGGTTAAGAACCACTAGATATGTGTGATGTTTTTACTGCAATCAAACTAGCCTAGGTATTACCATTTAAATATACATATTTTTCCAATTTAGTTGGTATAAATGGTCCCTTATTTGTGCCTTATTTTTAGAGTTTTAACTAACATGCAGTAATTAATATTTCTATAAAAGTTGTCCTGTTTTCTCTTTTAGCTCTATAGTAGATTGAAAGGTAAAAGAGATAAAGCTATCTGACAGGCACGGTGGCTCATGCCTGTAATCCCGGCATTTTGGGAGGCCGAGGTGGGTGGATCACCTGAGGTCAGGAGTTCGAGACCAGCCTGGCCAATATGGTGAAACCCCATCTCTACTAAAAATACAAAAATTAGCCGGGCATGGTGGTGCATGCCTGTAATCCCAGCTACTTGGGAGGCTGAGGCAGGAGAATCGCTTGAACCTGGGATGCAGAGTTTGCAGTGAGCCGAGATCATGCTACTGCACTACAGACTGTGTGACAGAGCAAGATTCTGTCTGAAAAAAAAGAGAGAGAGATAAAGCAATCTAAGTTACAACTTCTCCTGGATCCTCATTTCTTTCATAGTCCCTAAGAACTCTCTACATGTGATAAAAAGAGAGAGAACTCAGCTCTAATACAGAAATGTAGGGAAATGGGGAAGTAGAGTGCTTGTTCTTAACTCTGAAGAAATTCTCTGTAGAATCCTGGACTCTTGGAAATACCACAAATGAAGTATTCTCCACTAACTGGACAAAGCTATAGGTAGGTATTTTAAGTGATGCCTCACGGTAAGAGGAAATCAACTTTACATAACATTTTGATATGAATAACAAGGAATTGCTGGGGAAAATATCCTTACACTTAAATATTCTTTCCAAAAGAAATATGAGAAGTGCTGGTGGTGGCATTTCTTTATAATGAAGCAGAGCTTTAGGCTTCCTGACTTTTGACTCTTTCCTGCCTGCTGAGCTTGACCAGGAACAATAAGATGTGGATATTTCATGTCACTAATTATACTTCTTTAAGTTTTAATGACTACCAGGCCTGGGAGATTGGCAAGATCTTCAACTGTTTCTTGCGGGAAAATGCCCAAACCCATAGAAGTAGATAGTTTACAATTAATTTAGTAACTATTTGAGGCTTACAAAGACCTTTTCAAGCATTTATTAATTAAAGAGAGCCTCAGTAACGTGGCTTGCTTGCTTGCTTGCTTGCTTGCTTGCTTTCTGTTTTTCTTTCTCTCTCTCTTTCTTTTTTTTTGTTTGTCCGTTTGTTTGTTTAAAGATGAGGTCTCACTATGTTAGCCATGCTGGAGTGCAGTAGCTATAGGCACGATCATAGCACACTGCAGCCTGGAACTCAGGCTCAAGTGATCCTCCTGTATCAATCTCTTGAGTAGCTGGAATTACAGGTGCACCTATTATGCCTGGCTAACATTTTTAATATTTAATTTAAAAAGGGAGACAGAAGGGAAATAAATACAGTGTTATAGAAAAAGTAGATTTGAAATAGCCCAAAGAATCACCCACTGTTTTGCCTCCATCATGGGAAAGATGAAAAAAATGTAGCAATAATTTTATCACAAATTTGTTTACAAAAATGTGACAGGTTGACTAGATAGATGGAAGCACTGGGCTACTCTGGAATTTTTCAGGGCAGGGGTGAAATTTCTTTTATATCCTTAGAGACTATCCCAAAGTAGGTACACAATAAAGGTCATAAGGCATTGAGTTTCATCAACTATTAATATAAATCATCAATTAGTTTATCAGAATCTTACTGAGGTCCAAAGTAGAAGAGATCAGATTTCAGTAGAGTAAGATACACACACAGTAAGTGAATGGGATAGGGAGGAGAATCGATGGAAAAAAATGCTAATGAAAGAGAACAATGCGATCAAGTGCAAAGGGCACATAGGTTTAGGCACCAGATAAAGTTGGATTCAAATTCTGATTGTGGCGCTAACTTAGCTGTGTGATGTTAAACACAATACTTAAACTCTCTACAGTTTCCTAATCTATAAAACAATCTACAGTAACTAGTGAACAAATACTGGTTCTCTTTCCCCTTGAAATTAAAGATAATTTATTGGTTAAGTTGCCTTTGTTTCCTCAACTAGAAAACAATAGTATTAAAATCCATCGCCCTTGTGTCTGTTCTCAGTCCGAGTTCTTTAATTCTACATTCTGTTTACACAGTAGAGCTCAATCTCCTAGTATACTACAGGAATACATCCCCTGTGATTAAATTTCAGGGACTACCCACAAGCTGATGAAAGAGATTTTTATTTCTGTTAGACAGAGTTGTCAGAACCCCACAAATCCTACCATTCAGTGACAGACATTTTGCTTCAAGGAAAGGCTATGCCCTGAGACTTCTTTTGGAGTTATAGAGGTAAACCTGCTAGGGAAAGTGCTGCTGGATCCATGTCTTCTGTTATTTTCACCAAACATTTCTGTGCTTGCTTGAAATGCCCCAAGTGATGTATTTCTTATCACATCCACCCTTTAAGAGAGAAGGGAGGGCCACATAAGAGGTCTCTCTTCTCTCTTAAAGATTTAGGATGGTGCTAGACCAGGAAAGGGAAATGTCAGGAATGCGTGCCATTATTCCCTTCCCTTGTCTGTGGAATACATAATGGACCAGAGCTCTTTCTCAGTGAACCAGTATGAAGCCTTGAAATCTTTCTTAACGTCTTGCTTTAAGTGGGCAGTACAAATTGGGGTTGGAAGCTAATATGGACTCTTTGGCTCTCCTCACTCTAGAGTCTTTTTAACAAATCAGCTGAAGTTGCAAATTTAAACTGTGTACAACAAGAATAAACAAATAACAAGACTTTGCAGTGCCATTCATCTGCAAAAACTAACAGAAGTTGGCATCTGCGGGACTAGACCTCTGGCAGGCCCAAGGCCTCACGCTGCTATGGGGATAGTCCACATGGGAAAGAGAACCCAGGTAAACAGACAGGGCAATACTGAAATTGTTACCTAATTCTTTGCATCAGGCAGGTAGCCAGAACTTTATTGTTGGGAGGAGCCACAAAGGTTTAAAACCCCATGAAACTAGAAAGAGGAGCTTTTCCAAAATTTTGATAGGATTCTCACCTCAAGAAGAGAGCAGAAGCAGCAATATCAGGCTCTTTATGGGCCTGGAAAGCCAGGGCAGGTTGGTCCTCCCACTGGGAACACTGCAATATCACCAGTCTTGTGGAATCAGTGTGTGCTATTGTAAGCTTTTCCTTTACCTACCTGAAAATAACTTGCTCTTGTTCTGTATCTGTTGGCATTTTCTGTCAAATCTTATCACCATCACTTCATTGACCAGCAAGCAGAATCATAAATGCAAACATATCTTTGTGTGGTCAGAGCTAGTCTAGGGCATTCCCTCTTAGAAAAAAAAGTGGCCCAGAAAAGAAATATGAGCATCTCTTCCCCTGAAATTCTGAAGACATTAGGATGGGTATTTCCGTCAAGTTATGATTCCATATCCTCCTCCAGCTGCCATACTGAAATGGGAACATTCAATGGGCCTATTTATCACATATTCGTGCTCGTGTACTTGAAACTAAATGAAAAAAAAAAAAAAGACCACTTTATTTTCACATATACCCAAAAGTAAACTTCACTTAGGAGGAAAAAAAAAGGAAGAAAAATTAAGCAAAATAGAAAGAGGTGAAAGTTAAGAAGAGAGAAGCCAGGACAAAGAGATTCTAACCCCTTCACCCTAGAGCTATCCTCCTACGTTCTTTGTGTTTCCAGGGCTAGCACAATGCCTTAAATGTAACTAGCCCAAGAGTAATTTTTTGCTAAACTGAAATTGGAAAGGGGAAAGGGAGAGATAAAAGGAGAGATTAAAAAATGAGAAAGGGAGATATTTACATCATACCTCTTTTATTTTAAAAAGGCCATGCAATAATGAAACAAAAGGAGTCCAAAAGAATTTATATGCAAACCAAGAGCCACTGATAGTTTGACTTTCCAAATAATAAAATAAAATTGGCAGCCCACAGTCCTATAAGTTGAATCTATTACGAAGTTCTTAAAAGTTTAAATTGTACTGTCATACAGGAGTCCTTCAAAAATTTCTTAGAAAAGTAAACCTTTACTTTAAAAGTAAACTTTGTAGCTGCTTGGAAATGGAAAAAAAAAAAAAAAAAAAAAAAAAAAAAGAGTCTTCTGAGTCTGTGCTGGGGAAAAAAGACTACAATTATTTTAAAGCCAGCTTCTAGAGGGCACATCAGGATTTGAAAGGATGTAATAAAAGATCTCCTTACAGCTCCCTGAAATATATGACAGTATTTCAAGGAATTTGGCTGAGACTGACACCAACTCTCATTTGAGACTTTAAAATAGAAGACTAACTGTCCCAGCTTTCAGCAATCGCTTCATTGTTTCAGGAGGCCCTCCGACGCTCCTTGCCCGCAGGTATACCTTCCTACCTTCTCTTCTATATTCTGTACCTATAGCACAGCTACCTTGATATGTAGGCCTAGCCTCACCAATAGATAATTCTCACTGTTTAATCACCTCTTCCCAATCTGCAGCTTCCATCTGTCCCCTCTAGTAACAAATAGGTAAATGCAGTAGTATAGAGCATTACTTGTTAAATAATTGAGAGAAACATGTTTATGTTTTACATAAATGTATTTCAGATCATCAAAGTACAAAGATTAAATTATCTTTACCATACAAAAACTCTTCAACATAGAACATATGACCAAAGTTAAAAGGTTCATCATCTGTCCACACCATTCTTGACCCTGAGTACTTCATTTCCATCACTCCCTTCATTCAGTCAGTAGCCGAGTCTGGTCTGTTCTCTCTCCTGATAATCCTCTGCTCCCCATACTAATCCCTTTTCCTTAGATCCAGTCACCAGTTTTCCTCCTGGATTACTGCCGATCTGACCTAATAAGGCCGTTACCCTCCAAAAAGCCCATCAATGCTCTCCATTTTTCCCCGGAATAAATTCCTAACAGAACACGCAATGCCTTTTCTGACCTGTCCACTGTTTACTTCACAAGTCTCTTCCTCACGTTAAACTTTTCCAGACCTTTACAGTGCCATTCATCTGCATAGAATGCTGTGACACACCCAAGCCAAGTTGGGTGGTAAACCCCCAAATTCCTATAGCATTTTTATTATAGCAGTAAACACACGGTACTTTTATGTGTTTATCTGTTTTACCCCATGAGACCTCTTTAATACAAATACTAAGCCTCCCTTTGATGCTCTGTTTCCAGCATCAAAACAGTGCCTGGCACACAGTAGTTCACAAAACTCATTTTCGCTAAATGAATGCTCCTGGTATCCTCTCTAGACTTAATGCTGTGGGTTCACAGAATAGTTATAGTCTCATATAATTATAATCATGCTCTCTCTTGGCCCAGAAATAAACCAAAAATCACTATTCCATGCCTACTCTATGATTATCTCCAAGTAATAAAAAAGAATAAGACTATAAAGTCTGTTGAAATAACCACAATCAAATATTAACATATAGCTGCCAGAGGCTTGCCAACTTGAACACTGGGTTGAGTAGCCACAGGTTACTCAAAGTTCATGTGTAATAATAAATGTAACCTTAAATTATTCCATATTGTGGAGAGAAAGTCTATGTAAGAATAACTATCATGAAATGTTGTTATGAAACCAGGTTGACCTGTAACTTTGGGATATAACATTTTTAAAATTCTTATATAAACTCTCTGAAAAATCATATTTTCAGTGTCAAACATAAGCTATGTCTATGTCAATTCTGAAATCCTCACCAGTTGAGGAAATAAGTAAGACATGGGCCAGTCATGTGTGTATTCCTATGGAAAGGTCAGGACAACAGACAGAAGCTGTGACCTCTAAGTGAACTCACCTCCTTTTAATGGATCCTATTCAGGAGGAGTAGAAAAATTATGAGATTTGGAAAAGTTAAAGAAAAAGTATTCAAGCTCAAAGAAGTTAGGAGTATGGGATATGGCAGAGTACAGGAAATTAATTTTCTTCAAGGTTTCTTGAAAAAGTGTGAGTACTGATTTGGATAATCAAATAACATTCTGTCAAGGGCTATCTTTGTAGGGAACCAAATTTTGGATGCCAAGCAAAGTACTAATAATAAAATCCACATCAGAAGATCCAATCGTCAGTTTTAATACTAGCTTGCCATTAAAATGACTTAAATGTAAAAGCTGTATTTTAGACAAGCAAAATGTATCTGAAGTCTCAATATATACTGTGTAATGTTGTGAGACAAATGGCTCTGACTCTGACACAGCAACTGCAGTACGTCCTTTCAATTCAGCTCAGATTTCTTGAAGGGCAGTGCAGTGATTCTCAGAGCAAATCAATAAAATTCAACAGCATTTTAAGGCCTATTCTCGAAAAAGAAATTAACTCTTCTGTGTAAATTCAGATCATTTCCCAATAAAGTTTCCAAAATGAAATTATCAAATCAGGATGTCTTGAGTACCACAAAGAGAGATATTACTATTTCATACTTCAGTTTTGCAAAACAGAATCCTTTATCATTTCGTATGGAATCTTAGAAATGAGGATCACACATACCGAAGTCTTACATACAGAATACGCATATCCTGAATAAGCAAAATAAGAAATACTCTTTAGTGGCAGCTAACAAATGGAATAAACTCCAAAATGAGATTGTATACAGATTTAAGAGTAATTTTATATTATCCAAATCTAATATGCAATAGGGAGAAATGCCAAGCCACTGTTTTTAAACACACACACACAACCAAAAAAATACTAGTTTTTCAAATATTCTGTTTCTATTTCTATTTTTTTAGTTACTGGTTTCAGAAACATGTCTATGTATTAACTGTACTCCTCATCTCCTTCCTCCAGCTATAGTGGATTACGTAGCACATGCAAATATCAAGGAGTGCATATATATGTGAGCTTCTAACGCTTTCTTAATCTCAATTCCGTGTCAAACACTAGCAAAGGGATTTTTTTGGAACGCAAGAAAAAATAAATCTGTATTCTAGATTTTTGTAGGCCAAATAACATTAAATAAACATTATTTAAATTAGATGATCAAAAAAGTCTTAAGAGTATTCTTAGGTGCTTTTCTTGAACTCTGTGATGTTTCCTTAAACAGTAGTTCCAAAAGACATGAGTCTGGAGTCAGAGGACCTGGCCTTAAACACGGTTACATTAGTTATTACTTTTGTGACTTTGAAAACGCCATTTCATAACTACTAGTTTTCTTTCCTGCCATGTCAGGAAAGAACATGCTCCCCTATCAGAGGTTCTATCAGGGTAAAATGTTGAACAAATGATAATTGAGCCTTAATTGTTTTACTGACATCCTAGGAGATTACTCTACTGGTGAAAATAAATTTTGCACCATCCCGGTGTTAATAGACCTCTCTCTGGATCTTTGTACTTTGCATGACCGTCTTCTCCTCAAACTCTGAAGAACTCAAAGTCATTTGACTTTTGAACACATAATCTTAAGCAAATCTTGCCTGTTAATAATTGTAAGTTAAATTCCCTTTTCCTCTGCTCCCATACTTATGAAAACCTAAAAAGAACAGAGATAGAGATAGAGTTATTCTAAACCATATTTAATAATACCATATAAGAAAAGTAATTAAAGGGATTCATGGAAAAAAATCCATGAGTTTTCAAAATCTATTTCTGTCTCTGTTTGGCCAGTCTTAATCTGGAAATAATTATTTTCTTTTCCTCTGGGTTGTTACCCAAACTTGCATATCAGCAGGGCAATGATATTAGGGCATATTCACATCTCTACTGTAACAGATGCACCCAAAGTCACGGTCAGGTCCTGAGAAGGTCCAGTTAATTCCAATCATTGGAAGTTCTTGGTATTTAAAAAATGAAGTAGTTGGCCGGGCGCGGTGGCTCAAGCCTGTAATCCCAGCACTTTGGGAGGCCGAGACGGGTGGATTACGAGGTCAGGAGATGGAGACCATCCTGGCTAACACGGTGAAACCCCGTCTCTACTAAAAAATACAAAAAAAACTAGCCGGGCGAAGTGGCGGGTGCCTGTAGTCCCAGCTACTCGGGAGGCTGAGGCAGGAGAATGGCGTGAACCCGAGAGGAGGAGCTTGCAGTGAGCTGAGATCCGGCCACTGCGCTCCAGCCTGGGTGACAGAGCAAGACTCCGTCTCAAAAAAAAAAAAAAAAAAAAAAAAATGAAGTAGTAACAAAACAGAGTTTACAAAACTTGGGCACATTTTAAAGTGTACATTTGACAAGTTAATGTTTTTAGCACTCAAAAATAGAACACAGTATAATTATAAGTTCTTTTTATTTTCTCTGTCTTGAGCATTATCTTTGCTAACCTCTTTTTAATAGCTTCTAAATTTCGCCCTTTTATCCTCTCCGTTCTGGGGAGGAGAAGCAGAAGATTCACCAGCTGCTCAACAGCCTTTGGCTGGAGATGGTTGAAAGGAAAAAGGAAAATCTGAACACATTATCTCTTATGAACTCAGTTGATGGCATATGCATCATTTATTTCTTTGTTTACATGTTTCATAATTAACATGTAGCTATTTAATATCCTTAAGAAAACTGTTGATCTCAAATTTGATTCAAGTTAAAGAAAAGGAATTTAAATATCAAATTAAAAATAAGTGTCATTTAGTCCATGGGTAAGCAAACTTACACTGTAAAGTAGCAGATAGCAAATGTTTCCGGCTTTGTAGGCCATATAATGTTTGATAACTACTCAACACAGCTTTTGTGGCCTGAAAGCAGCACAGATGACATGTGAAAGAATGGGTGAAACTATATTCCAATAAAACTTTATTAATGGAAATTTGGATTTCCTATAACTTTCACATGACAAAAATACTATTCTTTTCATTTTTTTCTCAACCATTTAAAAATGTATAAAAATCATTCTTAAATCAGGGGCTGTATAAATCAGCTAGGTGGCCAGGTTTGGCCTACTGGTCATAGTTTGCCCAGCCCTGGTTTAATCTAGCTGGACTAATTTAACTAGAAGTGGTTTAAAAAATTGCCAAGGTTTACCTATGTTCTCAATGATAAAGTTCCATTAAAAAATGTTCTACGCTTATTCTAAATTGTTCTTAAAAACATTGAGTATAATCTACTAATGTAAGTCAGTCCAAAAATTTTTTACTAGTTTGAAAAACTTTCAATGTTTTGATTGCTCTGATTCTATATCAAGTTCAACAAAATTTAAGCTATCTAAGACCCCATTTTAGGTTTTTAAAATGTATTTACCCCAGAACCTCTAAAGCTTCTGCCTTTGCTTAATTAATAGAAACCCACAGTTTGATGGAGGTAGGAATGGTACACTGGAGGAAAAGCTGAAGGACTAAAATTGGGTGCTTGCTTGTATTATTTTGCTAAAAGATCCAGAGATGTACATGTTTAACATTCTGTCTCTGACCTGAATTACTTTAACACTTAACATTTTTAAATAATTTTATTATTCTTAGAAACCACTCTATCTCCTTACCCCAGATCAAGCTTCATTTTTATTGTTGCTATTGTTTTGGTGTTCTCTTAAAGCTCTATCTGAATGGTCCATAGAACAATTTCATTTTTTCCTTTAAAGTTTGTGTAAAGTCATTGGGACAGCTTTAATCCAATGTAGTTTATGAGGTCTCTTTGAAAGTGTGTTGATCCTGTGGCTGATACTCCATTTACTACAGGGAATATTTGTAGTTGGTACCTTGTCAAAGTAGCATACAACCCTACTACTAAAAAAGGATTCACAGTTAATGGTGACAGTTTTACTACAGAAATGAATAAGTCCCTAGTTAACTGTAAAACATACACACCCAACAACAACAACAACAATCAGTCCATTTGACTCCCCAGAGCTAGAAGCTACTACATTGTTATAGAAGTTGTATGTATGTTAACATGCAATACCAGTAGTATGCTGGTTAATGCTTAATACCAGGTCTCTGGGATGAAAAGCCCTGAGATTTGGAGCATTTACTGATTTCTATGGTGTGAATACCTTGCCATGGTCTATTTCTAGCAACCAGAGTGACATCTCTGAATGCACAATGGGAAGAGATGCATACTATTTGCCTTTTAAAGCCAAAATCAGCTGGCTTCAGCACCTCACTGCCTGGTACTAAGAAATGCAGTATTTTTCTCCTGATACCTAAAAGAGAAACTGAACATCAAAACTCTATCCTATGTTTACTTTCTGTAATATTGTATATTTCCACAATAAAATGAAATTATCTCAATGATTAAAAGATTCCAAAATGTTGGATTTAAAGCACATCTTCAGGATAACTTACAATTAAAGGTCTTAACACGAGTACAATTTAGAATTGTTACAAGTAATAGGGAGATGCCTAGGCAGAGAAATTACCATTTATAAATGTCAGTGAAAGCTGATTTTCAAGGCAGAAACTTTTATTAGGATTTTTTTTTTTTTTTGCCATTGAATCATGATAATTAAAGTATAATCTAGAAAAGCATTTCTTTTACATGTGGCTTTCGAATTCTTTAATTTTTCCAGTGTTAACTTTTACAGTACACCATGGCTTTTACAAATGCAAATCTGATTGATTGCAATGATTCATGTTGTCTAAAGGGGGCAAGAACACCATGCAATTCTATTAGCATTGATTTGTAACATGAGTGGTAGATGTTCATGACAAAGAGAGAAGAAATCTACGGCTTACTTGTAGAATTGAGTCCCTAAAGCTTATCTGGTTCAGTGAACAGGACTTTCCTCTTACAAGATATCTGTTGTTTATCTTGCCTTCATTAGTTAGAACAAGAATGCCTTATTTGTTTTACATCCAAATGAGGGTATCAGTATAACATTTTACCTAACCTAGACATAATGAGATCAAAATGTAAATTGTCATTGGATTTTACTCCAAAAGTAAAATTGCTTATATTGGGATAAGCCATGCCTACTGGTGACTGAGACTATAGTCTTAGTAGCTCAACAACTCATTTAACCTCAGCTATTTATATTTTGATCTCAATTTCTGTTTCTACAAAACTGCAGAGGACATCAGTGCAGGTTGTTTGTTGAATGATATATTTACAGGAACTAAACAAGGCAACAGCAATATGCCAATGTCCTCTTCAAGGGAAGATACCAAATTTTACTACCTTAATTTAATGGGATGGATATTTGGGAAGATAGTAGATATTTTATGATTTTATTGCAGAGGCATCAAGATGCTAGTCAGGTGATGATCTCTAGAGGGATTGCCTGGAAAGAAAATCAGTGAAAGTGAATCTTGGGGAATCTTATTGCACAGCGAAAGAGTAAAAAATGTGGTGAAGATTTTAATAATATGTAAACAATCATGGGATCAGTGGAATAGAGAGTTTGAAGAAGAAAGTAGCTAAATTTGAAAGGGAAGAAAGTTACTTACTTCTGGATGAAAGAACATTGGTTCTGACAAAGAATATCTTTTGGGACCCTGGTAACAGGTTGAATAAGAAACAAGAGTAGTGTGTAGTGAAGGATTGAGGGATGTGTTTAGTAGTAAGGGTGGTAATCAGGGCAGTTTGTGATCACTAATTGACAGTCAAGTTCAAGGGAAAGGAACAATGAGTGTGGCAGGGAAGAGACTATTTATTTGAATGAAATGATAATTGAGTGTCCAGGTCTCTAGCTGAGGGAAAGGTGATTGGGTGAGAAGAGTGGATGGGAGTGGCGCTAGATAAGGAGGTAGCATTGAGAGAGCTGGAGATTTCAGGGCTGGCTGGCATCTTATAATGAAGCATGTCAGCATCTATGGTATGAATGAGAACTGTGACCAGAGACTGGGATGAAGAAGAGAATGAAAAAGCATAGGTAATGTCAGAGAATATATGCTAATAAAGCATACACCAACTTTATTCCAGATGTTCATATTTCATAGGATCAAACTAACAAATGTCAAATAAGGTCATAAATACTATGAAAGTAAAATGCCTTCCCAGGGCATGAAGAACTCACCCAAGCAATTTTAAAACTGCTACCGTAGAAATGCAAGTCTATTTCTAGCCTTTTCACAGACACTGCACAACAGGGTGCTCAGAGAACTCAATCTGAAAGGAGAGACTCTACTTCCCAGAACCAGAGAAACTTTTATTCTACATTATCAGGATTCTCCCAGCTCACAGCAGGATCAGCTAGACAGTAATTATTTGGTCCTATGTATGACAGACAGAATGGTTCCACCATGAGGACTTCACAAAGCAGATCTTTTGGGAAACTGGAAACAGATTAAGAAACAAGCACTTATCAAAGGATGTTGCCATTATAAGCATCATTATCATCATCACATAGCTAGTGTATTCCTCCTAGAGGCCAAAATCAAGCACACTACCTAGCAGAAATCTGAGTGGAACCAATGGAGCACGGTGACTTACCAAGAGGTAAAAGGAAGGCAACCAAGCTAATTGCCAGGCGTAATTCATCTCCAGAGACTCAAGTTGTTAGGAAAAGTATAGTCATTGAGGCCAGGTGCTGTGAGGCCAGGTGCGGTGCCTCACACCTGTAATCCCAGCTCTTTGGGAGGCTGAGGCAGGCAGATTACCTGAGGTCAGAAGTTTGAGACCAGCCTGACCAACACGGCAAAACCTATCTCTACTAAAAATTCAAAAATTAGCCACGTGTGGGGGCACATGCCTATAATCACAGCTACTTGGGAGGCTGAGGCAGGAGAGTCACTTGAACCCAGGAGGCAGAGGCTGCAGTGAGCCGAGATCATGCCATTGCCTGGGCACCAGAGTGAGACTGTCTCAAAAAAAAAAAAAAAAAAAAAAAATTGGAAGCTGGCAGGTTTTCCTTCTCTGTGAGGTCTTCTTTGGGGAAAATTAATCTGTCATTCAAAGAACCAAATGATTACTGGTCTCTGGTCCTTCTGGAAGCTGGGAGGCTCCTGGTAACATGGAATAAAAGCCTCTCTGACACTGGGAAGTTGAGTGTCTCCATTCAGGTTGAATTCTCTGAGTACCCTGTTACATGGTGTCTGCAAGGACATATTTTAAAAATCTTTACCATATTTTGGACTCTTTTTGCCTCACAGTAAGATTACCCAAGTTTCAGTTTCATTGCTTTCCTTTCCGGGAAATCCTGGTAGAGATCATCACCTGCCAGCATCTTGATGCCTTTGTAATAAAATCGTGAAGTAGTCTCCCAAGAACCTGTGACTATCTTACCTTACATAGAAAAAGGGACTTTATGGATGTGGTACTCAGATGGATCAAGTCTAATCACATCAGTCCTTAAAAGGACTGTGTTCAGAAAGATGCAAGAGGAAAGAGGAGGCAGGAAGGATACAAAGTGGATGTGAGAGGCCTCTGGAAGCTGGGGACCCTCCTCAGTAGTGCAACTACAAGAAACTGAATTAGATCAACAATTCCCCCCAACAAAAAGCAAGGAAACAGATTCTCCCTGGAACTTGTGGTAAGAAATGCAGTCTTTGTGATACACTGATTTTAGCCCAGTGATACCTGTGTCAGACTTTTTAACTATTTAATTATAAGAAAATAAATTTATTGGCTGGGTGTGGGGGCTCATGCCTGTAATCCCAGTACTTTGGGAGGCCGAGGCGGGTGGATTGAGGTCAGGAGTTTGAGACTAGCCTGACCAATGTGGTGAAACCCTGTCTCTACTAAAATTACAAAATTAGCCAGGCGTGGTGGCCCACACCTGTAATCGCAGCTAATTGGGAGGCTGAGACAGGAGAATCACTTGAACCCGGGAGGCAGAGGTTTCAGTGAACCAAGAATGTGCCATTGCACTCCAACCTGGGCAAAAAGAGCAAATCTCCACCTCAAAATAAATAAATAAACAAACAAATAAATAAATAAAAGAAAGAAAAGAAAAAAGAAATTTGTTATTTTAAACATTTAAAAATGTTTAAGTTTGAGGTAATTTGTATGGAAACAATGGAACCCTCATTTACTATATGACTCTGAAGTATCTATGAGACTGTATCTTTAATAAATATCAAAGAAAAGCAAGACTCAATTTATGTAAATCATACAGGAGAATGAATGACTTAGAGACTCCTTTCTCCACCCCAGGAGACTTGCAAGCTTCCAATAATTATTCTTTTACTATCAACTTGAGTCTCTGGAGATGAATTATGCCTGGCAATTAGCTTGGTTGCCTTCCTTTTACCTCTTGGTAAGTCACGGTGCTTCATTGGTATGACCTAGGTTTTTTGCTAGGTAGTGTGTTTGATGTTGGCCTCTAGTAGGACTACACTAACTATATGATGATGATGATGATGATGATGGTGATAATTGTAACACCTTGTGAAAAGTGCTATAATGGAAGTCTATACCAAGCCCAACTTGTATAAAAGAGAGAGCAGCCAGCTCACCCCAAGGGATGGCAGGAGAGAGGAGGTGAAGGTGCTTCACTGAGTTTGAAATAGTGAGTAAGGTAAAGTGTGAAAGTTGGACAAACTGGCAGGACATTTCAGGTAGAATTACTGTCACAAAAAAGGCATGAATAGGTGAATGGGAATAAAGGATGCGAGTAGCAGGAGGTCAAAGATGTTGTAACGTAAGTATTCAGGGTCCACACATGCAAGACTTGCTATGACATAAAAAGGAGGTTGGAATTTATAAATAATAGGCAAGCTACCACAGAGTTTTAAGCAGAGGAAAACCAAATTGTATTTATGCCTCTGGGGCAACACAAAAGACAAAGGGAGGTGAGTTAAGTAGGAGGAAAAAAAAATAAAAACAGGTTTGGAGCCCATACAATAATAATTATGCAAAAAATTAATTAGGGTCTAAGACAAAGTGATAGACATAAGGTAAAGATCTGAAAGTATTTAGTTAGAATGTGCAAGATTTGATGCCTTTAGGGTGAAGGATGGTTGAGGAAAAAGTCAAGTATCATCATTAATCATCATGATCATCAGTGTAGCTAATTTTTCCTGTGTCTTAATACCTGCGTGCTATTTCATTAAACACTTTACTTGGATTATATCATATGGCCCATACAACAGTGCTATGAGAAAGGTATGATTGATACAACCATTTTATTGATTAAAAAACTGAGACTTCAAAAGGTAAAGTAACTTTCTCAAAGTCCCAATTTTAGTATCAGAGCTGAAATCTAAACCTTGGTGACTGAACTCAGAATCAACTTACTTCAAAAGCTATGCTGTTAACCACCACATGTCATTGCCTTCCCACAGCTGACATCCAGATTTCTGGCTTGGGTGACTAGACGGATGAATGTCTTTAGTTAGGAAGGTCATAAAAAGAGGGATGAGTAGCTAGAAGTTGGAAACATGTTCAATTTGAGATATGTAGGGTTTGAGGTGCCTATGAGAGGGCCCCTGATTTTCTGGGCCTGATTTCTCAGAAAAGTGTGGATAGGAGATACCTGTTTTCTGTCTGAGTCTCTTGCTGGCTCAAATATTAATGTAATTAGCAGGTATACAAGAGGCAAGGGCTCAGAAGATGCATAGTTATAATACAGATTAATTTTAGATATTAAAAAAGGGGAAAAGGCTTCCCCAAGTCTCCAAGGTAGTACAATATTGCCACCTACTGCAATGGCTGTCAAGGACAACATAGCTTCCAAGTCAGGTTAAAACCTAACTGTGGGGTTATGATGGTGCCTCTCTGGCATGCCTTACTTCCTCTTCTCGTCTACCTGCTGCAGTCAGCTTCCTCTGTGCCCTCACATTCTCCTGCCCAGTGACTCCTGAATCACAACTTGGATATAGAGCTGGATGGAAGCCCCACCATCCAGTGTCTGGCAATTGGATATCATGGCAGTGTTCCAGTAGGTAGTGTTAAAAATAATGCTAGTTTAATATAATCTCTTATTCCTCATTTCTTAACTGTCTTTTTTTTTTTTTTTTTTTTTTTTTTTTTTTTTTACGTTGCCTTCTCTTCCTGGTTCTGAATATGATGCTGACACACATTAGCCTGCAGGAAGTGATCTACTTTCTGAGACTCAGTTTTCTCATCTGTAAATTGGGGCTACTCATCCTTACCTTACAGGGCTATTGTGAAAGTGAAAAGGAAAATGATGTATATAAAACATATATAGGAAAATCTGAATAATGTTTTGTTCCTCCCAACCTACATTTAGGAAGGTCCTGAAAAAGAAGTTGCATAAAGTAAAAACAGAGAACAGAGATGCCAGGATCTATTGGAGAATATGACATAGAGACTTATAAAGTAATAAGTTTTCACAGGCCCAAGCAGGACAAAGGATCTAACATAAAAATACATAAAAACAAGGGAAATGCAAAAAAAAAAAAAAAAAACACCCTTAAATATACGTGAAAAACTCTTTCTGTTTTAATGACATAATATATACTTAACAGGAGTAAATGCTTGTAAAGATAGATGATTTCTCTCACGTATCAGGATTCCATGACATACAAAACCATTTCAATGATGTGCTTAAGTAGAACAGTAATTCAGGTGATTGTTATTTTCCTGTGACTCCTGCTTCTAGAAACATAATTGCTGTGACCTTGGCTGTGGAATATACTTTCTGCCATTTAGTGCACTTGCTTGCATATTCATTCATCAAGTATTTATTACTCACCGTAAGGTGCGAGGCAGTGTGTTAGAAGCAATTTCGTCTTTTCTGCATGATGGGCATTATTGTGACTTGATTAGGACAGAGCTGGAGAGTTTCCTGTATAATTAGATTTCTTTTGAGCACAGGGTATGAGAAAGACCCAACCTTTCTAAATTTGATTATGTTGGATTTGAGAAGTGTCCCAAGGATCCCTCAGCGGTGGCCACTCGTATCCACTGCCTTGGTAAGTTTTAGAATTCTGCTGGGGAGGTTGGCAAATGGCCCTGGACATTGGCCAGGAGTAAATCATCCTCAATGTTTAAGGTTTGTGGATGGTTCAGCTAGGAAAACATGGGTTTGGAAACTTTAGAAGAAGAAATAAAGGCCAAACTAGGCATAAGGGGAAGGGAGGTAGACTGGGCAAAGGGCATAACACATATGGAAAAGAGGAACTATTTTAGGATGGCATCTTGCCAGATGCAGTACTGTGAAGAGGCTTTTGCTGCCTAAATATCTAAAATGACTTTCTGACTATGCAGATAGCTTGAAAATCTGACAAAATACCACATTAGGTTAAAGAGAATCTAAGGAGATATTATCATCAGCCCATAATATTTCCACTTGGGAACTGAGAGATCAGGCTATATATTTGCTATTTTGATAATTGAGGCCATTGCACATGATCAATAATTCAAATAATGAGGAGTGCACAATATTAGCATTGTGTCCAAAGTGCTTTGCTGTCATTACCTGTCAACCTATATGACATCTCTATGTTGTAATAAACCATGTGGTTTGTATTATCCTATTTTATCACAGAATTAAACGTGGATAGAGAAGTGCCTTGCTTGAATCAGAGCAAGTTACTTCACCATAAAGAATAAACACGGGAGAGGTTATATCTGCTGATCTCCACTTGTCTTCGGTCCATACATTATTCCCTTCAAGATAAACACTCAGTGATGAAGGATTCAATATTTAATTTCCTTCTAGCTTTTTTCCAAGATCACTTAATTGAACTCTCATTACAGGTGCAACCAATTCTTTTTCAATTTGTAGCTGAGAATTGCCATGGCACATAGATTCCAACCATATTTTAATGAAGGCTTTTATTAGAGCACTGGCTCCTATTGCCATGTGTGAAGGAGTTCTCGGATTTTTCCATTAGAGACCACGCTTTGGATGGGTTTATAACTAGGAAGTAAACCTTTTCGTCAGGTTGAAGTAGGGCAAAAAAGGTTTTAGCCTTAAGAGTACTTTGTTATTTCATAATAATAAATCAATTTTCCTTCAAGATCAGAGTGCAATAACAATTTTCTTTCAATGCTATCTCCTTGTATTTCTCCAGGTTTATATAAATGACCACCTTTCACACATTTATATCTTCAGAAAACATTCATTTGAGGTCAGGGAAAAGGGTGCAAGAGTAAGGCAGTTGAACATTTTGTGCACGATGCTAATGCAATATCTGTAAAGGCCAGTTAGATTTTGCACCAAAGAGAATCTGTGTACCAGAGGCACACACTGCGATCTCCGGCCCAAGCAGCCTTCTCATAAATGCATTCTGTTGGTCACCCAGGGACTAAACAAGTGTGTGTGGGTGGTTCTGAACAAACCTCTGACCATTAGCTGCAAAACAACTGAAGGGACAGGTCTTAGAAATGAGAGTCAGAATTATTATCTGAACACCTGAAAGACAGTTCTCTGTGTTAATGGTAATACCTTCAGTTTTATAAGGGAATTTCCTCCTGTAACCCAATTTAATGCATGTAGAATTTTAAAGGGAATGGCTTTTGGTTTCAGATTTCTATTCATTGCTCTTAACAGCTAAGTGTGATAACTGAAAATGATTACTGGGTCATCAGAAAATGCTGCAGAGCCTAAATGAACTTATATAATTTTACCTAATGAAACACACACACATGCGTGTGCACACGCGTGTACACACACACACACACACCCTCATGCATACAGAAAAGAGTAAGCCCTTATGTTTAGCAAAATCTCTACCAATTCCCACAATTTATTGCATTCTTTATTATGTCTGTAATCTTGAAGAATTTAAACGTTTTCTTTGAGTCATTCAATATTGAAGTTCATGGTGGTGTTTTTAAAAGTATAAATGTATGCACTGTATCTCTTTTGAAGGATGCATATTTTTTTTTTGGATGCATCTGAATTAAACAGCTTTCTCAACCAGTACAACTAGTCCTTATTATTGCTGTTGGCAGGCAAACAACTATCATGGTCGTTGCCAGACCTTATGTTTGCCATGTTCTTTTATTCCTTTTCATGTATCACTGTCTTTCAGTCTCAACCTCCATAGGTACTTTCTTTAACATAAATTGGACAGGATTTTAAAACATCATTTAACAACAACAAAAACCCCTTTTTACTTTTTGACAACTGGATTCTTTTAAAAGGAAACAGACTACCTTAAAAACGACATGTCACAGATAAATGGTCATGCCATTGAGCTATGTAGTAAAAGGTATTAACTCCTTGGAATTCCTACATTTGCCTCTATTTTGCTCTCTTTGTCACAGTTTCTAGTAAAGCAGTGGAAGGTAGCTGGCTAGAGGCTACAGCTATGCAGAAAGAAAGGTCAGAAAGGCAAAATGGCTGCAAAGGTGGGCAATTCACATACCCTCCTCCCAATAACCGTCTTGTCATACTGTCTACAGGCAAAGCTCCTTTTGCTTATATGCAGCTCTGAAAATTATGCTTATTAATGCCATGATCTCAAAAAGGCAAATTATTATTATTATTCATTCTCATGGCCCACTTTCATGCTGAACAATTATGACTTCAGATGAGAAATAACAGTTTCATGTCAAAATGCTCATACATTTATGGAAATACATAGCTGTCACTCTGCATAAAATTAGAAGCCTTCAATTTTCATTTCAAATTATTCTACATGGAGATAGTGAATACAAACAAAAAACTTGTATAGCTGGTTTGAAATGTAGTATTCTACTCTAATAACAGAAAATCTCCAGCCAAAGTGATTAACAGCTTAATTATAATAAATCTGTCTTTGTGCATGTCTTGTAAATGGTGAGCTGTCAATAGTCCATATTCAAATGACAATAAAGGTAACAAAACAAAAACCTCCGAGCTTTCATTTTTACTGGGATATTGCAGAGTTTAAATACTCCTAAACATTTTAATGTCTTCTTCAACACTCAAAAAAGATGTAAATACATAATGTTAGAAAAAAATACATCATGACAAACTTTCCCTGGTTTATATATAGAAGTTTTGGGACATCAAATATTCATATTAATAAAATGTGATAAGTTTATTATATATTCAAAAAATTAGCATGTATTAATATGAACATAACATGAAAAATATGCTCATTGCTATTTAGTTTATGATGTTTTAAAAGCACTTCAGAATAGTTGGCCTCTGTATCTGCAAGTTCCATACCCACAGGTTATGCATCGACAATTCAACCAATGGCCAATCAAATTTATCGGGAACAAAGAACAATAAAAAAATAATAATACAACAATAAAAATATTTTTAAAATTATAGTATAACAACTACTGATATAGCATTTATATTATATTAGGTATAAGTAATCTAGGGATGATTTAAAGTATAAGGGAGGATATGCTTAGGTTATATGCAAATACTATAGCATTTTGTATAACGGATTTGAGCATCTGGGGATTTTGGTATCTCTGGGGTCCTGGAACCCATTCCCCCACGGATACTGAGGGATGACTGTATCTCACTGTGCTTTAAGCTATCTATTATTACATCAATTATATTTGGATTAGTAGCTCCAGATACGCCTATAATTGAGAGACTTGGGAATAGAATAAAGGGAACATTGTGATTCACAAAGATTTTATTATGTGCATTACATGGGTGATTCATATAAACCATGTTTCACTGTCACTACAAGCATTTCCTATTGGTGCTAAATATCTGCATTATTTTAAGGAATGGGATATAATTAAAGATCAGTTAGAAGTAATTTAGAAAGTTTCAATTAAAGTTTATAATTTTATTTCTTGAAAAGGATCCATATTTAAGTGATGATAGTAATGGTAGAAGTGGTTTTCTTTTAGTGTTATTTTTGTTGTAGTTAAATTTTCTGAGTGAAAATTTTACTAATACAGGTTGATGGTTTAAAAAACAGTTATTAAAATAATGATAATGTTTGAAAAGATCCCTTTTAGAGCTGGTTATTTTTAGAAAGCAAAAACTGTTTAACTAGTATATTTTAAAAATGATTGTATTTTAAAACTAACCATGGAAAATTAGAATTTAAACTATCCTAAATAGCAACACAATATATTGGTTAAAGCATTGGAAATGAATCAAGAGACTTAGGTTTTTCTATTGGAACTCTGCCTCTAATTAGCTGTGTCCCTTTAGAACATCACATATAGTTTTCAAAATTTTAGTGAGGTGAAGAGTGAGAATTAGATAATATTTTCCACGACTTCTTGCAATTCTAAAATTTAAATTTTTTTGATGTTTTAGAAAAAAATTCACCAAGCATTTGTTTTCATGATCACTAAAAATAATAGGTTCGTATTTCTTTTGGACTGAGTCATTATGATCGAATGTTTAGCTACAAAAGTGAAAGAAGTTGAAAAAGAAAAGACACCGGTGGCCGGGCGCGGTGGCTCAAGCCTGTAATCCCAGCACTTTGGGAGGCCGAGACGGGCGGATCACAAGGTCAGGAGATCGAGACCATCCTGGCTAACACGGTGAAACCCCGTCTCTACTAAAAAATACAAAAAACTAGCCGGGCGAGGTGGCGGGTGCCTGTAGTCCCAGCTACTTGGGAGGCTGAGGCAGGAGAATGGCGGGAACCCGGGAGGCGGAGCTTGCAGTGAGCTGAGATCCGGCCACAGCACTCCAGCCTGGGTGACAGAGCAAGACTCCATCTCAAAAAAAAAAAAAAAAAAAAAAAAAAAAAAAAAAAAAAGAAAAGACACCGGGCGCGGTGGCTCACGCCTGTAATCCCAGCACTTTGGGAGGCCGAGGCGGGCGGATCACAAGGTCAGGAGATCGAGACCACGGTGAAACCCCGCCTCTACTAAAAATACAAAAAAATTAGCCGGGCGCGGTGGCGGGCGCCTGGTGTCCCAGCTACTCAGGAGGCTGAGGCAGGAGAATGGCGAGAACCCGGGAGGCGGAGCTTGCAGTGAGCCGAGATCGCGCCACTGCACTCCAGCCTGGGCGGCAGAGTGAGACTCCGTCTCAAAAAAAAAAAAAAAAAGAAAAAGAAAAGACATGCAATGTAAATTCTGAACTCTTTAGGATTCTAGAATCACTGTGATCCAAGAAATCTAGCTAGAATTCCCCCAAATAAAAGCAATTTTTACTGTGATCAAGTACTGAAAATAAGAAAGGTAGATATTTTCACTCTGCAGTAGTGTCTGCAAGCTTTTCAAATGAATATTGTTTAAGAATCACAGAGGTCAGGTAAGAAATGTACTTTATTTCCAATGAAAGAAATAGGCTATACCTTACAATAACTAACGGCAATGATGAATACTGACTATTTAAATTTAGACTTACATGCTGAAAGGTGAATATCTCAAGGTTGATTGGTATGACAAAGAAGTGTAGAGATATTTTGTCTCTGGCAAATTATGAAATCTAATCAGAAAAAAGCGATATTTTTTAAATCAATTTTTTCTTGAACTCTCCTATATTTAGTCTATTTTATAGTGCAAGGAAAATCATAATATGGAGTGATTACAAAGACATGTGGTGGGTTGACGGTTATTTTTATTGGTTTCAGCAGTCTCTGGTCATGCACTTATTATACCTCCTATGGAGTCAGGAGGCCACTCTTCTCCCTAGGAATTGCCTGAGTTGAAGCACCAAGGTGAAATTTTATGACTGACATATTTCTTCATTTATTTTGATTTTTACACTCATCCGTATTTTATATTTTACTGGTAAAATGCATTGTTAGAATTAATTTTCCTTTTAAACTATTTTTGCCTTATACATAAGTGCTCAGTTTATAATTTAAGAGCTGTAGGAATCCTGAGAACCAGACAGATGCTTGCATTTGCCCCCCATTGAATATTATTTGTCTTAATAAAAGAAAAATAATAATTAGCAAAATGGATGAAACTACTGCTGAAAAAATGCAAAATGTACTTTAGAGTATTTCTAGCTAAAGAAGCACATTTTCTTCTTCTTCTTTTTATACCTTAAACTTTTTTTCACATTTGAAAGGCAGTGTTCATGTAACAGTAAATTTGAGGACTAGAAAAATGAGAAAAAAATACTAACAGTCTCTTTTTCATAATGCAAATCACCTTATAATTTTGAAGTACTTACTTTCACTGTTTTTTCATGAGTGTTCTACTTTTGCCTTGCTATAATTATACTATTTTCCCCGTTTTAAATGATGACTTTTCATTGAACAGTAAACATGTCGCCACGATCTTACATGGTCCATATTTGTAGTGGTTACATAATA
This sequence comes from Macaca fascicularis, assembly GCF_037993035.2. Classification (NCBI taxonomy): domain Eukaryota; kingdom Metazoa; phylum Chordata; class Mammalia; order Primates; family Cercopithecidae; genus Macaca; species Macaca fascicularis. The sequence continues at coordinate 85,482,495 of NC_088376.1, read as the reverse complement.
GTCTGTGTGTGCCACAATTTACCTGAGTACTTATCTACTGATAGGCCCCCAGGTGTTTGGGATATGACCGTTTTAAATAATGTTGAAACAAACATCCCTATAAGTTTCTTCATGTTTTAGATTCATTCTTACTAATAGGTTCTGTAAAGAAAATGTGAAATACAAGAGGAGTTACATAGTTACGTTTTTCATAATTATCACTTCGTGCCTTTGTCCATATATCTTCTGGGTTTTAACATATTCCAGTATTCATGAATACATTAAGTAATGAAGATTTACACAGTTTTTCGTATTTGCTGAAATGATGTCTCAATTTTTTATTTCTTTCTTCCCTGAAGTTTATTTCTTCTTTGCGTTTTCTCTGCTTCCTAAATTTTGACATTCAGCAGTATACAAATATTCAAGTGTTTAACTATTTAGTGAATGGATTATGGTGGCATAAATTTTATTTTATTTTTTTGGACACTTATCCCTTAGCCAGTTATTGAATATCCTTCCTTTTTATTATAGATACATAATTCCTATTTATTATATATTAAAATAGCAAGATATCAAATTTTTATCTGTAAATGGATCTATTTCTAGCCTAACTATATGGCACTTCACTTACTATGTACAGTATTTTAGTTATACAAAATGTATTAAAGTGTTTCCCTTGACTTTACACTTTAATATAGTAGTGAAAATAAATAACTTAAAAGAGATTCTTTTCACTTCTCAACCACCTACTGTATAGCAGCACAGCTACTTTGAGTTTCAATTATGTAAGGTGCTTCAAATGAACTAGGCAGAGACAATATATGTTTGAAAAAAATTACGGCACACAGTATATGAATATGTTCTAAATTGTGCAGATTTGATTATAAAAATGCATTAATAAAATTCAGGGTAAAGACAAAGTATACAACATAATTTCTACAAAATATCAATATTTGCTAGATTGCTCAGTAAAGACCCTCAGATCTATGGAGATAGTGAATTTTCAACTGAATCTTACCATTTTGGTTTCTGTGGTTTGAATGTGTTCTCTAAAATTCATAATATTGAAAAATAATCACCAATTTTATACTATTCAAAGGTGGGGCCTTTAGCAGGTGATTAAGTCATAAGAGGGGGCTTGTATGTATGAGATCAGCATCCTATAAAAGGGCTTGAGAGGGTAAGTCCCTTCCTTACCTCTCTGTGGCCACGTGAGGACAATTCTCTTCAAAGGCTACTCAACAAGGGACTATCTTGGAAACAGGGAGCAGCCCTCAAGAGACATGAACCTACCGGCACCTTAATCTTGGACTTTCCAGCCTTCAGAAATGTGAAAAATAAATTTCAATTGTGTATCAATTATCCAGTCTGTGTTATTTTGTTATAGCAGTACAAATAGACTAAGAAGTTGGTAAATTACATATGTGTTCATCTGATTTTAATTCATGAGATTAAAAAAAGTGTATAAATATAAAGTTTAAAGTCGCATGTACATGCATATGTAGGAAACTTTGTTTCCTCCATATACTATCAGTATGTGTGGGTGTAAAAATTTCGACTAAACTCAAAGTATGTAGTTTCTTTTTAAGTAATCTAAATCAGTATCTTCCATCACTCATTGTCAACAATATATTACCAGACACTACAGAAAGTGTTATACTTATGCTACTTACTTAAAGATCATTATGAACATATATAGAGCACATCATAAATCAAAAGTCACCTAAATTCTTACTGTGCCTCATTACAAATAGCACATAAGGATAAAATGTTAAGACTAGGACAGGATGTTTGCACATGCCTAGAAATAGACATTAGGTGCTAGGAAATCAAATCAGAAATTGCAGTTGATTCCTTATCTATAATGTTTCTGGCTTACTTTTCATTTTTTTAAAACATAAATTTATAGTTTTATCTCCCCCAGAGAATTCTTGTCAATTATTGAGCAGAGAATTCCTTTCAAAGATGATGTAAGTTAGTAAGGCATTGCAAATAAAAGTTTTGGGTCAGCACTTTAGAGGGCAAACAACATCCTAAGATGATTTAGTTGCTAATGATTCTTTCTATTAAAAAAAAATGTCAACAAGAAATCTTTAGTTTGCCCTACCCTAAATGCAAAAGGAAAATATGTATTCAAAGGAGAGGATAATTTATTATGGTTGAATGGTACTATTCAAGGAAAGAGTAAAAATGCTAGAATGACAATTTTTCATGTGAAATATCAATGTGATTGTGTCTCCATTTCTATCACCAAGCTGAGAGAATTTTTACCTTTAAAGGTTATGGAATTCTTAAAAAAAAAAAAAAAAGGTTTCCCTTTAATCAAAACTAATAAAACAATTATTTTGAAAATATCATGGCTCCTGATACCATCATGTCAACATGGGTAATTACAAATCAATATATATAGCACAGGGATTTAAATCAGAAACAGGCAATGACATAATGTATATATGTTTCAAACACATTGTGCACCATAAATATACAGGCATACTTTATTGCACTCTATTGCACTTTGTAGATATTGCAGTTTTATTTTATTTTTTTTAATATAAATTGAAGGTTTGTGGCAACACTGCATCAATCAAGTCTATCAGCACTGTTTTTCCAACAACATGTACTCACTTCATGTGTGCTCACCTCTCTGAGTCACATATTGGTAATTAGTGCAATATTTCAAGCTTTCTCAATATTATTATTTGTTATGATGATCTGTGATTTTACTATTGCAATTGTTTTGAGGTGCCAAAAACCACACCCATATAAGAACGCAAACTATACCAATAAATGTCATGTATGTTCTGACTGTTCCAATTACTGGCCATTCCCTCATCTCTTCCCCTCCTCTTCTGACTTTCCTATTCCCTTAGACACAGCAATGTTAAAATTGGGCCAATTAATAACTCCTCAATGGCTGCTAAGTGTTCAAGTGGAAGGAAGAGTCACACATGTCTCACTTTAATCAAAACCTAGAAATGATTAAACATAGTGAGAAAGACATGTTAAAAGTCAAGATAGGGTGAAAGCTAGATCTCTTGCGCTAAACAGCCCAGTTGTGAATACAAAGAAAATGTTCTTGAAGGAAACTGAAAGTGCTACTCCAGTGAGCACACAAATATCAGTAAGTGAAACAGCTATATTGATGATATGGAGAAGGTTTCAACAACAGTCCCTTAAGCCTAAGCCTAATCTACAGTAAGTTCCTAACTCTCTTCAATTCTATGAAGGCTGAGAGAGGAGAGGAAGCTGCAAAAGAAAAGTTGGAAGCTGTCAAAGATTGATTCATGAGGTTGAAAGAAAGAAGTCACCTCCATAACATAAAAGTGCAATGTGAAGCAGGAAATGCTGGTGCAGAGGCTGTAGCAAGTTACCCAGAAGATCTAGCTAACATTGTGGATGAGGGTGGCTACACTAAACAACAGACTTTCAGTGTATATAAAAGAGCCCTATACTAGAAGAAGATGCCATCTAGGATTTCATATCTAAATAGAAGTCAATGACCGGCTTTAAAGCTTCAAAGGATAGGCTGACTCTCATTAAGATATTTTGCAGCTGGTGATTTAAGATGAAGCCAATTCCCACTCCAAAAATTCTAGGGCCCTTAAGAATCATGTTAAATCTACTCTGCCTGTGCTCAAAAAATGGAACAGCAAAGCCTGGATGATAGAACATCTGTTTAAAGCATGACTTATTGAATATTTAAAAGCCATTGTTGAGACCTACTGCTCAGAAAAAAAAAAAAAAGCTTTCAAAATATTATTGCTTATTGTCAAAGCACTTGGTCACCTAGGAACCATGATGGAGATGTACAAGGAGATTATTGTTTTTTATGTCTGCTAACACAATACTCATTCTGAGGTCCATGGATCAGGAGCAGTTTAGACTTTCAAGTCTTATTATTTAAGAAATACATTTCGAAAGGTTATAGATGTCATAGACAGTGATTCCTCTGATGAATCTGAGCAAAGTAAATTTAAAACCTTTTAGAGAGGATTTACCATTGTATATGCCATTAAAACATCTGTGATTCAGGGTAGGAGGTCAAAGCATCAATATTAACAGAAGTGTAGAAAAAGTTGATTCCAGTCCTCATGGATAACTTTGAGAGGTCAAGACTTCAGTGGAAGAAATAACTGCAGATGTGATGGAAATAGAACAAGAACTAGAATTAGAAGTGGAGCCTGGCACTTTGGGAGGCTGAGGTGGGCAGATCAAGAGGTAAGGAGATCGAGATAATCCTGGCTAACACGATGAAATCCCGTCTCTACTAAAAATACAAAAACCTAGCCGGGCGTGGTGGCGGTGCCTGTAGTCCCAGCTACTCGGAAGGCTGAGGCAGGAGAATGGCGTGAACCCGGGAGGCGGAGCTTGCAGTGAGCCGAGATTGCGCCACTGCACTCCAGCCTGGGCGACAGAGGGAGACTCCACCTCAAAACAAAACAAAAAGAAGTGGAGCCTGGCCAGGCACAGTGACTCATGCCTGTAATCCCAGCAATTTGGGAGGCCGAGGCAGGTGAATCACGAGGTCAGGAGATCGAGAACATCTTAGCCAACATGGCAAACCCTCGTCTTCACTAAAAATACAAAAATTAGCCAGGGGTAGTGGTGTGCGTGCCTGTAGTCCCAGCTACTCTGGAGGCTGAGGCAAGAGAATAGCCTGAATCCAGAAGGCCGAGGTTGCAGTGAGCCGAGATCGCACCACTCACTGCACTCCAACCTGGGTGACAAGAGCCAAGCTCTGTCTCCAAAAAAAAAAAAAAAAAAAAAAGGGGAGCCTGAAGATGTGACTACATTGCTGCAATCTCATGATAAAATTTCAAGTGATGAGGAGTTGCCTATTATGAATGAGCAAAGAAAGTGGTTTTTTGAGATGTAGTCCACTCCTAGTATAGATGCTGTGCATATAGTTGAAACGACAACAAAAGATTTAGAATTTTGCGTAAACTTAGCTGTGGTACATTTTGAGAGCACTGACTTCAATTAGGAAGGAAGTTCTACTGTGAGTTAAATGCTGTGGAACATTGCTGAATGCTACAGAAAAATGTGTCATGAAAAGAAGAGTTAATTGAAGTGGGAAACTTCCTTGTGGTCTTACTTTAAGAAATTGCAACAGTAACCCAAGCTTTGGCAGCCACCACTCTGATCAGTCAGCAGCCATAAACACTGAGGCAAGAGCCTTAGTTTAGGCAAGAACAAAATAGTTTACAAGTTTCTAAAGGTTCACATGATTGTTAGCGATTTTTAGCAATAAAACATGTTTAAGGTGTGTATATTTTTAAACATACTTATATTGTACACCTAATGGACAACAGTATAGGGTAAACGTAACTTTTAAAAGCACTGGAAAATAAAAACAAAATTTGTGTGAATCACTTGATTGTAATGCTTGCTTTATTGCAGTAGTCTGGAACTGAAACACAATATATCTGAGCTATGCCTGTATACTATTTTTATTTATTAATTAAAATAAATTAGTAAAAAGAAAATGGCAATGGTACAGTTAAGAAAATTGTTAGAAAACATCTACATTCATCACTTTCTGGCCTTTTGGTTAAGATCAAGTCTAGAAAAGGTCTACATTTGATTTTATTTCTTTTTACATTCTATCTTGACAATAACACAATTTACATATGAGCTATATATTTCTTCAGTTATGTATCATTCAGCTAAAGTTATCTAAAAACTTCTGTAGCTCACTTTAAGTTAGGTATTTACCTAAATTTATTTTTTTAAGGTTGATCTACTTTTACAAAGAAGAAAATATTTTTGGATTTTCACACACAATAGATTTTTAAGATGAGAAAGAAAAACAAACTAGGCTTACTTATAGGATACAGCTACAAAGAAATGAAATTTAAACAAAGTTTAAAGAACTTATATGTCCAAATAATTTTCTGTCTGCAAAATAATACTCTGATGCTCAACGTATTTTAAAATGCACTTGAGAAATGCTTTTAAGAATTCATTTACATGAAATTTTATTTCTCATCATGACTAAGTGGCTCCTATTGGAACAACTTTCTCAAAGATGACAACTAGAAATTCTAGAAAACATGCAAAACTATCTGAAGACAATGGACAAAACTACAAATGGGCAGATTCCAGAGGGTTCAAGATTCCACACATTTGGAAGAACATAACTAAATCCAGAGTCTCCACAGTGTATCATTCATGATGCCAAGGATATAATCCAAATTAGATAAAAACAAACAAATAAACAAAAAGAAAGTCATCAATATTCAATAAAAGAGGCAACTAATGAAAATTGATTCTAAAGTGACCCACATGTTGAACTTTTGTAGACAAGTATTTTAAACAGCTATTATAACTATGCTCAAGGATGTGAGGAAAACCATGCTCAGCATTAATACAATGGTAAGATATTTCAGCTGAGATATAGAAACTATTTTGAAAATAAATCTTTTAGAACTGAAAAATACAATATTTGAATTAAAATTTCAGTGGATGAGATTAACAGCAGATTGAAGCTGGCATTAGACCCAGTGAACTTGAAGACAGATCAATAGAAATTGTTCAGTCTGAAGAACAGAGAGAAAAAGTATTGAGGAATCAGTTTACCTGAACTCAATAAAACATTACTTTTCCTTCTCCCTCCCTCCCTTCCTTCCTTCCTTCTTTCCTTCCTTCCTTCCTTCCTTCCTTCCTTCCTTCCTTCCTTCCTTCCTTCCTTCCTTCCTTCCTTCCTTCCCCCCTCCCTCCCTCCCTCCCTCCCCCCCCCCTTTCTTTCTTTCTTTCTTTCTTTTGAGACAAAGTATCACTTTGTCACCCAGGCTGGAGTGTACTGGTATGTTCTCGGCTCACTGCAGCCTCTGCCTCCCAGGTTCAAGCAATTCTCCTATCTCAGCTACCTGGGTAGCTGGGACTACAGACATGTGCCACCATGCCCAGCCAATTTTTGTATTTTTAGTAGAGACAGGGATTCAACATCTTGGCCAGGCTGGTCCTGAACTCCTGACCTCAGGTGATCCACATGCTAACGCCTCCCAAAGTGCTGGGATTACAGGCGTAAGTAACTGCACCCAGCCTCAATAAAACATTTCTGATGGAACTGTCAATTTCCACCACTTTCTTAGGCAACAATATGCCGAGTGAGTCAAAAGGTGTAAATATCCACATAACTCTTGATTCCACAATTCCATTTCCAGGAATTTATCCTATGAAATATGAGATCCTTGAGTTCAAGGGATGATTGTTTTCTTCTCTGCTATATCCCTAGCACCTACACGGAGCCTGAAGCACAGTAGGTTAAATATATATATATACACACACTTGTATATGTATATATACATAATATATATACTTATATATTTATATATTTACTTATACATATTTATGTTCATTTATATGAACTAATAAAAGACTGATAAATGCATGAATGTGAACAGAAAATGATACAATAATTTGTACACAATGATCTTCATAGCAGTATTTTTTCTGAGTAATAGATACAATTTTTCAAAAATATACTTGATTATACGAAGTCTTATATATTCAAGCAATTAAATTTTTTCATATTAAAAATAATGCAGAAGATTTTTATAGATATAGAAAGATAGTCATGATATAATGTTTAACAAAAAAGCCTGCTGCAAAACAATATTACATGTTATGCATTTTGGCTGGGCGCGGTGGTTCACACCTGTAATCCCAGCACTTTGAGAGGTCGAGGCAGGGAGATTACAAGGTCAGAAGTTCGAGACCAGCCTGACCAACATGGTGAAACCCTGTTTCTATTAAAAATACAAAAATTAGCAGGGCGTCGTGGCATGCACCTGTACTCCTACCTACTTGGGAGGCTGAGGCAGGAGAATCGCTTGAACCCGGGAGGTGGAGGTTGCAGTGACCTGAGATTGTACCATTCTGTCACTCCAGCCTGGGTGACAGAAAGAGACTCCATCTCAAAAAGATTAAAAAAAAAAAATCCCCAAGGTGTTTAAGGTAACATATTATGGTAACTGTATTCCTTAGAGGTAGGTCGGTTAATTTGAAGACCATATAACAGTAGTTAAGAGTACATATGCCAGAACTAAAATTCCAGGTTGAAGTCCCAGCTGTACTGTAAACTCTCTCTGTTTGCCTCAGTTTTCTCATCTATAAAATAGTGATGTTAATGGCAGCTACTAATGCAGAAATTATATAAATCAATATATGTAAAGCATTTGTAACAATGCCTGGTACATACTACTACATAAATGTTAGCTATTATCTTAAAATTAGATATGTATATTTTGTTATAAGAGCTTTTATTTAAAAAAATTTTAATGTTGAGATAATTTTAGACTTAATAGAAGAGTGGCAAAAAGTACAGAAAGTTCCCACATGCCCTTCACCCAGGTTCCCTTTATGATAGCATCTTATATAACCATAGCCTGTTGATCACAACTAAGAAGTTAGCACTAATACAATACTACTAGTATTAACTAGAGTATAGAACTTACTCAAGTTTCTGCAGGGTTTTTTTTTTCACATTCTTTTTTTCTGTTTCAGTATTCAATCTGGGACCCCGCATTGCATTTAGTCGTGATGTCTCCTTTGTCTCTTCCAGTCTCTGACAATTTCTCAATCTTTCATTGTCCTTTATGTCTCAGAAATTTTTGAATAATAATGGACAAGAATTTCATGGACTGTCCCATAATTTGGTCTGTCAAATGTTTTCTCATTATTAGATTGAGTTTAGTTATTGTTGGCAAGGCTATCAGAGAGGTCCTGTGTCCTTCTCTGTACATCATATGAGAAGGTACATCATATCAATAGGTAGTACTAGTAATTAAAATTGATCACTCGGTTAATGTAGTGCCTGCCAAAATGCAACATTGTAGGGTTATTTGTTCCTTTGTTATTACCCATTTTGGGAGCGAGATACCTGGGGACTATGCAAATATCCTATTCTTATTTAAACTGTTACTCACCAATTTGAATATCCATCAGTAGATCTTGGCTAAAGCAATTATTACTTTGGTGTCCAAATGCTGATTTTCTATTTCCTTCATTCTTTTTGTATTAATTCTTTGCAATTCCTTGGTAATGAAGAGTTCTCACTTCCATGGCATTTATTCATTTATTCACCTATATATTTTTGTCAAAATGTATTCATAGATACTTATTTTAGTTTTTGAGTTTAATCCAAAATTTTCTATTTGCTTATTTTATGTTTTTGTTTATGCTATTTATAATGTTGTTTAAGTTGTTCCAACTTTGGCCACTGGGCGCTCTTTCCCATTAGCTTCTAAGCCTTTTTGGAATGCCCCATTTTTCTCTTTCAGCACATTTTTATTTTCTGGCAACAAAAGATGCCCCAGGCTCATCGTATGTTTCCCTGCCCCAGCTCTGGAATCATAGAATAGCTTTTAAAATCACACTATTTTTAGCAGTGTTCCATATTTTTCACACAGCAATGTAAACCAACAATTTCCCTTTAAAAATCTATAATTATTGTTGAATTTAGTCTCCTCATTAATTATTCCGAGTTGCAAGAAGTGTTTCAGTTTGATGAATGCAAACAAACAAAGCCTGAACATTATTTTAATTAATTAGAATTAATTAAATCTTGCTAAATTTTTAAAGTAAAATGAAGCACACCCAAATCTTTTAAACTATGATAAATAAATATTCGGTGGTTAAGTTACTAAGGCAAAAACACATTTTGTAAAAGCTAATTGACCTGTTCCAACTCAACCACCCCAAAAGCACTGTCAAAATTACCACTTCCACAGCCATCATAACCTACTGTTCAAAAATTATACATCTTGTTTCCTTTAAGAATCCCTACCAACTTGATATTTCTTAATATGTTACTACCTTCCAGGGGAATCAGTTTGATTTTTCAATTCTTTATCACTATTGCTATACTTAGAATTTATCACATTCATCAATCATTATCTTCAGTTTTAAAATTTTCTCAGGGATTTTTTTGAGAGGTTTTTAAGGCATGTGTTAAGCTTTTAAAACTCTTATCTACCCCAGCCTGACCAGCACTAAACTCTTTGTAAGCATCTCCAGCTTCTTTCTGAGTAGCTGTATTTCATCTACAAAGTCATATCTGAGGTTTTGCTTCCTAATCATGTGAAAATAAAAACTGTTATTAGATTAGACAAAACGTTCAACTGAAGTGCTGAATTCTTGCTAGAACTTCAGAGAGGAAGAAGCTTCCTTATATCGAGGGTCTCTATCCTGTTAATATTATAACCCGAATTGAAAGCATAACTCTGTTTAAAAACGCAGGGCATTATGAGGATTCTGTTTTTATTAATAAAGGTTTAAAATCATAATATTTTCTCATTTAAAAATAATGGTACTTTTTAAAAAAAAATTATTTTGAATAAATAAAAAGTCTTGCTACATTAATTTGCAGTTTCTAGTATAATGTTAACTATGTTTACTTTACATATATTATTGCCTTACATTAGTATTGCACTTCACCACTTACATTTAATGACTTTTGCATGTGTTTCTACATTTTATGCTTTAAACAAATGTTTTTAGAAAGCAGATCAGGTATTTTTATTATACCAATTTTACAAATGAATAAACTAAAGGTAAAAGATATTCAGTTTCCAGTGGCAGAGTCAGGACTTGAGTGTAGATCTTACGAATTAAGGCTCCAGGCACAGATTCTACCTGGCAAGTAAAGTTCAGATGGCAGAGGGTCACTGTCATGTGTAGAAATAGTAACTGACATGGCTTCAATTTTTATACTGACCCACCAAAACATGCATTCAATGTCCACAGCGGTCAAACACCATCTATGCTCTTCCTATCCATGGTATGTCATGAATGGCAAAGTCTAACAGGAAGTGAAGAGGCTTGTGAAAAATTCCTTGCTCTGCTACAGGAGTAACAAATGGGATGTGATTTATACCCCCGATAGTATACTGCTTTGAACACCAAAGCCTAAAGACTTTCTAAGGTTACTAAACGTAAGTAGTTGCATAGCCTGTAGCCCACATCTTCACCTAAGCACTAATCATAAACGACAACAGTCCTACGGCTCAGGTTAGGTTTTCTCTATGTCTAATCTCAGATTACTTCCTTCTTTTCACTTCCTTGCAAATACCTACCACTAGTCACAAAGGTGAATGATTAAGAGATAGAATAGATCTGTGTAAATTTATCACCCAAAATGTACATTCTACTTGGTGGTCTGTAATCCTAAGCTTTTTTCACAGTGGAGATCACACTGTTATTATTTCTCTAAGACAAGGATTCTTAACTGTGGAACTTGGATGAGGGGGAAAATTACTGATTATCATCACTAACCTCTAATTGAAAATTTTCATTTTCTTCCATTTTGAACGTTGGAAATAAACCACAGGAGGATAAATAGTACTTTTGACTTTGTCTTTAATAGAAACCACAGATATTTTCATATTATATTATAATTATAGCCCCAAATATTAAAATTATATTCACTTGCTAGATGTTATTATTCACTGGCTAATAAGAATGCCCATATAACTTCAAATCTTACATGTAAAAAATATTTTGAAAACTGTATTTCCATAAAATTGGTTCCCTTTGTAAGTTTGTGTATTTTATTTTATACATTGAAATATCACTTTGAGAAGGGATCCATAGGATTCATCAGACTGCCTAACAGGTCTATGGAACAAAAAGCAGTTAGAAACCATCTTAAGGAGGAATAGCTGGGTTCTAACTATAGCCCAGTCATCCTCCAGGATGAGACTAGAAAGTCTCCTGACTGCCCAATATGAAAAGATAGTCACTGTATTAGTCTGATAGTGCTGCCATAACAAAATGACACAGACTGGGTGGCTTAAACAAGTGAAATTTATTTTCTCACAGTTCTGGAGGCTGGGAAGTCCAAGATCAGGTGTTGGCAGGTTAGGTTTCTTCTGGTGCCTCTTTCTTTGGCTTACAGGTGGCCATCATCCCACTGTGTCCTCACATGGCTGCCCGTTGGTCTATGTGTTGTCTGTATCCTACTCTCATTTTCTTATAATGGCACCAGTCATATGGGATTAGAGCCTACACATTTGACCTTATTTTACCTTAATTATCTCTTTAGAGGTCTTATCTCTAAATAGAGTCACATTCTGGGGCACTGGATGTTAGGTACTTAACATATGATTTTTTTGGGGAAACAGTTCAGCCCATAACCATCACTGTTCAAGGTCTTTGGTCCAAGAGACAGGATGTGCAGCTGAAGGAATACCATATCTAAAATGAGGTGATGACAATTAAGAGAAGAAGCTTTAAGAGATGATCAGGCTATTCTAACTTGATTGAAAGACTACTACAAAAATTTATGCAAAATGCGTAAACCATCTTCTACGACTAAAAAAAAGTAATAAATCCACACCGAAATACAATAAAATTTTTAAATAATTTCTTGTTTTATGTTAACACCCCCCCAAAAATCTACACTTACACGTGCTTCTGTCTTTTAAATACTTTCTATTTATAACTTCAAATAGTTATGTTAGTTTTTCTTATACTGACAGAGAGTATTTTTCAAAAATCATCTTCTTAGCTTAAAAGTACAATATTTAAAAATTCATCAGGCTGGGTGCAGTGGCTCATGCCTATAATCCCAGCACTTTGGGAGGCTGAGATGGGCAGATCACTTCAGGTCAGGAATTCAAGACCAGCCTGGCCAGCATGGTGAAACCCCACCTCTACTAAAAATACAAAAATTAGCCTGGTGTGGTGGCATGCACCTGTAATCCCAGCTACTCGGGAGGCTGAGGCATGAGAATCACTTCAATCTGGGAGGCAGAGGTTGCAGTGAGCTGAGGTAGCACCACTGCACTCCAGCCTGGACAGCAGAGTGAGATTCGGTCTCAAAAAAGAAAGAAAGAAAAAAAAAATCCATCATACATGCATCCCTGCGTTTAGCAAGTAGTTATTGAGCTCCTTCATGTGCCAGCCCCAATTGACCTTAGGCACTGGGGACATTTCACAGTAATTACTGTGTATGTGACATTATATCATCAAACTCTAAGATCATTTCACATCCTTTTTCATCTGCTTGTCCTATATCCCCTGTGTGTCTCCTCATGTAATAAAGAACAAAAAACAAAGCTGAAAAATGGGGGTGGGGAGAAGTTCCAGATATTATTCAAATGAAAGCCCTTTGTGTTGAAAAATAAACTATGGATACTTAGTGAGATTAAAAGCTTTATAATCCACTTCGAAACTACATTTAGAAAAGCTAGATAGAAATTTGAACAGTAAAATCCTTGAAGCAAGTCAGCAGGACCTCAGTGGGAAAGAAAAGCTGTCATTCTGATAGCCCTGAAGAAACTTTAACTTACTTTAAACACTAAAAAATCCTGTGAAGTGGAGCTTCTGTTTAGCCTGAGGGAATTAAGGTGCTTCAGGGGCATTTGCATGTGTGCAAGACATACAAACTCACACCAAAGTCTTTTCTATAGTAAAAGCAGAAGAATACATTTTCTATTTAAAACAAAACTTTGTTTTGTCAAGATCATTGGAAAAATCCAGTGGTCATTTTTTTTTTTTTTTGTATTTTTCTAGTGCGTGAAGAAAAACAGGGAACATGGCCAAGAAGCTATTTGCCATTCTAGATTTCTTTGACCCATTTTAGTTCAGACTACATTGCAGTCTAAATCACATTTGTTCAATCACTAGCATAGGTCCACACTGGGGACGCATTAGAAAACCTTTTATTGTCCACATGTTCAATTTAGACTAAATAGCTAGTCAGTCAGTCAGTCAAATCAAATTGTCCTCCTGCCTGTTTGGCCTAGACACGTGCCTGCCACTTACCAAGGAATTTCCTTGGCCACCCTGTCCTCTCTCAGTCCACAAGAGGGAGACAACTTCCAACACTCTTGCCCATGAGATGCATGTTTTCCAGTGCATCTTTTGTGACCCACCCACCTTCACTGCAGCTAGCCCTAACTCCCCTCCTCACGTTGGGTCATCCAACCAGTCTTCATTATTTAAGTTATAAACAAAGATGTTATTCTCATGAATTCCAGCTAACTCTTAGGAATGGTTGAAATAGAAAGGTCCTATCATAACAAATATTTCATATTTTCTTGAATGTCACCAAAATCTTAAAAATGTTTGTATCCTAAACAGTGTCCTAAACACTCCTGGCTCAAGACAATGACTGGACATATAACATCTTCACTGAAGTACCCAGGCCTGTTCCTATGGCCTTTGTCTAGACCATTCTACTAGAGGAAAAAGAACCAAAGCACGAATATGCAGGCTCCAGCCAGCTGGGAGTCACTCTTGATGTATCATCAGCACTGTGTTCCAGGCATGGCCTTGTACAGTTTCTGGGTTTCAGGGATTATACATAAATTTAGCCACCAGTAGAGCTATGCTATCTTTCAGAGAATTAAAATCAGTGAAATATCTTCAACTTGATTTTTAATTGAGCTTGACATCTTTCCATTCAGGTAACATTTACTGAGATCCTCTTAGGTGCCAGGAATTTTGACTAGCCCTAGGAAAACAAAGATCAAGATCTATCTATGTCTAGTGGCTCTTCAATGTAAAATCTTCACTGAGTAAACATTTAATTTCATACTTCCTGTTATCATTAAGGGCTAATACAAAAACTACAAAGATTGTATTTTTCCTTTTTGAAAAAATCATACATTCGCAACTCTATTCCAGCTTGATACATATTTTTTTTTTCACATCTACTGGTTTATTATAAAGTATATAAGAAAGAATACAGATCAACAGCCAGATAAAGAGGCACATAGGGTGAAGTCTGTGGTAAGGGGTGTGGTGCTTCTAGCCTCTTCAGGGCACATCATCTTCCCTGCCTCATCGCATGTTCAGCAGCCCAGAAACTCTCTGAACCCTGTAGTTTAGGAATTTTTAATAAATGCTTCGTCGTGTAGACATGACCTATTATTAACTCAAGCTCCCCTCCCCTTCCCGGAGAATGGGATAGTGGGGTTGAAAGTTTCAAGCTGTTAATTATGGGTTGGTCTTTCTGGTCACCAGCCTACATCCAGGAGTCTACCAAGAGCTGCCTCATTAGAACAAAGGACCCTCATATCACTTAGGAAATTCTAAGGTATTAGGAGTTCTGTGTCAAGAAATGGGTTCAAAGACCAAACATTGGAATATAAGATGCACTTAGCATCCCCATTGCTCAGTAGCTCTGTGCCAGGAACTGGGGGCAGAGATCAAACAGGTATTTTTCATTCGATAACAGTATCATAACCTGCCTCTCAATTGCCTCAAGTACTTTTTCTGCATGTATTGAACACCACAATGAATGTTATAAGTTTTGCATCAATCATCAAATCAATCACCAAATATAAATTAGGAAACTCAGAAGGAGAATTAATAGTCTATTATACTTACTTCTCTTTTTAACCATTCTGTTGACACATTCTTAAATTCAGAACCAGATGAATTTCTCACCCTGGATGCTCCTTTTACTGAACAGTCAAAACCAAAACCAAAACAGTCCCCTTTTTGTTGAAACTGTCAGAAAACTCTGAGATAAATTTGGTGATAAATTTGTTATCTAAAACCAGCTTCCAGGCCCTGTTTGCTTTTCTAGTTCTTTTTAATTTCCCATGCTGCCTCAAACTGAGCAAGTATTTATTCTTTCAACACTTAGTCATTAAGCACCATCTAGGGAAGATGTACTTTATTAGGTTTTTGTGAAGATATAGCGCTGAATTTCATGGAATTTATAGTTGTTGGATTTGAAAGCAAGAGGAAATATATGTAAATGAATTTATTTTAAAACTGAGATTTTAAATATATAAATATAAGGGCAAAATATAAGTATGCAATTTAATAACAGATTAGAAGAGATAATGGTAACATGTATATTAATTACATGTATAATAATTATATTATTTGACACAAAAGTAAGGATCTCTATTAAAACCTAGGAAGGCTTTCTCTAAATATACTTTCTGATAATCTAGCATCCTTCACACATTGAAATGCATTTGCACTGGTCAGCATTTCCTCTCTTCCAGCCTCTAGATCTATTGCTGAACATCACAGCTAGCAATGAAGTCAGCCGTGTCTAGAATAAAAGACTTTCTTTCAAATGTGTGCTCAATTTATCTGAATCAGATGCCTCTGTCTGCTGGAATTCTTGATACAGTCTGAAACTGTAATTTGTCCTCTGTTGAACATCTGATGCAAACAGCAAGAAAAAAAAAAAAATCAGTCAAAGAGACAATGAATTAAAGCCTCATTTGTGTGACATATATTTTAATTCCAGTAAAAGCCAGTTAAAAAAATTGGGGAGTAGAAGTTGAAGGAAATACTCTCTTTTGTGCTATATGTCTCCCAATACCTGTGACAATTTCTTTTTCTACACCAAGAAGCTTTTGTTTACAGTAATGTGCTGAGGTTAGGTTACTGAATACCAGCAAACGTGGCTTACTACAGACAGATATTTTCACCCATTTCTTACTTGAAATACAGAAAAGCTGACCTTTTAATAGTAGATTTGGGGTATAGATTTAAAGAGACCTTCAGTTTTTCTTAAAATAAAAGATGACTAGTTCCTGATGTCCAGGGAATAAAACCAAACAACCTTTGCCATAGGCTATTAGATTGCATGCATATGCAATCCAAAATATTATCCTCTCACAAAGCTAAAGATTATCATTTTCATTAAGTTTATGGATTTCTTTACTAATATTTTATATGTAGAACTTGTTTTAAAGGCATATATTAATTTATATGTTAAGAAAATTAGATCATTCTTGTCAAATAGGAACAATTGCTAATTGAAAGGTATTATTTTTATTTCTTTCTAGCAGTGCATGATTATGTCATTTAAACTACAAAGTTAGGATTTAATGCTAATTGCCACTTATCTGCACTTAAAAATTATGATGTAGCTTAATAATATCTTCTGCCGTTGGAATTAACTTTTTCTGATTTATTACTATGTTCCTTAAAAGTATGGAATATCATTTAGCAAAATATACTCAAAATATGAAAAATAGCACTGAAGTAGAGAAGAGACAGTACCTTATACTTTTTGAAAACTTACTGATAACTTTTATTTTAGAGTCCAATTCAGAGTGTTTGTAAGGTTTTTCTTTTATTTCTCTCTTTGTTCTCTCTCTCTGTGTCTGTCTGTCTGTCTGTCTCTCTCTCTCTCTCTTGCTCTCTCCCTACTTTTTAAATACCTCATGTAAATATTGCGGGTTTAAGCTCAACTAGAGACATGAAACATTAGTCTTAGCCCACCTGAGATGCTTGCTAAAATTTCAGATGTTGTGTCCTAGGACCTAGTGAATCAGATTCTTTGGGAATAGGGCCCCTACATTTTTACTAAAGATTAATATGCCCAGTGAAGTTTGGGAGCCACTGGTGTAGACTTTCTTTATCTAGAACTTCTAAGCAGTCAGGCCCTGCCAAATTTCCAGTTGAATCCCTCCTTTCACTATAAGCGGAAGTATTTTACTCTCACTCCACGGTAGGGAAACCTGGACGAGGAGGAACATCAGAGGTCTATGGACTGTTTATTCACCAATGAATGAATAGTAGTCAGTGTAACTTTATTCTGAGACTTACCACATACTAATTTTTCAAAACAATTATCTACCACACAAACCCTGTTATATTCCATATTTGCCAGACTATCTGGGTGGCTAAACCACAATATTTTTCAGTCTCTGAATTATATAGATATAGTCACAATTGTTGATTGAACATATATAGATGAAACAATCAAAATAGGACTGCCTTCAATAGCTTCCCTAACATCTTGGTCATCCAATTCCCATGACTTTTCCTGTTCACTTTCTCTCATGCCCATACTCACTTACTCACCTTGCTTCTCCCTCCACTAAGTAATCAGCCCACCAGGATTCTGTAAAGGCTGGAAAGTTCAGAACTCCCCAACAGTTACACTTTTCCTTCATGTGAATGAAAGCCATAGATATAAATTGGATGACATTGACTAATGTAACTGGGAAATATTTAAAAGTTACAGGTTTGTAATATATTTTAAAACGTTAAGATATATAGAAGATCTGGGCTATTTTCTTAGTGGAGATTAAGATTTTCCAGTAAATTATTTTAAAGGCAATAAGCCACATGAGAACATTCTCCTACGGGGCTGTAGCTGTTATATCTAAAGCAAGTCCAATTTTCAATTCAAAGCGAAAAAAAAAGCAATGGCCTGTCTCACTTTGAAAATATTTATACATTCATTTACTTTTAGTAAGTGGATTTTAAACTACCCAATCTATCACATGTTCCTCTTACTCTGACTCTTCAGGTGATTTTTCTAGGGGACAAATGTGACTGTATTATTACAATTGAAAGAGCAGTTGAAATGTACCCTTCATCACCACTATCATACAATAATGATAAATCACCTTTTTATTCATTATCAGATATTGTCTGACAATTAATATTAATTAAATAATATTTTAATTTACTAACATGCTATGAAGTTAGAGAACATACCAACATTATGTTTCTTTAAAAACTGGTATAGTTATTTAACTTATGGAAAACAGATTCTCAATATTTAGATTTGAAAAAGAATTATTCATAAAGTAAATACAGTAAAGCTCAATTTACCTATCAAAGATAATAAAAGTCAGAACCGTATTATAAGTAACACAAATTGCCAGTTCCAGTAACTCTGTATTTTAACCTTGTGCAAATCATTCTAAAGTAGCCGATACAGAAAAATGTACATTTCTCTTTATTTAATATAACGAGTTTATTAGATATATAAAATCAAGCTATAGGCAAAGATTGTCTCTACTTTCTGTATCAATACAGGAAACACATTTGTTGCTCGGATGAAACTAAATTTTGGAGAGAAAATTAACTGATTGCTGTGCTGTAATCTGATATCATCTAGGCATATTTTGGTCAGGAGGGGGTTACATTTTAAATTTTATTTGATCGTTTTTATCTAAATCAGTTTTAAGAATGCTTAGTTGATCAGAAAAAATTATCCTTAGTGTGCTGCTAGATCTTTCTAGGAGTACAGACAGACAGACTGTGCTGTTGGAAGATAGTACTATGCCATTTATGGCTGTTTTAAGCCATACACATTCAAAGATACAGAATCACACTTACAATTCTGAATGGCATAATTCTTGCATTTGTAACTCTTCTCCATCTTTGACCCTCCTTCCCCACAAATACATTAGAAACATCATATATCTTTATGGAATGATTTCAACCCTATCACTTCTAATGACGAAAGGATGACCATCCCCAAAAGGCTGCTATATAACTAACCCCACAATTATCTAAATCTCCACTGCCAACCTAATGAATATATAAATCAGAAAACATGGCTTTATTGAAAAATTGGTCTTTTCAGTGGCTATGTATTAACAAAGGCACAACATCTTCCATGAGATTCCTTTTTGTCTAAAACCAACAAATCAATTGGATGCTGCTGAGGTTTCAAATTTGATATTGATGTAAACTTAGTAGAGAATATAAAATCAACTGTATATAAGTCAATTGGTAAAAATTCAATTCTAAAATAGTTTTGCTCATAATAGATTATAGCAAACGTATGTCCAATTTCTCAACAAAATATCACTGTTCTCTCTCATTCATTTGTTTATTTTTAACTCATGCAGAGAGACATACATTAGTTTCTAACAGGTAAATAATAAATAATGCAGAAAAAGAATCACTGCCTTTTTTTTTTCTTTTTTTGAGATGGAGTTTCGCTCTTGTTGTCCAGGCTGGAATGCAATGGCACAATCTCAACTCACTGCAACCTCCGCCTCCCAGGTTCAGGCGAGAATCACTACCTATCTAATTACCGTCATTATTGTTTTCAAATGCCTGTTCCTAACATCAGAAATGTTCAAGGTACTGAGCTGCCTTAATTACCTGCTTGCAGTTCACAAATACATTCTTTCGACCACATCTTCCCAAACTACAGAAGTACCCTGATGAAAGAACAGGTGTCAGGCTCAAGGGAAAGAAGCAGATGTGGTCACAGGTGTCTGGTTCCTTTAGGGGGCTGACTCAACTGTGCAGATCTAACCCCGCTGAAGTAGAGTTAGTTAAAGAGGAAGGCTGCCTGGTGCCCTCCACTTCTCAGATTCCAGGCCCATGTGGTTAATAGCAGAATAAAGTGTTTACACATTTTTCTAATGAAAGTTTTGAAGTAAGGGTCTTATGTTTATAAGATTCTAGCATCTCAGTTCTTCATCATATTTCCTCCCCTAAAAATGATCTCTCTTCCAGTGTCAGGTTTATGCACATCAAAGCCTTCTTTCAGATCATTCATTTTGAAGCATAAATAATGTCAAATAACTACATTTAAGATCACTTTTTTCGCCGGGCGCGGTGGCTCACGCCTGTAATCCCAGCACTTTGGGAGGCCGAGGCGGGCGGATCACAAGGTCAGGAGATCGAGACCACGGTGAAACCCCGTCTCTACTAAAAATACAAAAAATTAGCCGGGCGCGGTGGCGGGCGCCTGTAGTCCCAGCTACTCAGGAGGCTGAGGCAGGAGAATGGCGTAAACCCAGGAGGCGGAGTTTGCAGTGAGCCGAGATCGCGCCACTGCACTCCAGCCTGGGCGACAGAGCGAGACTCCGTCTCAAAAAAAAAAAAAAAAAAAAAAAAAAAATCAAACCTCTATGATCAAGTTTCAGGGCAATGTCTCTGGAATCAAGTGACCTGGATTTAAACCTCAGTTTCTCTACTTCCAAGCTGGGTTATCTTGATCAAGTTTCTTTCTTTTTTTTTTTTTAAATCTATCAGTGCTGGAAGTTTTTATCTGTAAAATTGTGAATATAATAGCTTTGAAATCATAGAGATTTATTGAGGAATAAATTACTTAGTACACATAAAACACTTCGAATGGTTTCTAGCACATACTATGTCCGATAAATGTTGGTTATTATTATGTACATGAAAGAACTAAGCAAACTACTGGAAATGATTCAGCATTTTGGAGATAAGGATGTATCTTTCCTAAAGATATTAAAATGACAGTACATATGCAATCAAATAATATACCATGATTTTAAGGTCTTAGGAGATTAAAGGGTTGAAGGTAAGTTCAAAATCGAGATTTTTAAAAAAAAACAAACTCAGTGAAATAAACATAAAACACACAAAGAAAGGCTTAATACAACTGTGGTTACATTTACTTCACACTAAACCCCTAAAATAAAGCTAAAGATGCCACCTAACGGGGAGTAGCATTCTCTTTGACAAATATGCTGAATTCACAATCGTACCCTGGAATTAGTACCAGAGGACCACACCATTAAGTTGACAATCCAATCAGAAATATTTAAACGAAGTTTCACTGTTTAAACATCATCTAAATATACTTTTTGTTATATTCCCAGCAGAAATGGATGACAAGGCATATATCCCATCAAAACCATCTTTTCCCCTCTAAAAGGCAGTTTAGACTTTCTCATTCTAGGTTTGCCATCTCTCTCCTCCACCACTCCGATTCCCAGAGTACCTCTACAAATATCCCTTTTTACCAGTAGAACTATTTGCTTTAACAATCTTTCTATGGGTAAGGAGATGCATATGCCAATGTGAAAACCATGGACGGGACTCCTGCCTTCAGAGTTGACTAGAAACATTGAGTTATAGCCTTCATGTAAGTTTCAGTTGCCTACATAAACAGAGTATAAATTTAATCAAACTTTTCATGGCATGGTTCCAAAATTAATGGTAAAATAGTAATAGATTTATGGTAAATAGCAAAATTAAGAATGTTTTTGAGAAGGCAAATGTGCAAATATCAGTCACTTAAAATATGTTTTATTATTGTGTTAAAGATGCCAGGTAGTCTGAAAATTCAAAAGCCAAATGATCCCAGTTACGATTTCCCCCTTCGACGTGTAATAATTTTGGTAAAAATTGTCTCATGATAAATAAAGATTTTGCTTTAAGGGAAAGAAATTTGTCATCCATGATGTAAATAGATTAAAGACAATGGAAGATCCCATTCTAATTAAAAAACTGACAGTAAATGATAATCTACTAAGCAAATTGCCAATATGTACATCTATTAAGTGTCAGACCCTTGAACTAGGACAAATCTGTAATATGTTACTTATATCTCATTTCTAAAATGGAGACAAAAGGTTATTTTTCCTGTCATATTATGCTTGTGAAACTAAGGGGCATATTATCATATTTCATGAACACTTCACTAAATTCTTGCATTTAAACACAGCATTCAACAGTCCATTATTGGGTTGACAATTTTATTTACAACAAAGTCAAAATATTTAAATGTTTCCTTTTTGATCATAGCTTTCCCATTTGAGACAGATCACTATTCTTCCAGTTTTCCTCTCACCACCATCATCCAAATATGGAAGGCAGCTCTGTCATGTTGTACTTGGGATCTGAAGGAAGAGTTAATTAACTATGTCTGCTGCAATAGATTGATCACTTTTTCTTCATTAGTACAATATGAAAGCTCAATGATGGCCAATCAAGCTCTCTTCTGCCTGCAGACTTCCAGACCCCACTCTATAGGGTTCTGTATTATGGTCACTATCATTCTGTGGCATTCTAGTCCTGCCAGTAACACCACTGATTTGCATACAGCCACATCAGAGCAAGGAAGAAACTTAAGCCTCTTGAATATTCTTTTGCTTTCAGCTTTAGTCCAAACCCTGAAGGGCAAAAGAAATTCATCGGAAGCCATAACCATCAAGTTAGTCCATGTGCACATCCTCATTTTTCCTCATTCTGTTTATGACTGAGGCTTATCGTTTATTAAAGATATTCAGAATGACTTCATTGACAACTTTTAGTGCATTTACAATGAAATTAATTGAGGAAGTAAATGCCATTATATACTCATACTAAAAAAAAAAATTGTAGTAATAGGACTTACAGAAAAGAAACATTATTCTACATATTAGCATTCAGAAACCTAAAGTAAGCAAAGATTTCTGCTGCTGCTTTACTGATACGAAAGATGATAATGAAGAAGCTTTAGGAAATGTATATCCATTTTAGAGAACTCTGAATTAAGTATATGAACCACAAAGACAGCAGGTATATGTCATGGAGAAAAATATAAAAGTCATAAATGAGAAAGTTCTGGTTAAACCAGAACAATCACATTAATTTTTTATAGCTTTTTAATTTAAAAAAGCAACATATGTACAAATAGGTAATTTTTAACATAAAATAGAAGTTTTTTTGTTGTGTTTTTTTTTTTTTTTTTTTTTTTTTAAATCAGCCATCGCTTACATTGCTCTCTCTGAACAATTTTCAAATTTTATTCTTCAAAGCTATTAATTCTTACTGGGTCACATAGACTATTAACAAAACAAAAGCTTTAACATATTTTAGCATACCTACTATATGGCATCTATTATATTAAGGTAATTTGTGACATTCATTAACTCACTACAGAAATATTTGCAGAGGTTTTTATAATGGGTATAGGGGTTAACCTGGCCTGGAGGCAGAGATTAGAGAAGTGAGCAAGGCACAGATAATTCCCATACTCACATAGCTTCTTACTTGAATATTGGGAGTTCAGAGTAAATTAAATTAAGTAAGATATCTTGCCAACCAAATTATCTAGGATATCAATGGTTTTCACTAATAAAATTTTATTATATTATCAATGCACTGAAGTACTGATTATATACAATACAAATAAATACAAAATAAAATGCTGTCTAAATAGTCACAATTATTCACTTGGTGTTTCCCTTTCTAGATGTTTTTAGACATTGATTAATACAAACATATATGCATACCCTCTATTTTTACATATTTGGAATCTATAATATACATAATTATATGTAATATGTTTTCATTTTTAATTAATATATTGTAGTTCTCTTTCCATATCAGCAGATGTAGACATAGTTAGTTATTGATTTGAACTGCAATCCTTTGTCTGTATATAGATTCATTTAAAAATTATTGTAAGTTATGTGCATGATTTAATATTTTTAACTACCTAGAGTGGTATAAAAGGAAAAATTGGCCGGGTGTGGTGGCTCATGCCTGTAATCCCAGCACTTTGGGAGGCCAAGGCAGGCGGATCACCTGAGGTCAGGAGTTCAAGACCAGCCTGGCCAACATGGTGAAACCTCGTCTCTACTACTAAAAATACACACACACACAAATTAGCTGGGCGTGGTGGTGTGCACCTGTAATCCCAGCTACTCAGGAAGCTGAGGCATGAGAATCGCTTGAACCCAGGAGGTGGAGCCTGCAGTGAGCCAAGATCACACCACTGCACTCCAGCCAGGGCAACACACCAAGATTCTGTCTCAATAAATAAATAAATAAATAATAAATAAAATGAAAAATTTAGAAACACACACAAACTCACGCACATACTATCCCCACAACTTCACACTTCAAGTTTCTGGTAACCATTTTCATTTTATTAATATTTGTTAACTATTACAATTGCAATGATATGTGTATATATACATATATGTGTATATGTGTATATATGTATATATGTATATGTATATATGTGTGTGTATATATATGTATATATAGACACACACACACATATATGCCAATTACTGGAATTGGCAATCTATTAACTTACCAGTATGAAAAGTAAGTACTTTGGGAGACTAAACACTGTTTCACCCTTCTTTCCATCTCCCAGTTCTAGACTCTGTTTTGCTCTATTATAATTTTTTTCAAAAAAAATTTCTAGTGGTTGCCATAAGGATTTTAAGGCTTATACTTTCTTCCATTTTTCTTGGTTTTATTAAAATTACACATTGACTTTACAGTATGAAAGATAAGAGAAAATTAAATACTTTTCTCCAAACTCTCATCTATTTTCTATCATTTAATTTGTTAGCTTTATAATTATTATTGTTTTTATGTCATCAAGTTTTAAAGTGTGTATTTAAATTTCAAAATATGATAAAGTCTTCTTTGAATTTATAACAGGCTAACTTTTGACAAAGTAAAAACAGAACCAGAATTTAGAGTATTAATCATGTACTGTGATACAGAAGGAAAAAAACCTATAATATAAAAACTTTTCTCACTCAAAGATTTCTCTTACTCCTTGTTTGTCCATATTTATGTTGACTGGTATAGGCAATTGGCATGAGTTCCTTGACGGTCTCATACGTCTGTCCCCCGCAGGCCTATTCCTTGAATGCTCACTCTGACTGAGGTGTGCATACTCTCCCAGGTCACATGAGTAGGTAACCTCCCCTTCATATTTTGATATAGAGGAAGCAGGTAGGCAGTTAGAGGCAGACACTGTGGAAGGTTCTTCTTTAAGAATAAGGTTATAATGAATTAACATTATTCACATTTCATTCTCTAGAGAGCAGTCCTCAGTTCTCTTTATTAGAGACTAGAGGGTTGGATTCAAACCTCCCTGCCTGCTGGATTCTTTAATGACTCGACCCTATCACACTGTTAACAAGGGAAGTTTCTTCGCTCTTTTAAATGTATTTTAACTAATTTGCTGATGATACTCATTTTTCTTCCTATTGTAACATTTACACCTGCGTCTTGATTTATTAATCTTAGGAAGTGTTTTTGACTTTCTAGAACAAAATAGGTAATTAGTTAATAGCTAAAATGGGCCACCAAAGAAAATTTGAACAAAGATAAAATAATTGATAGTCTATAGTCTACAATTAGAAAAAAATCAATAAAATTAGAAGTGTAAAAATTTGGCAACAATGTTCAGAAATTTGGAAACCCCAAAACACACTTTTAAATAATATATGGGTCAAAGAAGACACAATAATTGAAATTTATAAATGCCTAGAACTGAACAACAATCAAATACTACCTATAAAAATATTAGGATATGTCTAAAATAGTATTTTTGTAAAGGTATATGATGTTAATAACTTAATGAAAAAATAAGTTAGAAATAATGAGTTCAGCGTTCTTAAAATAATTTTCAAATATGACAAAGTAAACCGAAAACAATGCAAAGGAAGAAAAAGAAAGATAAAAATGTAAATAATGATAATGACAAGGAAAACAAAGAAACAAAATAGGATTAATAATATCAAAAGTTATTTTTAGAAAGATTTATATAATAGATAAACATCTGGGAGGATTTGATCAAGAAAATAAGAAAGCACACATTTTTTAAAGTTATAAATAAAATGAAGGAATACTAGAACAACAAACACAATGGAGATTTTAAAATTTATACTCAAACTTTTAAAACTTAGATAAAATGGATGATGTTTAGTTGTGTACTCTTGAACAAGAAAACTTCTTGAACAAAACAACAATCTTGAATAATAATTTCAAATTTATAAAACAAATTGTCTAGACCACCTCTAAAAATTATTTGGTTCCACTCCCCCAATATATAGATGAGAAAGCTGAGACCTAGAGAGAAAAATTCAATTTTTCAGTGAGGAGAAAACACTGTTTTAATTAACTGATTGTATTTACTGTAACAATAGTTTCAAAGAACCCTATCAAAATGACTCTTGCTGTTATTTATTTAGTTCATATCACACAACACTATAATTTCCTAAAGAGTGAAATAGGGCCCTTATAAATACTTTCCTAGATTCTTACAGGCATCGGGGTTCTCTCTAAGAACTAATATACCAAAACAACTTTGCTAGGTCACATTTATTTATGTCTGAGAGGCAGAAAAAATAATGGTGGCCCAAATATAACTCCATGCAAAGGGAGGTCAAATAAAAGTGAAGTTAAGCTATATGGAAGTAGAATATTAAACGCAGATATTTTAATACAGAGAGAAACATCATTAATTTACATTATGATTTTCTCTAATACAAAAGCTTAGAAAGTTTTATTTTAGATAAAAGCTGTACAGGCATTTCAAACTAAGACTGCTGACATTATTAGTGTGGCTTGTATGGTTGTGAAGAGATGAGTAAATGATTTGAAGATCATTTTCAGACCTAGGAGAAGTGTTTTGCAGGAATGTGGTGGTAATGAAAAATCCAGTGCTACTTATATAAACTATCTATGCAATTTAGGTCAAAGATGAATAAGGCATCTCATATAAAAATTTCATTTAGGCTCAGTACTTAAAGGTTGAAAACTGACATTCCAAATAAAATGAAATCAAACAATGTATGAATTAGAAATTATCATAGAAACCATCCACACAGTCTCCTTTTGATATTAAAGTTGTGTGTTTACAATGGGATAAGCAAGGATAGAAATCATGACCCATTTTAATCAACAACTGTGAGGAACAAGAAAATTCAGAAATTGGAAACCTATCCAAATGGCAAGGCTCCCTAAAATAATTCAAATCTTAGCATTTTACCCAAAACCTACATAGGCTTGATTACTAGATTATAATTTTAAAACAGAAGGTAACTGTTTTTCAGACCTTGAAAAAAGCTGTCTGAAATTAAACATCCTAGAAGAGAAAATGACAAATCAGTCTATCCTTCTGTTTTGTCTGGTGCATGGATTTAGGGAAAATATATGACTCAGTCCAAGGCAGAGAAATCTGACAGAACTCATTTTTCTTCACTCATGCATCTTTTAAAATCAAGCAAAATATTGCCCTCTGAGAATTCAAAATGGAAGAAAAGAGGCTGGAATTCTTTCCAGACTCACTGTGCATGTGAAGACGCTAAGAAAAAAGTAATGGCAAAATGAGGTTCTTGAAATAGTGAGGTTCTTGAAATAGTTCTCTTCTTACAAAGAGAAATGGTTTTGTATAGGACAATACTGCAACTTAAGCATATTTTAAAACATATTCTTTCTAGTAGTAACTTTTAGTAATTGTTGACTTAGTAATCTTTTAAGTGGCCTTGGGATGGGGAATAAAGGGATTCTGGATCTCTTGGATAGTAAAATAAAGAAAGAGTAACACCCTGAAGATGCTCAAAATAGCCCAATAAGTAGCACTGATTTTAGAACTCACCTGCTTCTATCCCTCTTTTCGCAATCCAGGAGGCAACATGACTTTCTGCAATTTTTTTATACTAGTGGGTTGATTTTCAGAACTTGTTCAATATTGCTATTATCAATGCAAAACATACTATTTTGTGTCCATTGTGTTGGGTACAGAGGTGGGAGAAGCAGAAAAACAGTTGAACAGTTAAGTAAATTGGAAAATGTATCGGGTTCTGAAAAAAGAAAGTGATAAAATCTCAAAGATAGACCTGGGAGGGAGTTTTAGGTTGAGAAGGCTCTATGCAAACCATGAAGCTGGGGATATTTACAGCATAGAAGAAATTTCAGGTCGTCTAGTCTTTCAGGGTTTGAACGTAAATGGTATGCAAGTCCCAGCATGTCAGGGGTCACTTATCAGTGGATTCAAATTCTATCAACAGTAACATTTGTGTCCAGATTACTGAATTACTAGCTCTTACCTTCTATCTGCTTGACTTAAGGACATGCTACTCCAATCCCCACCCACTTCAAAGCTTTTGCCAGTTACTCCTTCGTGTGTCCAGGTGGTATTCCTCTTGTGTTCAAGAGTGAGTATTGAATAAAATGAGCTACACGATAAATTTTGTTTCTTAATTTTTTTCATGCCTTTTTAAAATTTATTTTTTATTTTATTTTTTTACTAATGCCCTTTGCAAATGCCAAAGGTACCTCTCCAGTTCCTGGATTCCCTGGTATTCCAGGAGCCAGGGCACTGTTGGGTTCTGTATGGAAGAATGGTGATATTATCCCCTGCAATTTTACTTCCCTGTGAAGCTGAAGCCTAAAGTTTATTCTGTACTGAGTCTTATAAAACCTATCATAAAATTTTACCTGTCAACCTCTGGCTTTATGATAATATTTTAAGCCTTGTGCAGTTCACTTTTCTCTCTAGTATTTTAGGCCTCGGTGTAAAACAACTCTCATTTTCTTTAGAAATCTCCTTGGAATATTATCCATGCATTTACATTTATGCAAACAGGCCCTAGGAAAGATCATCAACCTTTCTGTTTCCCCAGATTTGGTTTTGAATTCCAGCTTGGGCCATGCTGTTACACTACAACATGTTGCTTTTGCTGGACAATAGCTCCTAATTAGGAAGGAAATTCATAATAAAGAACTTTTCAACCTCTGACAAACACAGTTATTAAATATGAAGTTTATGATTTATAGTCAGTTTTTACCTGGGAGAGACCTGCCTTATATTCTCAATTTGACTGTTTCCAAACTTGTGACTTACAGATTTTTAACGTTCAGTTTACGCCCATTTGCCAAATAAATGTAATACCACCTACAGCGTAGGTTGTTTTAAGGAATACATGAGATAATCTGAGCAAGGTGCACAGCATAGCAGTTAATATACAGTAAACCAGCTACTACTATTTTATTAACAATATTTCTATTACTACTACTGCAAAAGCCTGAACATGCTGCAACAACATTCCCTAGAGGTGAAGTCTCTGCAGCATTCAGAAAGTGGCTTTTGTAATTATCCACGCTTAAAGAAGAAGCTGTACACTTGACGAAGTACCCCAAAAGGAATGCCTCAAGATCCTGATACACAGCTGAGTAACTTAAAACGCTGTTGCTAGAGGCTTCAGAAATAGCTCCTTTGCTTCTTGCTTTTAGGAGAGAAATAAGTCCTGAGGATGAAAATCCAGAAAGAGGGAAGATTCTAAACAGTACCATTCTTTCACCACAAAGTAGCTAGAGTGATGGGTAAACCTGAAACCAAGCGGTTGTTTAAAATTATGGTAGTGATATGGTAGTGTATGATCCCCAACCTGCTACCTGGCCACCATAATATTATAAATTATAAGACTTGGAATATTTATTTATAGAGTTGAATTGTGATATCGCCTTTCCTCTACTGAAGGCAACTGGCAATACTCAGAATTGTTTAGAATTTTATGTCAAAATTAGTTACAGAACTATTTGAAATTCAAATCATGTATTTTGAATAAAAGACGTTTGTTGGAACTGTTAGTATTGGCAACTTTTTGAACCGTTGTGGTCATTCTTTATTTTGTTTATGATATGTCTCTCAGTGTATGACATTTAGCAAAGATTCCAAAGTGTGGCACATCTTGGAAGACTACAAGAATACATTATGTTGCCATAGAGGCATCTAAAATTAATGTTTCAAATATGTAGGGCTTGGTGCAATAAAACTTTTTTGCCAAGTACATCTCAATTTAAAAAAATCAAGATCATTTTGTTATTAGTTGATTTCTAGTTAATTGAGCAAAATATATAAGAGAATATTTAGTCAGTTATTTCTAAAAGTTAAAATATTTTTAAGAATATTTTAAAACATAATTTTATTTTATTTTATTTAAGCATACACACTTGAAGGACAACATATAAACATCTAGAAAAAAGCATGAGTGCAGAAAATATTTTTACATTAATTGTAATTATCTTTTTAAAAGATTTAACTTCAGTCAGCAACTTAGGATTACATACAGATATGACTAAATTTTAAAATAAAATTCTTAATATCACCACTCTTATGAACACCATAGTCAATTGTTAATGATAACATTCTTAGAAGAATTTACCTACATTTTGTCAAACACCGTTAAAGTGTCTAAAGTGACAGACTATGGGACATTTTCTTTTACTCCTTCTTTCTAACAGTTAAAAATGTGGCATTGTACGTTAATAATATAAAAGACCAGGAGAGACACACTGCTCTATAAAAATTAATTATTTGTGATTTTGAACAAAACATTTACTAGTTTTTGTTCTAATTTTTTTATCTTGCAGTATGATTTTTCAAAATGCCTGGCAAGGACTGGCACTTTTTGTTCAACTCTTATACCCACTAGATGTAATGAAAGATGTAAGTTAACCCTGCTAAACATCACCTTGCACAGTGGGAATAATGTCATTCTCCTTGTCTCCTTCTATTTCAATGCAACATGTTCTATGAGCTCAGTTCAGATATCAATCTGCAATAATGTTTTCCCCAATAAATATGACCTTTAATGGTAATGCACTCCTTGAACTTCAATATTTATAAAAATCAGTCAACAATTTCAAATTTACCATGCAACTTTTCTCTTTGGCTGCTGTTGTGACCATAAAAAAATCAATGCAAACATTGATTTTTTTTAAAAAAAAAAAAAAGGATATTCATTATCTTGTAGATAAGAAGAGAAGTTAGTCATTCCTCCCCTGGTTATGCTGTAAATGAGTATTATTGTAGACACAGCCACAGAAAGCTGAGAATAGATTCATAGTTACATAACCCACCCTTTTTCCTGCATAATTTTTATATAGGCTTCAAAGGAAATGATTTTCCTGGGCAAAGTTAAAAAAAATCAGACTTATAGTTGGCATCATTGTACTGTTTTCATTTTAATATATTGAAATGGCACAGTAGTAACAGGACAACTAATTTAGGTAGCAAATATGATTACTTTAATTAAAATGAGTTCCTAAGTGGCTATTTTAAAAAGCTATACTGAAATACTCTTCAAAGGGAAATGGGTATTTGAATTATGGATACAGTTTTGTTGTTGTTGCCATATTAAAAGTGTACCTTGCTTAAAAAAAAATCTAACATGAAATTCTATAAGCATGAAACTGATAAAATGAGAGATTGATGTTTGAATTTTAAGAGTTTAGCTACTATTTTTAAGATTTTTTAATGTTTGATCAGAGTGTTATAATTAACATTTCAAAATATGTTAAAGGTATAGTATTTTAACATATAATGTGCAAAAATATTTGGGGGACTATATAAATTGCATAAAATAAGATTGATCACCATCAAATGTATATAAATTTTAATAAATAATTTATAAAATGATTACCATGTGATTTTAATTTAAACTCAAAAAAGATACCGTTTTTATTACTGCTGACCATGAGAACCTCTCATCATTGAATTATGTTGGTATTTAAATCATAATATTCCTAAAACCATGAGCAAAATCTTCAGAAAATATGAAGCTTATACATAGTCAATATTTTTAAATAAAGCAAACTTTTATGGTTGTGTTAGTTTGCCAAAAGATATATTACAAAGTCAAATACAGTAAGAAAAATGCACTTAGTAAGCACACATAAGAAATAGTATACCAGTTTAATTCAATCTATTTATGAAGTTCAGCCACCCATAATGCTACATTATAAATATACAATTTCCTTAGTGTTACCAGACACTTTGGGTACTCTGTAATGTATTTGTTATACTTATTTTTATATTGAGTTTAATGCTTTAAATTCATGAATTCTTCATCCGAAAAGATGACTGAATTTGGGAGAAAAACAAATCTGTTATGACAAAATGGAACACTGAATAAAAATCAGGTCTCTGACTTTCAGATGCACTGAAGCTAGTTTATGATAAGTTCATACTTAATTCTTCTCTTTAATTATGCCCCGTAAGCATCAGCAATGGGAACATCACAAGTGCATGAAAAATAAAAGTATGTTTTCCATATGCTACAAGTAGTTTGCTATCTGCCAACCTTATAAAAGTAGCATTTGTCATTATCCTATCTGTGCTGGCACCACTATGCTGACAAGACACACCTGAAACCTGAGAAGTCTAAAGACGTGACTAATGAAGCAGGTCACAAGTGATTATGTTGATGTCTTAAAGACAGAGTAGTGTGCAAAGCGAGGGAGACGTGTATAAATATGTGGAGGACTGAGTCCATTTCTTGTAAATCTGTGATAAGCAATCATATTGAAATAGCAATAACAGGCAGATTTGAAGACTACCAATAAACCCACTTGAGAGTACCAGGAAACATCTTTAACTGTGCTCTATCAGTATCAGGCTGATGAGTTAAAAGCATGACTTCTTTCAAAGCAAAATGACACTGTATTTATGAACATCTCTTAGTA
This sequence comes from Macaca fascicularis, assembly GCF_037993035.2. NCBI lineage: Eukaryota > Metazoa > Chordata > Mammalia > Primates > Cercopithecidae > Macaca > Macaca fascicularis. Next base: position 85,449,810 of record NC_088376.1, on the reverse strand, counting down.
GATCTAGATTGTTAGTGATTGCTTTAAGGATATAGAAGACTTTTACAAATTTAAGCAAGAATATTAAAGCTCCACTGGAATATAGAAAATGTATAGAAAGAAAAGGAAATTTCTTATTTGCTTTTACAAAACCAACATGTCGGTGGTTTTAAAACTTCATAAATATAATTGGTGAAAAATATGTTATAAAATAATTTAACATTAATAGTGATACAACAAATATAAACATATTACTAACAATTAGGGTTAACCTAGATATTTAATGAATAGTATGCCATGACCAAATGGGATTTGCCTCTGAAATACAAGATTAGTTATATATTAGAAATGTTTTAATTCACCACAAGATGTGGAATTATTCTGAAGCTGATGAACCCTCAGATTCAGAACACTTTACTCCTATTGGGGCATTCCATGGCAGCTTTTACATTTCAATCTAAATAACCACTTACTTTTAGTCTCAACTTTACATACATAATTTTTTATGACACATTCCTTTGTCAAAGAGGTTCCTCAAATTATGTGTTTTAAGTCCCACATAAACAGGAAACACTCTGATTTGCCGTACTAATAATGAAAAAGAAAAAAAAAAGTGACATAAAGACTGTATTTGACAACATTTTAAAGAATATAAGAAATGAATGTATAGTTTCTTAACATTTTAACATGAATACGTTATGACTTCGACTCAAACAAAAAAATTCTTCAAACCTATGGAAGCAGATGCAATAGAAGGGTGCTCCCTCTCTGGTTTAAATCCTAAGCCAGTACTACGAGATCAAAATTTTAATATATCCCCAGATACTTATTAAGCATCTTCTAGGTATCCGGCACAAGAAGGTGAAATGGATAATATTAGCAAAAGAAACCTGGGTCTGGTCCTCATAAGCTAACATAAATATAGAAAGAAGGGGATAACATTATTAATAGTTTCAAATGTCTTAGTTGTTTACCTGGAAAATTTAAGGTTTTGAAAGTATAAGATCACTCTTTAAACTGTTTGGCTATGAATGACTTCAGAAAAGTAAACATTTGTAAAAATATAAGTTAAAATTGTGTCAAATGTTCCCTTAAAAAGTATCAAAATCAAGGAATACACATAATCATAAAGCAATACGACCTTGTTATGTATGTCTATTGAAATATACATCAAAGGCTTAAACAATAAAAGAGACTTTATTCATGTAGATGAATGACTTATTATTGAAATAATTGTTTATCTTCATTAATTTAATTTATACTTTCATTACAAAAGAATCCTGTCATGATTCTTAGGAGGTTAGACTTGATGAAATGTTCTAAAATTTGTCAGAAAAATAAACTTGTGCAAATTGCGAGGAAAAAGAATAATAAAAGTAATGGGTATGTGGAGAGTGGTCTTGATCAATTGGATATCAAACCGTATTATGAAACTAAATAAAACATGATGGTATAAGAAACATAAAAGTTTGAAAGATATGTAAGTCAGGTGTGTGGCTCATTTCTGTCATTCCAGCACTTTGGGAGGCTGAGGCAGGAGGATTGCTTGAGCTCAGGGGTTTGAGACCAGCCTGGGCAACACGGCAAGACTTCATTTCTACAAAAAGTAAAAAAAAAAAAAAGCCAGATATGATAGCGTGTCTGTGGTCCCAGCTACTCAGGAGGTTGAGGCTGTGGGAGGATACCTGAGCCCTGGGAGGTTAAGGCTGCAGTAAGTCATGATTGTGCCACTGCACTCTAACCTGGGTGACAGAGTGAGAAAGTGTCTCAAAAAAAAAAAAAAAAAAAAAAAGGCAAAACAACATTGAAGGATACAGTAGGAAAAAATAACTCATTCTTTACACTAAATTGCAGATAGAGTAAAAATAAAACGCTACCCTCCCCAAAAGAAAACCACAAGGGAAGTGCCAGAAGAAGCTAAATGTAAACACGCTTCTAATTGTATGATTAGGAAGAGTTAAGCATAACCCAGAAATCGCAACATAGTGATTTTTAAGAAGAGAGAGAACTTGTGCCCCAGGGACCTATCAGAATCACTATGGGTAGTTATTGTATGTTATTGAATGTCAACATTAATACGTATAGTCATTACCATAAAGAGATGTCCTATTCTGTTAAATCCAACATCTCTATATACACATAATCACACATATATATACACACATACATACTAAGATATATATGAATAAATGGAAGTTTATGTAAAATTTTATGTCACTTAATAGGTATTAATGAAAGAATTGGTACTTGGAAAGGTGTCCACCAAACTATTTCTGATTGCTGCCTATGAATGGTGAGACTTCTTGAGGACGTTTCACACTCTTCTCTATATATTTTCCTGTATTATTTGAATTTTCTACAGCAAATATTACTTTCATATGAAATCATGTGTATATAAGTAATAAATATAATTAAAGAAAATACATTAATGCAGAGAAAACATTACCTCAGATAAATATATTTTATTACAGTGTATTACTATATTACATTTGAACTCACAAACAGTGATATCAATGAACTATGAATCACACTTATGAAAGAACACATCTATTAAATGGTTAGATTTTTCATAGTCACAGTATCAGAGAATTGCATCACAGGAGGAACATGAAGTCATCTGCTCTGTCATAATTTTATTTATGAAGAGCCTCAGATAGTTTAAATGAGTTACATAAATTTATATGAGAGTCTAAAGCCACAACAGAGTTCCCTGTTTATCACAACACACTGTGTTCCCACCACTACCCAGTAGTCCTTGACCAGGGATAAGTAATTAGCACTGGCATAAGCAGTGCTTTAAGATAGAATGATACTCATACCTAAATGATGCTGAATGATTAACCCTAAAAACTACTTAACATTTTGCACACCACTGATTTTGTATTAGTAAAATATAATACATTTTCAAACAAGTTTCTAGTAACATGCGACCTCTACTAATGTTTATATTCAGATGTAGGACACACTGTTACTCTGCAGTCTCTTGTTTTGCCTAACTGGTCCTATGATTTTTAGATGACTGACAGATACACATGGAGGCCTGGTTTCTCAATGAGTCAATATGGGATTAAATTTGTCAAACATTTTGTCCCAGGATGTATATAAAGTTTGGTAGAGACAGAAAGGTAACTAACCAATATGAATTAAAATTAGGTGCAAATCTATCTACTACCACATATGGAGTAATACAGAGAGTAATCCAAATAAAACAACGCCTTCATTAATTTAAAAGAAAAGATATAGCACTACCCCCAAGCAAAAGAAATTTTTTCTTTTTTCATTATATGGTAGTTATCGCAAAGCTTATACAATATATCAAAAAATTATCTATAGTCCAAGGAAAATTGACAATGAGCTGTACATAAAATCGTTAGCTATATCCTACATATCTGGTGCATTTTAGAAGGTTATGTGGTCTCCAGTTGGTTTCTCAGCTCATATGCAACCCTTCACCCTCCACATACCTTATGTCTAGAAAATTGCTTTGTAATTCCTTATGAGTTTTGTTTAAAAAGAAATCTATTGCAGGTAATTATAGTTCATTTTTAACATTGGTATATCCTATTTAATTCTGTAATAGTTAGAAAATAAAATAGTTCACATCTCAAAGCTCAATAGGAGGTAAATCAATTCACATGAAGATTGAGTAAAATATTCACCAAAAATAGAAGAAAAAATAGCTAGGAAAATCAACAAGCATTCCAAATTGGAAGGTGATTGTTCATACTTCAGTAAATGCAGGCCAATATTCCAAAAGGCCTATTACTTACTTCAAATGTTCCCTTTCTTAGTAGTTCAGGGGAAAATGGCATTACATTGTTGTTATTTTTCAACGAAAAAAGCAATGGGGAAGTAAAATATTTTAGCATTCAGAAAGATGATATATGCAGTAGAAAGAAAAAATAATATTGCTGCATATTATTACTCCTTATGAAAGAAATGACTTGAAGGTGTCTCAATGTTAACATTAATTTGAAAACCAGTTTGAAATGAGTGGAAAGGGGAGTCTGTTTATCTGAATTGGGACTGAATGATATCTCTGCTCTCTTTAAGGTGCAATGTTGGGAAAGTGATTTGACTGCTGTAAGGTTCACTGTCTATCAGAGATTATAACACCTACCACATAGATGTGGAATGAGGATTTGGGTTATTAATGGCTACTATTGAGTTCATGCTTACTGTGTGCCAAGTATTCCTCTAGGGTCTTTACCCTTGTTAGTTAACTAAATTGTCATACTACATTAGATACTGTAATTATCACTATTTTTCAGGAAAAGGAAGCAGGGGTTAAGTAACATGCTCCAAGTCTCACAGCTAGTAACTGGAGACTCTATAATCTGAACCCAGGTAATACAGCTGCAGAAATCATGCCCTGTTATTAACAAAATAGGTGGCAAGTGTAAATGCTCAGAAGAGGAAAAATGAATATATTTGCTTGTTACTGATCTCCATTCATTGGACTGTGAGGAAAAGGTGAAAGTAGACGAATTTCAAAATATAGTAACTTTATTTTAATTTAATTTAATCAATTTATTTATTTTTTGAAATGGAGTTTCACTCTGTAGCCCAGGCTGGAGTGCAGTGATGTGATCTGGGTTCACCGCAACCTTTGCCTCCCAGGTTCAAGTGATTCTCCCTCGTCAGCTTCCCAAGTAAGTGGGACTACAGGTGCATGCCACCACGCCCAGCTAATTTTTGTATTTTTAGTGGAGACAGGGTTTTGCCATGTTGTCCAGGCTGGTCTTGAACTCCTGACCTCAGGTGATCTGCCTGCCTCAGCCTTCCAAAATAATAATATAATACGTTTTAAAATATATTTTTATCTTCTGATAATGAAAGCAACTTTTAAAAGTGCGTAAAATAATATAAGAATACAGCTTTTTAAAAACTTCTCATTGTAATAAGCCAGTCTTTAAAGCTACATTTTTAATATAGCTGGTAGCCATCATTGTTGGAAACATTTATTTGAAGAATTGAGCACTTGATCAAAATGTCTGGTTTCCCTTTGTGTCTAATTTGCATTTGGTAAATAATATAAAAAAAATACCATCTTTAAGATGTGAGAAAAAGGCATTGAGAGATCTAAGTGATGTATAAACAATCTTTCTGACACAAAAAAATAGCAAAACAAAGCTATTCATCAGTTGTCATCTTAGAATACAATCCCAAAATATCTTTTAAACAAGCTTCTCATTGCAGTATTTTTCAAAGGCAAGAATATATTTAACTGTCTGGAAAGTTCATCATTTCAAACTGGTTCTTTAATTGTTTAATCAGATAAAGGAATACGTTTAGGAGAAGCATCTTTCATATACTTTTTAAGACAACCACCTTGGACTATTATTAAGCATCATGGGCAATTTGACATTTTATTTTCTTGTGCATTTGCAACACAGTAAAAAAAAGTATTCACTAAAAGAAGGCTTTAAAAATGTTTTAACTATTGATACACCAAGGAGCTATTTACTACTGTGATTCCTTGATTTATTTACATATAAAGATAATGCTTGTCCACTATTTACATGGCAATTAAATGAAACACTTCCATTTAATTTAGTAACACATCTCTATGTAATACTTTGGTGTGAATTCAGCCATACACAGGGAAGGCAGAGAAGGAGACACGTTGGTGTGAATACTGTAAGCATGCATGCATAATTCATTTTGCTCTTGAGCAAATGATTTAATCTTTCCATACCTCGATTTTCTCCTCAGTAGAGTAAAATGTCATTATCAATCTCTTCCTAAAAGGATGACCTGCAATTCATTTCAAGACATTTGTGGAAATGGGGGTGGGAGAGGGAGCAGATGGCACATCGTGAAATCACATTCCCCATTTCTCCAGGTCAGAGTCCTAGATGTAGCATAATTAAGAAACATGCAGCTTATTTTGGTGGGATTTAAATCTAGGCTTAGGTCCATCCCATACTCCACACATGTTTCCTCACCTCTGCCACTCTGAGTAATCTGAATGTCTTCTGTTAACTTCCATTGTACCCCACATGGGAATATGTCCCTCAGAAACGTCCCAGAAATACTAGGGATAGCTTACTTTATACAAAAGCACTGAGCCCTGGGTCATCCATTATCTACTGAGACCTTGTAGGCCTGAAAACCTAAAAGAGTAGAAAAGCCTTTTCTCTCCAATAAGTCTTCATTTAGTAACACTGGATGGAATTTTAACTGGAGAATTTAGAAAAGAGGGTTCATTCATTCATTTATATTAATATTTAAAATTAATCTACCATGTTTTAGGAACTATGCTTGTACTGGGGACACAAATACTTGTACTGGGGACACAAAGAAGCAAAGTGTAGCTCCTATTTACCATCCTAGCCAGGAGTGGTGGTGCATGCCTACAATCTCAGCTGCTCGGGAGGCTGAGGCAGGAGGATTGCTTGAGCCCGGGAGCTGACTAGCCTGGGCAACATAGCAAGACCCCCATCTTTAAAAACAAAAAGAAAGAACGGAAATTACCATCCCAGAGATGAGTAATACATAAATAAGTAAACAGGTGGTTATATGACAAGGTACTGAATACTATGATATCAAAACAATTGTAATTAAAAAAACACTTTAAAAAAACTAAGAACTAAGTATTATTGAAAAAAAATCTAAGGGTCAAGATAAATGGAATCCAGCTCATTTCTTCTACCAATACCTTGCCTCAGTTTTTCACCTATAAAATGAAGAAACTAGACGGATTTCTGCTTAAGAATCTACCAGCTTTAACATCTTATATTTCCTACTGAGTTACTCCTGGAATAATTCATCTATCTATCTATCTATCTATCTATCTATCTATCTATCTATCTACCTATCTATCTATCTATCCACCCATCTACCTACCTATCTGTATATCCATCTATCTTAAGTAAAAATTATTGAGTCCTAGAGAAATATCTGAAAATATTGAATTATTTCTCCACAATAGAAATTTATCATTGCATTAAGATACTTCTGAGTGTGTTTTTCTGTTTGTTTATGTTGTGTCTTTCTTTTTGCTTCAACAGAGGATCATTCACTCAGATGCTCTATAATAGAAAGTAGATGGCATTTGGCTTATTGTCTCCCAGTACATACAAGCCATATATTGATGGTCCAATAAGACAGGCCCTATTATGTATTAATTGTGTAATAAAACTCCAGGATTCAACTACTGAGTTAGACTCATCTTACACATTATGGGACTACCTCAAATATATATTTGTTCCACTATAATTAGTTTTATGAGCCTGCTAAGTATTAGAATTTATTCAACAATATCAGCAGGAATGGTGGGAATATGGAAATAACAAGATGAAAAGTGAGATGCTGTTTTATGAAAACCACTATCTTTTAAGGTCATTGATAAAACTTATCACCTAATCCAGTGGTATTCCTCCAAACCCATCAAACCAGTTTCCTCCTTAGAGATACTGTCTTAAATGCATGGCATTTTATGAGTACAAAGAACTTCCACAGATCATGACATAATGTCTTCATTCGCATGTCAGAATTTTCTTTCTATTATAATGGCTGGTTATTTAAAAATAGAAGACTATGAACTCCTTAAATATAGTGACAACGTGTTTTCTCTCTAGTACAGTGTGTAATCCATACTACAGGCTCAATACAATCTGTCAAATGAATGAGAAAGTCAATGAACGATCAAGCAACAAAACTCTAGAACTATGCTTACTTTGTTCAAGAAATGTCTACAATGAAACAGTCACAAACATTATTCATTGTCCCCATTGTCCCTTCCTTTCTTACAATATTCACACCCTAAATCAAGAACTCTAAATGCAGAGGAGATGAAACCAGCTGAATTTTTTTTTCTGTCTCTGCTGTGAAATCTGAGGAAACGGTCTTCTGATTCCATGCTTAGGTACCTCACCTTCTTCCTTGTGTTTCAGAAACTTGTTCTATTAATTATACATTCCCTTATCAAACTTTCATTCTCAACTGTTTTTGTTTTTATTTCAAAAATTTTCATAAAAACGTGCAAGATCAATCCTACAGATAGACCTGACTGTAGAAACAAACCCACACATTTTACCAATAAATAAAAACAAAATAAGTAAGGCACTTTTTCTCAACTCTGTTTCTCCTCAAAACACCCCCTCTGTCTTACTCTACTAGCCAACTTCTTGAAAGAACAATCAACAAGGGCTGTGATACAGTTTGGCTGTGTCTCCACCCAAATCTCATCTGGAACTGTAACTCCCACAATCGCCCTGTGTTGTGGGAGGAACCCAGTGGGAGGTGATTGAATTATGGGGGCAGGTTTTTCCTGTGCTGTTCTCGTGACAGTGAATGAGGCTCATGAGATCTCATGGTTTTAAAAATGTGAGTTTTCTTGCACAAGCTTATCATTCTTGCCTGCTGTCATCCAGTAAGATGTGACTTGTTTCTTCTTGCCTTCTGCCATGATTGTGAGGCCTCCCCAGTCATGGGGAACTATGAGTCCTATTAAACCTCTTTCTTTTGTCAATTATCCAGTTTCGGGTATGTCTTTATCAGCAGCATGAAAATGGACTAATACAGTAAATTGGTACTTGTAGAGTGGGGTGTTGCTGAAAAGATACCCAAAAATGTGGAAGTGACTTTAGAATTGGGTAACAGGCAGAGGTTGGAACAGTTTGGAGAGCTCAGAAGAAGATAGGAAAATGTGCAAAAGCTTGGAACTTCCTAGAGATTTATTAAATGGCTTTGCCCAAAATGCTGATAGTGATATGGATAATAAAGTCCAGGCTGAGATGGTCTCAGATGGAAATGAGGAACTTGTTGGGAACTGGAGCAAACGTGACTCTTGTTATGTTTTAGTGAAGAGGCTGGCAGCATTTTGCCCCACCCTAGAGATTTGTGGAACTTTGAGCTTGAGAGAGATTATTTAGGGTATCTGGCAGATGAAATTTCTAAGCAGCAAAGCATTCGAGAGGAGACTTAGGTGCTGTTAAGGCATTCCGTTTTTTAAGGGAAGCAGAGCATAAAAGTTTGGAAAATTTGCAGACTGACAATGCAACAGAAAAGAAAATCTCATTTTCTGAGGAGAAATTCAAGCCCTCTGCAGAAATTTGCATAAGTAATGAGGAGCTGAATGCTAATCCCCAAGACAATGGGAAAAATGTCTTCAGAAGGTCTTCATGGCAGCCCCTCCCATCACAGGCCCAGAGGCCTAGGAGGAAAAAGTGCTTCGTGCACCGGGCCCAAGGTCCCTGTGCTGTGTGCAGCCTAAGGACTTGGTGCTCCGTGTGCCAACCACCCAGCTGTGTCTGAAAAGGGCCAATGTAGAGTAGAGCTTGGGCTATGGCTTCAGAGAGTGTAAGCCTCAAGCCTTGGCAGCTTCAACATGGTGTTGAGCCTGTGAGTTCACAGAAGTCAAGATTTGGGGTTTGGGAACCTCCACCTAGATTTCAGAAGATGTATGGAAATGCCTGAGTGCCCAGGCAAGTTTGCTGCAGGGGCAGGGCTCTCATGGGGAACCTCTGCTAGAGCACTGTGGAAGGGAAATGTGGGGTTGGAACCCCCACACAGAGTCCATACTAGGGTACTGCCTAGTAGAGCTGTGAGAAGGCCACCATCCTCCAGACTCCACAATAGTAGATCCACTGACGGCTTGCACCATGCACCTGGAAAAGCCACAGACACTCAATGTCAGCCTGTGAAAGCAGCTGGGAGGGAGGCTGTACCCTGTAAAGCCACAGGGGCGGAGCTGCCCAAGACCATGGGAACCCATCTCTTGCATCAGCATGACCTGGATGTGAGACCTGCAGTCAAACGAGATCAGTTTTGGAGCTTTAAGATTTGACTGCCCTGCTGGATTTCAGACTTGCATGGGGCCTGTAGCTCCTTTGTTTTGGCCAATTTCTCCAATTTGGAATGGCTGTATTTATTGAATACCTGTACCCCCATTGTATCTAGGAAGTAACTAACTTGGTTTTGATTTTACAGGCTCATAGGCAGAAGGGACTTGCCTTGTCTGGGATGAGACTCTGGACTGTGGACTTCTGAGTTAATGGTGAAATGAGTTAAGACATTGAGGGACTGTTGGGAAGGTTTTGAAATGGGAGGATGTGAGATTAGGGAGGGGTCAGGGGTGGAATGTTATGAATGTGTCTGTGTCCCCACCAAAATCTCATTGAATTGTAACTCCCACAATTCCCTCATGTCATGGAAGGAACCTGGTGGGAGGTGATTGAATTATGTGAACTGGTCTTTTCTGCACTGTTCTTGTGATAGTGAATGAGTCTTATGAAATCTGATAGTTTTGAAAATGGGAGTTCCCCTGCACTAGCTCTTCTTTTTGCCTGCTGCCATTCATGTAAGATGTGACTTGCTCCTCCTTGCTTTCTGCCATGATTGTGAGGCCTCCCCAGCCACGTGGAACTGTGACTCCAATTAAATCACTTTCCTTTGTAAATCCCCCAGTCTTGGGTATGTATTTTTCAGCAGTGTGAAAATGGACTAACACAGGCTGCTTCCCCCTGCCCCCTCCATTAAGCATATATTCCTTAATCTTTTTAAATACTGTCCCTACTATTCTATAAAAATGAGGTTCTGAACTGTCACCCATGACTGTCAAAATAACTAGCATTTTTCCATTGCCTCTCTAAGGAACTAACCACTCCTTTTCATCATATTTCATCCTTTGACTCTCCTGTGCTATTTCTTATAACTCCAGTGTTTCTCATGCTGATCCATTTTCTTTGCCATGACTCCTCTACTTCTACGGTTTTCTCAAAGTTTCTACCTCTATATGTTTTGTTCTCCAGTCTTCCTTTTTAGCAATTTCATTTGCTACTGAGACTTCAGCTGTGCCCTCCCTCCATGCATGCCATCCAAATGTACCTCTCCAATCAATGGCTTCCTGCAGAACTTCAGAACAGGGTTTGTCCTTGCTCATGGAGGGAATATTATCACCTCACTATCTCACCGCAGCCTTAAATGAACGAACACAAATGGCTGAATTCATCCTTTATTCCCCCTTAACAACCTCCTCCTGTTCCACATATTTTATGAATGCCAAGAGTCCTCTCAATTTTGGATTTTACTTCAGGTGCAAGATTCAAGACTTTTCAAAGATGCCTAATAGAGAAATAAATATATTCTCATTCAAGAAAAATGAGACAAAGTTTTACCAGATCATCTGTATTTGGGGAAAATGTATAAATTAGAAGTAACAATCCACTTGTAATATTGCTACAAATAGTTTTACAGACCACCATGAAATTGTCATATTTGACTAGTACATATACATATATATATGTAGCTCTAGATATAATTATTTATTTGGTAGAGTTTTGAAGTATTTCTAAGAACTTTAGGATTACTTAGACATTGAGAAAAAGTGAGGAATAATCATGATAAAGTTAGGAGCTTCTATGTTCACAACATGAAATTGTCTATATGTTTGTAATTCCTAAAGTGGGTTGACAGCTACAGTATTTACATGGATTCTGGAAGAAATGAGGTTGTACAGGTAAGCTGAAGTTAAGTTGTGAGGATGTTAAAATGTGAGTTAGGGTATTTCTTATATTTAATTTCGCCAGCAAATTAAGATTGGAAATCTAGTAAAAGCTTTTTAGGTAAAAAGTTGTAGCTGGACTGTGGTTAAGAAAATAGTGATAGATAATAACTAGGTACATAAAGATGGGAGACTGAAAAGAGGATACACAATATCTGTGACTGCACTAAAAATGTGAGTATGAGAAGAAAGGAATATTTTGTTGTTGTTTGTGACAAAGACATTAAAGCACACCTAATGACTGGATGAAGGAAGGAGTCATCAAAGATGAAAATATGTTGTTTGAAGCCTTAGCCCAGGTTTTAATAGCCTTACAACTTGACTTCAGCCTACCTGTACATACTCATTTCTTCTAGCATCCCTGTTAAAATGATAGATGTCAACCCACTCTAAGAATTACAAAACAATTTCACACTGTGAGCATAGAAACTACTAACTTCATAATGATTACTCTCTACTTTTACCTGCTTTTAATCTTGGAAATACTTGAAAACTCCACCAAATTAGTTATCTTTATATTTATATCACCATCTACATCTATATAACCCAAATCAAATACTAGTCAAATATGATAATTTTATGGTAGTCCTTAGAACTACTTGTTGTAAGTTATTATTTCTATTTTATACATTATCCCCAAATTCAGATGATCTGAGAAGACTCTGTCCCCTTTTTCTTGAACGATAGTACATTTGTCAATTAAGGCAGCTCTGGAGTCTTGAATTTAGCACCTGAGGTAGATGAAATCAGGACTCTGTCCAATAAAATGCAATAATAGTATTTAGAGTCACATATATTGCCATATGTGTTTCTTGAATATGTTGATGCTGCAATTTGTAAAATAGCACAGTGGTAAAGCTGGAATCTCTGGCTTAAGTTGTCTCTAGGTTTAAATGTCTGCATCCACCTCACTAGCCGCATGAATATTTCAAGTTACTTACATATTTCTGTGCCTCGGTTGCTTTGTAAGTTAAGTTGGGAAAATAATAATAGAGCTTTTAGCTATATCTATAATACCACATTTCCTAATGCAATGCACTAATTTTTCCAGATGATTTGAATTCCCTACTCCTTAATTGCTGCTAATTTTTCAGTGCTTTAAGCATTACAAACATAGCCCTTTAATGAAAGTTTAAAGTGCACACTAGCTTTAAAAACTTCTCAGCCAGGTGTGATGGCTCACGCCTGTAATCCTAGCACTTTGGGAGGCCGAGGCAGGTGGATCACGAGGTCAAGAGACTGAGACCATCCTGGTCAACATGGTGAAACCCCATTTCTACTAAAAACACAAAAATTAGCCAGGCGTGATGGTGCGCACCTGTAGCCCCAGTTACTCAGGAGGCTGAGGCAGGAGAATTGCTTGAATCCGGGAAGTGGAGATCACCCCACTGCACTCCATCCTGGCGACAGAGCAATAATTCGTCTCAAAACAAAAACAAAAACAAAAACAAAACAAAACAAAAAAAAATGTCTCTGAGGATATTGAGGATCTTATCTTGCTGAGAATGTGGCCTAGTTCATCGCTGTGTGAAAACTCATTGTTTAAGAACCTGACAATTTTATATGCACATAAACATTCTAAATGTTCTCCAAATTAACTTCAAACTAAAAGAAAAAGTAGGAAAATGCTAGAGCAATGAATATTATAACTATTGTCTTACATAAATTTAACAAATTAAGAAAAGGGTGATGGATTTTTGTTTACTATTCACATTAACCAAAGGTGAAGTTACCTGCTTGTTTGAATCCTAATCTGTAAAATAGCCATCCAATTCAAGAAGTTAAAAAAAGAAGAGTGTGAGGGTCTACATTTCTCTTCCAAATTTGCTTTCTGATGATATAAAATTAAGACAAGAAAATGGCTTTCTGAATAAAAAATAATTTATACATTCCATCATGTTGGACTGGATTAATATATACCAAAAAAATACACTTCTATATCAGTAAGACTTTTCATGTGAAGCATCAGTCAAACGTAGACTGCTTGCTCATCATATTTTTATTCACACATTCTCAGGATCCAAACATAGAGACAATTTCACTCTATGAGTATAGAATCCATTGCCTCAGCAATCATAAGTCCCATTTTTCTCTTTCTCTAAGCAATTCAGAAGTTCTTGGAAATATTCTGAAACTCTACCAAAATCATTACCCACTTTTTCTCACAAGTTTCATACAAAAGCAGCAGTGATTCATTCATTCATTTGACAATCTTTTTTTTTTTTCTTTTTTTTTTTTTTTTCAAAGGCTCTCTTTTGACAGGCAGGGATTTAGAGGCTGGGAGTCCAGCATGGAAGCAGGCAGATAAATTCCCAATTCTTATTAAGTGTATGTTCTAGGAGAATGAATTTAAGACTAGGGTTGGCAAACATTATTTACTGCGCTAAAGAAAAAACTTACATTTTTACGGGTACACAAAATTACTAAACAAAGTTTTTCTTGATAAAATGGTAACCTAAATCAGTAACTAAACAAACCATTTATACAGTGGTTAAATGTTAATTTCCAAGATAAATATTTCAATGAACCTGCAGCTGGTCAAATAAAAAGCAACACAAGTAAATGTAAATTATCAAAAATTTGGTTATCATATCTATTTTGTAAGGCTATCCACTTGGCCAAACTTGATGTTAAAATAAAGATAAAATGTTATTCTTATACAGTAGATTATCAAATCTTTTTTTTTTTTTTAATTTTCCTTGGTCAGTGTAGAAAGTTGACCAGGTTACAAACAATTTAGTGTTTACACTAAACAAATGCTCAACTTAATCAGACACTAAAAGGAACAAGCCTTGAGCTGGGAATCAAAAAAATCTCATTCTGCACTCAATCCTGCCCTCACTTAATATCTCTTACCCGTGAAACACTGTTTCCTATTCTACAAAATCGAAATTAGACTAATAAAATATTTTTCAGTTTTAAGTGTGCCATTTGTAAAATTTCAAAAGTACAAGTTTATATATCAATTTTTGAAGCTATATAAACATTTCAAATCAGTAATACTGATTCTCTAGTACTGCATACAGTCTCCACCCATCCCACTTCCCTCCAACTGCAACAACATTCCCCATGGCCACATGCAAACATTTTGGCAAGTTATTCTTTTATATTTTCATGCTTTGCCATAGTTAAAAAGAAAAATAAATGTATATGTAAGTATGCTTGGAAAAATCCTCTGCAGTAGAAAGAGTTAATTAGAAATACAATGTATGTATACAAATGTAGACCATCTTATACAGTGGAATTAGTGGAATTAAGATTGGAATGTTCAGTTTGCTGGTTTCATTTTTTCCTGCTAAGATTCAGAAACCAGAGAATCTACTTCAGGTGACAGCCGTTTCTTTTGCTCAACATATTGTACATTAATGAATATCATTATGAAACAAAAGGCTTTTCAGAGTCTTCAGATACTTTTATAATAGACATGCTATTAAAATTCAGATTGCCTCATAAAGAACAAAGCCTTGTCTATGTTTACTGTCCTAAAGCATATTTTCCTTTATTCTATAATAATTATGATGAGTGTATTTAAATATAGATAAACCACTTTTAAATTAATGAAAATGTTACCCTAAAGTATATGTATGATTTTACTTAATTTTATATGTATTAAAAACTTTAAAAACATCTTTTGTCTTTTTTAAAAAATATAGTAGCTGTAGTCTGAGCCAGCAAGGAGATGAATTAAGAATGAAAATTGCATACTCTTAATTTCCTGTTTCTTCTCATTTTTATGTTTAGTTTGGGGAAAAAGAAGAAAATTGTTTCTTCAACCTACAATTTTAGTATTATCAGTCCATTGTGTAAATATGTAAAAGGGATCTGTAAGTTCCAAAAGAGGTATTAAAATCTATTATGTAAATATACTTAGATGATTTTCATAACCCATATTATAGTGTTTTTCAAAGATGAATGTCATGTTACCCAGTAGATCAATATCAGGCCTTTAGATAAATTTAGGAAGCAATTACATATTCAGCATCCCTTTACCCATGTGAGCATTATCATTTTGTTGATGGCCTTAGAAAAATCCAAACAAGAAATGCTCATTTTAATTTGAAGTTACATGAAATGCCACACTGTTCTAACTTTTGATTCCACTGATAAGATTGTACCAGACTTTGTGAACCCAGAAAGATTATGCCACATGGATGGTGATGGGCATCTGAAAAATCTCCTTTCTCAGTAATGAGGGAGATGGAAGTTGAGTTTCAAAAATCAAGGAAGTTTTTCATGAATCATAATACTACATTTAAGAGAGAAACTAACAACATCAACTAAATTCATGTACCCTGGAAGAAACTGTTGAAGAAAATCTGATAAAACCTTAATTTATTTTCCACAATTATATTGTTTCATTGACAAGAGCATATTGTGAGGGTTTTATACATTTTTCTCTTAAAAGTAAAGTTACAAAATCCTCTGATTTGCATGTAAATTAAGGTCCATAAATCAATAAACTATTATTATTAGTAGTAGTATGATTATTACTACTATAGAATTAGTTGTAGTAATAATTGCAACAGTAGTTGTGATAATATGGTGCTAACCCCAAGGAATAATTGTTTTATGAATAAAATCTTAAAACTCCAATCTGTCTTATCATAATGTTATAAGACATCAAAGTCATTATAGAATTATCATAATGTTTGATATTTGATATACTTGGCATCATAAAGCTAGGGTTGTAATCCAAAATACTCTGAGGTCTTCATATTTCCTATAGTCAGAATGGTATTGGTTTATGTTACAGATTCATTTTAACCATTTTGAAGTTATATTTTTAGCCAGAGTGAAGTTACCTGCTTGCAAGTTCCAGTGCTGGCATGCAATAACTACCAGTGGAACTTTCCTTGTAACATCACAGAGTCTCTGACATCCTGCATACAAAATGAATTTATTAATACTGTCCTTGTCAACTTTACAGTGCAGTTGTGAGGATCAAGGGAAATAGGAATTGTAAAAATAATTCACAAATGCTAATGTATATGTAAAGATATTATTTTTCAAATTCCCTTGTCTGTTGATTTATGTTCATTGTGATTGTTCTAAATTTCTCATTCTCAAGATTTAGCCGATGTTCACCTCTTCTTTCACTCTCCGAAGGAAACATTTAGTATTCTTGGATTAAGGAAACATTTATAATCTTTGATGGCAATTCATAACTTTAATTCAATATTTAAAACTTTGAGTTTTATATGTCTGTTGTATCCAAATGTTATTTTAAATCTTCTTGGAGATAAACAAGGGCATAGATGAGAGAAAAACTGTGTGTGTGTGTGTATGTATTTTTGAACATATTCGTATCCATATATATTACATATACTAATGTGTATTTTCAATATATATGCTTTATGTCTATTAAATATGAAATATTACTTTTCTTAGATGATTGATAATGAAATATGTATCCAAAGAAAACAATTCAGCCTTAAATTGTGTTGTAAATTTCAATGATCACAGCAGGAAAATGCAAGGTAAGTTTTATTCTCTTATCGAGTGCAAAGTAAACTAAAAATATCTTTTATTAAAAAGTCTTTCCTCTTGTTTTGCTTGTCTACGCACTATCAATGCATGGTATATGAAAGTCCAGAAAACAATTTCAAGCAATGTTTAAAGCAAAGTAATAAATTTCTGATAAACTATAACGCTCAGAATCAACTGCAAAAATCACTACCAACTTCAAGTGAAATTATGACTTTACAAAGAAACAAAAGAAATAGGAGGGAACTCTACATATTGCTATAAAATAGTTTCTCCTGTGATACATTTAGAGGGATTATTAGTTATCAGAAAATTTGGGTAGGAATTCATTGCCAGAATTAGGCAGCACACATAAGTTCACTGTCAACAGAGCAATGGCCTTTATTCTGGTTTGTTGCTGGTGTGATGAAGAGCGTAGAGATTACGCCTCTTCTTAAGTGAAGTTCACAGAATTTCTCCTCTGTTACATCCCCTGTTCAGTTTCGTAAGTGCCCTTTTGCCCTTGATGAATGAAAGTGATTACATAGAGATAAATACAGTTTAGCATAGTGAGGGAGAGCATGATACTTAAATTTGTGTGGGCTTGAGTTTGATAATCTCCTCCTAATTCTATGACCATATGTAAGTTGCTTAACTTTTCTGATGTTCAATTTCTTCATGTATTTGATTGCATGGGGCAAGAGTTAAATGAGATAATATGTGTAAAGCTTGTAGCATAGTGTTTGGCCAAGATGTAATGCACCCTGAGTGGTAAGCATTGCTATTATTATTATCATTATCATTATTATTATTATTACTATTAGAGAACTTAGAAGAATTTTAGGTCACTTGTAAATGGGAAAATTCACTTAACCAATAAACTTTACTTGAATAAATGGAAAACACCTGTTTTCTAAAGAATAATTCATGTTGTGAAAGGTCAGTTCTTCCTAAATATTTAATGGAATTCCAATAAAATATAGTAAAATTTTAAAACTAGAGGAGCTGATTTTAAAATATGTAAAGTAAAAATACCACGTGAAAAAGATCAAGATCAAGAATTTTCCAAAAAATTAAGAGTAATAAAGGGCAGAGTTTGCCATGCCCACCATCAAAATGTATTGTAATGCCATATTAATTAAATAAGTTTGATAGAAGCAAAGAATATACAGCTAATTTAAAAGATAGAACAGAATGTTTGGAATATAAGAGTGTGACTATAATATGAATGTGTAATATGAAAAGTTAACATTTAAAATTAGTGAGAAATGGATGGATTAATGAATGACATTGGGCCTACCAATTAAGAAAAACATGGTGTTGAAAGAAAAAGTTTGATTTTTTTCTTTCATGTACCAAAGTAAATCTTATTTTCTACATACTAAAATAAATCCTAGACAATTTTAAGTTTGAGAAGTAAACCACAAAAAATAAGGGGATTATTAAAAAAAAAAATCTGAATGACTTGAAAACACCCAATAATCTTGGTCTTTTGAAACAAGACATAGAATCTTGAAGCCATATAGGAAAACAATGTATATTTGACTATATAAAAAAGTTTAAACTCCTATAGGAAAAAAAAACGTCATGAAAAATTAAAAGATGGCCAGGTGCAGTGGCTCATGCCTGTAATCTCAGCACTTTGGGAGGCTGAGACCCGGAAGTTTTAGAACAGTCTGGGCAACATGGCAAAACTCCATCTCTACAAAAAAATACAAAATTAGCGGGGCGTGGTGGTGTGTGCCTGTAGACCCAGCCATTGGGGGGCTGAGGTGGGAGGGTCACTGTGGCCCGGAGGTTGAGGCTGCAGTGAGTGGGGATAGTGCCACTGCACACCAGCCTGGACAAAAAAGTGGGAGATGATCTCCAAAAAAATAAATAGATACAAATAAAAGAGGATAAACTGTGACTACTTGCAGCATGCATAGACAAAGGTCCAAAAAAGCTATTTTTTTTAGTATAGATTAAAAAAAATATCCAAAATATAATTTTAAAAACTGACAAAAGGTATAAATAAGCAGTCCATGGAAGGAAAAAAGTATATTAAATTCTATACAGATTATTTTCCTCATAATTAAATAAATGCACATCAAATTGACACATATTTTAAACCAAACAAAATGGTGTGGTGCACACAGTTTGAAAATACAAATTAAAAGGGTTTGTGAAGTTATAGACTCGCATATGTTATTGAGAGCAGGTAATCTGGTTCAATCTCTTGCAATGCACTTTGCCAATCTATATGAAAATTTTAAATGCACATATACTGTAACCCAGTAATACCACTTCTCAATTTTTTTCTATATTCAGCAGTTTGTATAAAATGTAATGTGCAAGATTTTAAATTTATTTTATTGTAATAATATGTAATAGTCTAAATATTTATCACCTGTGAACACATACGGTTTCCTCCACATATGGAATACTCTGCATCCCGCAGTGAAATGGAAAGGTTCTGGGTATACTGACCAGAAAAGATCTCCAATATACATTCATTGAGAAAAATTAACAAGACTTATTTGTGTAAGAAATTTTTGGAGAGAAATAAACAAGCAAACAAAAATTTTTTCCTCTAAAGAAGACCAAACCTAGGTTGAAGAGAAAATTGCTTTTCCTAATATCTCTTTTCTAGGCTTTATATATTTATTTATTTAAACATGCATATGTATTACTTTAAAAATAAAAACTAGTTAAGTATAATGATATGTTTTTAATGTGAGATAGAAGTAACTTTCGTACTTTCCTAAGTTAACAAAATTTGACAACACAAGGAAATAGCTTTGATGAATGGGTTCATCAAAGAAGACTATTCAAGATATAGAATAGTCTTGAATAGTCTCAAGATATTCTATATCTTGAATAGTCTTCTTTTTCTTTGAAGGAAGATAAGGATTTCATACATGACTTTTTGTTTTTAATGTTTACATAAACTTTTCTAGCAAACATCATCCTCCAATTAAGAGATTTCTCTTTGCAAGGGCAGCAGTATAAGACTTCAGATGGCTACAAATTGGCATGAAATTAAAAAAATATTAATCCTGTATTATCCAAAAACAATAAATTCAATAGTCAATATAAGGGAAGTTTTCCAGTGATAATAGAATATTAGATATGCATTGGAAGAAACATGAGAAATTTCGTGATTCACTAGTCGGGGAAATAATTTTCTTTTAAGAATAAAGTAAAGGCCAGGTGCAGTGGATCACACCAGTAGTCACAACATTTTGGGAGGCCAAGGTGGGAGAATTGCTTGAGCCCAGGAGTTCAAGACCAGACTGGGCAACATAGGGAGACCCTGTCTCAACAATTTTTTTTTTTTTTTTTTAATTTAGCTGGGCTTGGAGGCGAGCAACTGTGGCCCAGTTACTTGAGAGGCTGAGGTGGGAAGATCGCGTAAGCCTGGGAGGTTGAGGCTGCAGTGAGCCGTAATCGCACCATCACACACCAGCCTGGGTAACAAAGTAAGACTATGTGTCAAAAAGAAAAAGAAAAAGAAAGTGGAATATAGACTTAGATGTATGAAAAATAATAATTATAAAGATGGCCTGTTTACTCAATCTCTAAAGTGAATAAAGAAAAGAACAAAGAGAAAGAGAATCTAAATATTTCTCTGCCGATTATGTATGTGTGTCTACTGAATTATAATGAATGGCATATGACTGTAACATCCAGTTCTAAATCAAGCATTCTCAATTAAAAAGTTTTTAAAAATTGTGGGTATATTTTTAACTGATATAAATTGGGCCACACACCCATAAAATGCATGTGATTGTCATGAAAAAACATTTTCCTGTTTTCACATAACAAATTTTTAAAGAAGTTTACAGCACTTTGTAGAAAGTACAAACATTGTACTTTTTTACATGAAATTTAATCAATATGTTTATACTATCTCAGGAAATATCAACATCCAATGGCAATGCCACTGGTGGTAACTAAGCCATCAGTACAATGCACCAGTGTTTGTCATCTCGCCACTGTAGTTGTTGTGTTCATAGTGGTTCTATGTATATGAGGAAGCATTTGTCTACTTCACTATGCCTTGTAGCACAGTCCTCATTCAAAACCTGCACTTTGAAACACACATTTCTTTAAAAGTTATTTTCCTTTTATCTTCTCTTTTACTTTGCAGATAAGAGATGTGGTTGATATATACCTTTTACAAATGTATGTGCAGGTAGGTAATATGATACTAAACTGGATTTTTTTTTTCAGGATAGTTATGAGGGATTAAATTTGGAAGCAACCTAAGTGTCCATCAACAGATGAATGGATAAAGAAAATGTGGTACATATACACAATGGAATACTATTCAGCCATAAAAAAGAATGACATCCTGTCATCTGCAACAACATGGATGGAACTGGAGATCATTATGTTAAGTGAAAATATTCCTTTTAAAGGGGATTGACCAAATTGAGAGCTACAACTGTAGATGAAATCTGAAATGATCTCCCTATTATTTTCAAAGAAGGCTAGAAGTCAAGTGTATTCTTCATCGATGTTATTCTGTGTTAGTCTCCTTAAAAATCCTGAACTTCAATCTCAGGTGGAACTAAGAGTTAATAAAAATCTAGATTAGAAGTACAAGGTAAACATGGACTAGTTATTCACATGATTTCTCCAGAACATTTTCTGACTGACTAACCTTTCCAGCTAGCACATATGACAGTTAATTCATCATTAGTATTATTTATGGGTGTAATGCACATAATATATGAATAACACTAGCATATATTATTTTGAATTCTAGAAGATTTCATTTTATTTTTTTCCTGAATTGTGAAAATCCAAATGCCACAAGAGATACTTTTTAAAAATATATTTATGTGTTTCATTTATTGTATGGATTGCATTTCCTCAATATTTCCTGTCTATAAGGTGTCATATTTTAAAAAATAATAAAGCAACCATGTGTCCCAAATAGATGGATAATGCCAATCTATTTTGTTGGAAAGGACATAGAAATGAGATTCAGACTATACACGCTATATATTTTCAAAAGGCCCATTTCATAAATAATTTGCCTGTTGTGCACTGCAATTGATGCTGTTAGGCATACGAAGCCATAACCTATTGTTTATTATAGACCCATTTTATCATTTTGATGATACACATTCAAGTATGGCAATCTTCTTTCCTCTCTCTGCTTCACTGGCTATGTGACTTCCCTTGGCTAAGACCATATCGAAATGTACACTTGAATGTCATAAGTTATGACAGCCTGGAGGTTGAATGGGAATACTATTAACTGACCTATGAAATTAAGGAATTATAAGTCTCAATGAATACATATTGGGCTGTGTGCATAGCTTACTATATTAAAACGATATCTCTTTCACGTGCTCAGATAAGTTCAACTAAACACAATTTAAATGGATGAAAACATATTGATAAACTGAGTGGACACAAAGACTTCTTTTTATTCCTCCCCTCCCCCACATACTCTACCCACTGTAATTCTATAACCTACCCAAAGTCACTGAGCAAATATTATGACCACTCAACAGGGCATGTTTGGATCAATTAGTTATTTACCGTAGGTAAGAAGGAAACATCACAGATGATTACTTAAAACCTTTTAGATATGGCTATACTCAAGGCTACATATTAAGATGGGCTGAATGTCAACTTTCGGAAGGCAAGAGGGCAGAAGAATCAGCGAAAATGTGAATGAAAGGAAATTGAGAGAACAAATCAGGTAAATCCTACCAGAGCATATATGTTGGTCAAATGGTACAAACTTTCAGTTATAAAATGAACTAAGTTCTTGGGATCTAATATATAGTATAGTGACTATAATTAATAATATTGTATTGTTTACTGGAAATTTGATAAAAGAGCAGTTTCTTTAAGTGATCTTCACACACATACACACACACACACACATGCACACACCCCACACACAAAATTTTAATTATGAAGGGTGATACATGAATTAATTAATTTGACTGTGGTAATCAGTACACAATGTATACACATGTCAAATCATCACATTGTACACATTGTATAGAATTTTTATTTGTCAATTAAATATTTTAAAGGGAAAAAAATCAGAAAGTCATGCATATTTGGATTTTGGATTTTTCTCTCTAGCCTGACCTCTCCTCTAACCTCTAAACTTGTGTATCTGATTATCAAATAGATACCTCCAGTTTGATACTTAATAGGCATTTCAAATTTAATCTACCCTAACTGGACGCTGTCTTGCCAAAAAGTTGTTCCTCCTGCCATCTTCTCCCACTCAGAATACAAAAGTTCCCTCTTGCAGTGGCTGAGAACATAAAACTACTTCTCACTGCTTCCACGCTCACCATCCTGGTCCAACCCTCCATCATATTGTGACTGGATTATTGCAGTAGCCTCCTATCTGGTCTCCTTGCTTGCATTCTTGCTCTTCTCCAAACTGTTCTCAATACAGAAAGCCAAGGGACTACTGCTAGGAAGTCATTGAGGTCATGCCATTATTGCTTAAAATTAATCAGTGCCTTTCCAGATTAATCCCTCCCCCAGCTCCCACGCAAAGCAACATGTTCCTCCAAATGCCATCTCTACAACATTTGCCACTACCCTACTCTCATGGTCTATCTGACCTCATTTACAGGCCAAGTTCTATTTCACAACCAACCTAGTTCCTATCTCTGTTTAACTCCTTTGCTCTTACTTTTCCCCCTGCCTGAAACACTTTTCCCTCAGATATCAACATAATATATTTTCTCACATCAATCAAGTCTTTACTCAAAAGCCTTCTCTGGATACCCTACTAAAATTTACCACCACTCTTCCAAATTTCCCAGCCACCTTCCACGATCTATTTTTCTCCTCAGCATCTATCACTATCAAACACACTTTGTATTTTATCTACTTATTTATTACTTGTATCTTCTCACTGGAATATGAGGTAAAAAAGGTAAAAGAGTTTTTTATCTTGTGTTTGTTGCTCTGTCTCCAATACTTAGATCAGTATCTAGCATGGAAGGATATTCCGTGAATATCTGTTGGATGAACACAGAAAAACTCTTACATCCTGGGACAGCTCCCACTCATCTGCCTTTATCATTAGAAGGGGACCCGTGTTCCTGGACATATACTTTCCAGTGTTTTAGATCTCCTAGTTTGTAACAATCCTACAAAAATGTTTAAGTCATGAAAAAACATTAATGGATTCACACTATAGAAAGAAATCTGCATTGTTAAATTTGATAAATGTTTAAATCAAGTATCCAAGTGATGTGGCAGCAACTCAAATTACACTATTATATCCATATATAATCAAGTTTAAATCATAGGAATAAAATAAATAATTTTAGCAAACTCAAAATTATGAACATTATAAACCATCCTTTAGTTTTATTTAAGCAAGCAGAATATTAATATGGAGTAATGGCTAATTTCATGGGTCAATGTGACTAGGCTAAGGGATGCCCAGGTAGCTGGTCAAACATTATTTCCAGGTGTTGTCTGTGAGGGTGTTTTTGGAAGAGATGAACACTGAAATCAGTATATTGAATAAGGAAGATCTGCCCTCACCAATGTGGGCAGGTGTCATCCAGTCCTTTGAGGGCTCAGACAGAGTTAAAAGGCAGAGAAAGGCTATTTGAGCAGGAATATCTATTTTCTGCTCTTGGACATCAGTGCTCTTAATTCTTGGCCTTACGACTCACACTGAACTACATCATCAGCTTCTCTGTCTGGTTCTCCAGCTTGCAGATGGAAAATGGTGGGACTTCTCAGCCTCCATACTTGCATTAGCCAATTTCCATAATAAATGTTATTCATCTCATTCACACACACACACACACATCATAAATATATGATCCCTCATTAAGATGAGGGTCTTAAAGTGCTGTCCCTTTGTTTTCTATGCTTCTAAATTCTTGGCACAGTCAAATATATGCTGATCATTGCTTTCTTATTTTCAGCTCTGCTATTAATGTGCTGCTAAATGTTTTCTGCATGTACTGACCCTCAACACTTCTTGGCCAGCTGACTCATCCTCATTTAAAATCCAGCTCAGGAATCCTCTCCCCGAAGCAGTTTTCTTCTCTGATCCTCTGCCCAGCCTTAAGATAACAGAACCAATTTTGTTCCCTTAAATATCCTATGTTTATTTATATCTCGTCACTAGAATCTTTACCTCAACCTACAGACTCTACATAATCTGGATTTTACCTACTTCTTCAAACTCATCCCTTACCACTCTGTTCCTGATATACTATGCTCCAGTGCCACTGGCCTGTCTTCTAAAGTCTAACTAATTACAAGAGAAGAAACTTGCTGTTTTCTGGTCTTGACTCCTAGAATGCTTTGTCCCCAGACCAGATCTTGAAATGCATGTGCTCAGGTAGCCCATTAGTGATCCCATTTTAGAGCATTCTTTCCTAATCACCTAATCAGAGATTTTCCAGCTTCCTCTCTGGGGATCACAATGTTTTATTTTCTTCAAAGTACATATTACTTTCTGATGAAATATGTTTCTGTTTTGTTTCTTGGTTTCCTATATACCTTCTCCAACTCCCATCTAAAATATAATCACTACAAACCAGAGACCTTTTTCTGCTAAGTCAAGCCCCCATTAAAAGACCTGGCATCGGCCGGGCGCGGTGGCTCAAGCCTGTAATCCCAGCACTTTGGGAGGCCGAGACGGGCGGATCACGAGGCCAGGAGATCGAGACCATCCTGGCTAACACGGTGAAACCCCGTCTCTACTAAAAAATACAAAAAACTAGCCGGGCGCGGTGGCAGGCGCCTGTAGTCCCAACTACTCGGGAGGCTGAGGCAGGAGAATGGCGTGAACCCGGGAGGCGGAGCTTGCAGTGAGCTGAGATCCAGCCACTGCACTCCAGCCTGGGCGGCAGAGCGAGACTCCGTCTCAAAAAAAAAAAAAAAAAAAAAAAAAAAAAAAAAGACCTGGCATCCCATAGGCAATGAATAAACACTTGTTCAATAGATGGGAGAATGCATTTACCAGTATAATATATATGTTTACACACCTTTTTTGAAAACTAATCAGTAAACTCCTTCAGGTCAGAAGCACTGCATCTCCCTCCTCTTTCTATCCCCAGTGTGTAGCCTAGGATAAATTACCCAGTTGTTTTTCAACTGAGTGAATCATCATTAACACCCTCGGCAGAAGCCCTTAGTTTCAGAACACTGCAAACCAGCATTTCAAGAAAAACTATTTATACGGAACTTCAGGATAAATCTCTGAGAAATCAGACATGAAAACTGAAATATTCTGTTTATGATCAAATGAGTAACATCATGGCTGAGGCAGCAATGCTCATAACATGTTCTATGGATTTCCTTCTATTTCCCAGTTCTGTTGCAGTTAAGTGGAGCTGTTATCTCTCATTTTAGCCAATGTTATGGGTTCTTTTTGGCTGAGGCAATGAAAGGGCAATGTGGAATCCTGTGACTACTCTTTCTCTACCTCAGGAAATGAGGAAGCCAGGTATTGAGATGGCAGAGATACAAGATTAAGATCAAGGCAGTCTGAGTTACAGAAATGTCACACAGAGGATAGTTGATCAAGAGTTTTCTGTATCTCCAGAGGAAACTGAGTGTGCAAGAAGTAGTTTTTGTCATTTTAAGCCACTAATATTTTGAGTTTGTTATTCCCGCAGTAGAATGTTGCCTATCCTGACTAACAGAGAAACATCCTCCTACACATACAGACACACACACGTACACACACCCACAGCAAATGCACTTTTAGTTGTTAAAAAAAAAACTACATTTGCTAGTTTTTTGCATTAGTATGTCTCATAGGTGCAGGTATAAACTAGAAAATGAGCCACCATTTTAATTGAGTCTTGGGGGTAACTTTGCCTGTTTGCATCTGAGCCACGACTCAGAATGAACTCTACTTTGCTCTACCACAAGACTTATTTAAAAAAACCGAAATCACAGTTAAGGATTAGGCTATCTTAGTGATGTACAGAGAACATATCTTACCATTTCTTAGATATAATCCTCTCAGATCTACTTCTCATTAGTGGAAAGGAGCTTATCAACTACCATGTAAATAAAGATCAGGTTAAATAGAGGTAAGCATCCACTAATTTAGTTGGGAACTACATGAGCTTTGGAGAACACAGTGTAAGCATCAATTATTTTCTAATAATAATTATATACTGTGGGAAAATAGAATAAAATGAAAAATCTTAACTAACAGAATACATCTTATTAATATTAATCACTACAAAGCCTGAGCAAAGGATATAAAAATCAAAATCAACGTTAAAATTGAACAAAATGGCATATTCTCTTATCATTTTTTCCACTAAGAATTACTAAATATGCAAAAAGATATTTCCAATTGCTCATTATTGCCATGTCATTTGAAAATAAATGGTCCAACTTTAAATTTACTTTTAAAAATAAATGAAAATTAACCATGCTCTCAACATTTCAAAAATAATTTTTGCTGAAAAGCTTTCTCAATCCCTTTCAGCAGAGTGTCATAGTCTAAAATTTAAAAAAGCATAACTTGAATTCTTATAAAGTGAATGGAAATGAGAAATATTTTAAAAATAGAGACCTTAATTTCTTCATTTTTTCACTTGTTCTTTGGCTGGCACAGTTTTCTGTGCTTTTCTCCTGGGCACAATTTGCCAAGGTCTAAGTGGCTATTTGGGCCCACTTTAGGGCTGCCAGATTGTTGGATATGATTTTTACATACTCAAAAAACTGAAAGAACCTATATAATGTTTCTAATCTGCTTTAGGAAAATCATGGTGTTCAATGCTAGTCAATGAAAGATATTTCTAGTTACTTCCACTAGATATATTGAAATGGCTACATATGGTTAATAAGAGGAAAATCTTCAAACCATATCAGTACATGTCACCAAATCATATTGATAAGGAGCATTTTAACTTAGATTAGTAATATTCACAATGGTTAAGTGCTTAGTCAAGGGAGACACAGCATGATCCATATGAGTGTGGGAGAAAAATATCAAAACCTGTATTTATACGCATCTTTCATAAAAGAAAAAAGAAATCAAACTTTGAAAATATACATACCCTTTCCTGGTTATGTAAGTCAAACATGTCATGTAAGTGCACATGTCAATACATACATGTCATACACAGCACATGCAGTCCCCTGAGGGCATGGAGATGTCTAGCAGCCCCTTACACCTTTGTTCACTTTTATTGTTTTAAAGCATATTGCTTTATTTAATTTGTTTATTTAATTTTTAAAAAACAACAATAAACAAGGGCATAATTGATTACATAAGCCTAGTTAAGTGAATTTAGTGTTTAGGTTATCCAATTTTAATAAAACTAGCATTTGCATGGAGCAAGTGGTTCAAAGGATTTTTGCAAATAAACCACAGATTGAAGATTGTACAAGTACCAATGAGTCACATAAAATGGCAAAGCTGACATTTTTTTCCTTTTTGCTATGAGAATGAGCTTTTAGCCAACCACATTACAAGATAGAAACCATGACAATTTAATCCTATTTTACAAGTATTCAGCTCTCAGAATTATCTATAAGACTATTATGTGGATTTAAATATACTGTGATTAACAATGAACTGCTCCTTAAATGTGTTATTGTACTTTTGTGTCTTTGTGAATCATCTCTTTCAGCTGTAACAGCCATTAAAACCAAACATTAAACTGATCTTAGAAACACTCTTCCAACCCTCTGGATGACAAAATGTAAAATGAATATCTTAAAAATAAGGAAGTGTTTTCCTAACACAGTGCATTAAAACAGATTTGTTTTTCTAATAAAATTAATAAGAAAATAACATTATTTTAAAATACTCATTAATCTTCAAAATTTCTGTCTTCTATTATTTTATAGCATACATAGTATATTCATATCATGTACATGTATATAATTTACAAATACTTCCATGAATTGAGGTTTCTGGTTTCATATATTTCTCCCAACAGGTGTCTATAATTCAAAACTTTAGTTACAACAGTGTAGAACTGTGTGTTGTCCAATCTGGTAACCAATAGCCACATGTGACTATTGAGTACTTGAAATGTGGTTCGTGTTACTGTGTTACTGCATTTTTTACTTTATTTAATTTTAGTTTATTTATTTTTTTTTAATGAAGCAGTGCCAAACAGTGTTTTCTGTTATGCACAACTGTATTGTTTAGTAGGACTACTACAGATGCTGTTGAAGATTTAGAATGTGAATTGAGATGTTCTGTTAAGTATAATATAAAGTACACAGCATATTTCAAAGTATAAAAATTTCAGAGTGTACCAGTAATAATTTTGTGTTGACTCCATTTAGAAATGATAATATTTTGCATATATTAGTTTGAATGAAATAAATATTTAAAATGAATTTTATCTATTTCTTCTTACTTTTCTTTAATATGGTTACTATAAAATTTCAAATTATGTATGTGTATTGCAGTATATTTCTGTTGAACAGCACTGGTCCACAAGTAGTAGGTGGTGCATAGAGAGATTTATATAAGAAACATTTAAGAGAACAGATTCATAACTTATGACAGATTCAAGTTAAACTAATAGACCAATTATTAACCTATAGAAATTGTATATATATATACATTTAAAAATTATATGAGAATATCTTTAATTGGGATTTGCTGATCTTAACGCAACTAAGAATTTCCACTGACATCTACTGTATATCACTTGAGTCATATAGAAAAGTCTTAGAGAATTAACTGACATGATTTTAAATTGCAGTTACTCAATTTTAATTTTATTTCCAAAAAAAGCAGGTTTTTAAAAACTATTATATGAAGACTGTCACAGAAGCATAGAACAAAAAAAGAAAAAGAAAAGGAAAAGAAAGGACAATATAGCAAGTAGATCTTTTTTAAGGGAATAAGAGAAAACAAAAAAATGGCTTTCTTAATTACATGGTACCATTTTTAAAAAGAAAAATAAGTAAAGTATTTCTTCTTCTTAAATATAGCTGATGAACTTGGCAAGCCACGGAAAAGCTCTTTTTTATTCAAACCCACGGATTCAGACTTCCTATATTAATGGATCAGAAAGTGAAATATAGGTTGCCTAACAGTTACCCAAAATGCTTGGGGATCAGAATTGTTTTAAATATCAGATTTCTTTCAATTTTGGAATATTTGCATATGCATAGTAAGGATCTAATTCTAAAGACAAAATCTGTTTCATATATACCTTATACACATAGCCAGAAGGTAATTTTAAACATCTGGATTTTTGAGCATTTCAGATATTAGATTTTTGGATTAGAAATGTTCAACCTATAATCAGTAGTTTTCTCATCAAAACAATATTCAATTAGAACATTTACCTATGGAATACACACATACATAGAAATCATTATTATTTATTGATCACCCCTGCTGGGTCTTTTGGCCGTTGGAGTCCCTGAGCAGTTCCATTTGGAGGCTGACTAGGTAGAGAAAAGCTAATGCATGGAGTAGACGGTTACAGCTAAATAGAGTACATGGAAGTACGGATCGTAAATAAAATTAAATGACACGGCTTTGGCTTACTTACATTTAAAAGCATTTTTATCATAGAATTCTGTTTTTGTAATCATCCCCAACACATAAAGTCCCACAGGGGAAATTTCTTTTGCAGAGCTTAGTGCCTAGAATAACTTTGATTTCTCTGAAGACTTTTCATGTTTCACAACCTTCTGATCTTAAAAAATGAATAAAACCCGGTAGAGTTTCAATTCATCAACTTGGAAAATATTTTGAGACTTTATTCTTTGCCTTTTCAAGTCTTCTGCTTTCCCTAAACCTGATTTATTTTGTATATCTCAACATAATGTTATAGTATACGCTCTCACAAATACTTTCTAGCACAAGGAAGGGTAAAAATAGGTAAATGAATTATTTATTTATTTACTTTCCTAAATAACAAGATTGTATGAATTATAGTGAAATATCACTAAGGGACGATGTAGATTTTGCTCATATAGATGCAGATCAACCTGGAATCAGGGAAAAAGTTACATATGTCTGATCTGTGGTCTCTGTAAACATGTCCAAAAAATAAACCCAAATATGAATTGTGGACTATAAATTGCTTTAGTAAATAGTACAGATTGATATTAAAACAGAAGAGCCTAATGTATTCACTAAAATCCCAATTTCTTGTTACTTAAAGCAGATAAAACTGTGGTATATTTTAAGGAAAAACACTATCTACGGAAGCAATTGTTTTATTTGTATTGAAAAAGAATAATAAGTATTTCTTAAAGCTTATTTTCATACAAAGTCAAAAACATAAAGAATTCTAGCATAATTAAATAACATAAGAATAAACTCATCTCTTATTCCTGTCAGGAAATTGCTCCTAATTATGGTGATATTACCACAAATAATCTTTTTTAATAACTTACTTCTGTTCGAGCATGTTGCATATTCTCTGAGAGAACTGATTTCTCCAGTAAAGATGGCTTTTTTTCAAAGCTCAGATGCAAGAAGCTAGCAAATACTAGAACAGAAATTAGTGTATCTCTTAGATATGTTTCATCTCAGGGATATGCCTCGCCTCTTAAAAAGGTTTGCAAATGGTGAAATTACCAATATATAAATCAGTCAAGAAATGTCTTTTGTTCCATATTTGGGGAAAAATTTTAAGAATACAATTAAATGTATGGTCCTGACTATACTGTTATAAAAGATGAGTGGGTGTGAGGGTAATCAAGGATTGGTTTAAGATTGCACCCAAATCTCTATTTGTGATAATAGTTGTGCACCTGTAATTCAAGATGGATGAAGTATCAAAAGGCAAAATTAAATAAACTACAATTTCCTTTTATTTCTTATCTTTACAGAAGAACAACATTAAGCTGAGCCTGAAAAAGTTACAGGTTCCAAAGCCTATTATCTATATAAAGTGAATAGTTATCCTTTCTGCAATATCATATGCATAGCAGTCTTCCCTCATTCACAGTTTTACTCTCCAGTTACCTCTGGTCAACCACGGTCTGAAAATAGGTAAATATCTTATAGTAGAGTAGGATATTTTCAGACACAGACTAGATTTACATAACTTTTATTACACTATATTGTTTTAATTGTTCTGTTTTATTATTCTTTTTGTTAATATAGTACTGTGCCTAATTTATAAATTAAACTTTATCACAGGTACATATGCATAAAGAAGTAGTTTACTTAAGGTTCTATACTATCCGCAGTTATAGAGTCACTGAGCGTTTTGGAACATACCCCTTGTGAATAAGGGAGTACTATTGGATTTTAATTCAAAAAGTAGCATTTCAACACTGTTTTCATGTTTATCTAATGTTTATGAGCACCAACGTTTTCACTTACCACATGCTGAGCAGGAACCAGAAGAATGCAAACATTAAATACATGGGAAATGTAGAAATAGCTGTTCAATTTAAAATAAATTGCAGCTTTCATGCATTATAGTCTCAGAACAAGGAATATTTTTCTAGAAAATCCAGGAGACTGTCTTGCCACTGGTATTGAGATAAAGGATTGCTACTTTATTTTTTTTTTTGAGACTGAGTCTTATTCCGTTGCCCAGGCTGGAGTGCAGTTGCGCGATCTCGGCTCACTGCAAGCTCCGCCTCCCAGGTTCAAGCCATTCTCCTCCTGCCTCAGCCTCCTGAGTAGCTGGGACTACAGGCGCCGCCACCACGCCCAGCTAATTTTTTGTATTTTTAGTAGAGACAGGGTTTCACCGTGTAAGCCAGCATAAGTCCTCACCTCATATATTTGGGACTTGAAAGGAAGCTTGTGCAAGCACATGGTTAATACACTTTACTACCCACATTCCATACCACCAGCCATTCTTTTTACCTGCTCTGTATTCCTAGAAATGCATATCCTGAGAAGAGCACACAGTGAATTCATTTATATGTTTATTGATGACTTTTGATTATGTATGCAGAGCAGTCTGTTGTCTTAATAAAATTAGAAAACCAGATAAGATCCAGTGTTTATGTTTTAATTTGGGTGGTGAGTCATCTACCATATTAAGCAGTTAATATACATAACCATAACAAGTAGGATTGCTATTACGCATACCAAAGTAAAGACTAAGCTGCTTATGCCACGGAAGCAGAGAGAAGAGAGGGATCAACGAAGCCCAAATAATTGAAGGGAGAGAGATAACTGGGCTACAACGATTGAGGAAATGGGTATTTGTGGCAGGTCAGCTGTTGGAAAGGATTCTCCTAGGCAGTGAGGAGTCTAGTATGGCCTGCCTGAAAAGGATTTCTCAGAAACCAATAGAAGGTAAAATTTGACAAGAAGAAGAGCAAAGTAATTCAGCAGATCTGGAATGACAGGAAAACTGTGGAATGGATCCCAGAGTCAGCGAGAACCGTATAGAGATGTGGAGCAGAGGAAAAGCTAAAGAAAACTGGTGCTCTGGCATTAAAGTAATCTGCCTGGTTGTGGTGTGGGATGAAATTGGCATGTGAATTTAGGTCTGGAGGATGCAGGGTCAGCCGAAAACCCACTTGGTAATCCAAGGTGAGTAGGTAGTAGCAATGGGAGTAGAAAGAAGAAAACTAACATAAGGTGATTTTAAAAAATGAACTCTGCAAATTAAAACTTAAAAGACAAAGAAAAAGAAGCAGTATCCATATACTTACAGAGCAAGTGGTTCAAGGAAAGACTTTAGAAATCCCTTTCTAAAGGATTTCAGAAAAAGAAAGAACAAACAAGATGTCTTCACATATGAAATTGCACTATATTTTAAAGGCAAATCAGTAAAAGTGGGCAGAACATCAAAGATCATGACACCAGGTCATGGGAAGGTAAGGGAGTACTGCCTTAGTTCCTTATTGAAAAAAAAAAAAAAAAAAAAAAAAAAGAACTATTCAAAGGCAGAACAAAATTAAAAAGCAAAATCCAAGCCCTCATTGTCTTTTTGTAACAGAGAGAAAAAAACTGACCCTGGCTGAAGAAAAGACCTATATCTTTGTTGTTAAAAAGTCAGTAATGCAGCTAATTTATTACATTTCATGATTCTCAGAGTTATAGGCAGGTGAATAAAAGAGAACCTTTTATTTTCTCTGCAAAGTTCCAAGGTTACCCATCCATTCCACAGATCAAATGTCTACCTAAGGGCTAGTCACTCTCCTGGGATATTTTCCCTGTATATTTTCGATTTCACAAACCAGTTTTGCTCATTTAATTCAGATAGAGAACTTTGCCTGGTTGGTTGTGGGTGGTCTGTTTGTTTGTCTGAATTTTGCATTTTTCCACAGTTGCTTTTTTTAAATGATTTGTTTTGCTTCTAATTATTTTACAGCTTTAAAATTATTTCAAAATATTTTATCTGTCTTGTAATATTTAATTTTGTAAATGCATGCAGGAAAAACTCATAAAACTGTGCTGAAACCCTCAGTCTACATTTCAAAAAAATTCATTTTTGCAGCACATTGTTCTTTCAGAAATACAACTTATCAAAATTTGTATTAATGTTTTGTTTATTTGCTTAATGTCATTCAATGTTGTGTTTATTTGTTTAATGTCATTTTTTCTCACTCACTGTGAGTTCCCGAGAGGAAGCATTGAGGTTGACTTTTTTAACATTGTAAACACCAATAATTAGAAGGCTATAGTGGGTGCTTAATAAATGTTTGTGGAATTAACGAAAGAATAAATGAATGAATGAGTTAAAAGGATGACTTCTGCTCTGAAAGAAAGCTAAATATATTTTTGTTTATTGTTTGATTAGTTGTAGTCCTATCAATACCTGGAAATGGTTGTTGAATTCTAGTCCTAGAAGAATGCTTTAACTAGGAATGAGGGAAATTTTGATACTATGTTCTGTAGTCTTATTCCAAATCACTGATCTTAACAACTTGAGAAAATCATAAACCACATATTCTCAAATTCCTCCCAGAATTTGCCCAAAGACTATCAAGACAATAATTAGAAATAATAAGATATCCTTTTTAGGACAACCCAAAACTTAAATGAAGCCATATTAATAACATACAAACATTAAGAAATAAGGAGGCATGAAACAAGTTACTAACTATATTATAATCTCTCATATTTGCCAGTCTCTGAAATATAACTGATATTGATTCTCACTCCTTCAAAGCAGGCATTCAGAAGAACTCTTCACAATGCTGGTTTGATTGACTCCATTATCAAGATAAAGGAAGAAAAACTGCCAAAATCTCTGTTGCTTTTTGTGTAAAAAATAGATTCTTATACTTACCTGAGTGAGTCCAGCCTCAGCAGGTCCCTCAATCTTCTGTGAGCAAAATATCTGCCTCATCCATTGACTACCAACCGTCTCACTTTAATGAGGTATTAGCTGGGCTTTTTGTATCCACAGCAGAATGTCAACTTTGATCAAGGTCTAGGCCTACTAAAACATTTTTAAAATGCAGATCTAATCATGTCACTTACCCACTCAGTCTCTTATAATTGTTTCTGATTGTTCATAGAAGTCCTAAATCTTTAACAAGGTGCCGCACAGCCTGCTACGTATGTTTTTAACCTTATTGAACACTGAGCATTCCAGCTGAGTTTGCTCAGCTCTGTTAACATGCAAAACTGTTTCCTTCCTCTGGTTTTCACCCAGACCCTCTTTTCTACCCACAGCTCTGCCTCTGCCACTTTATGACCACATCAGATCAACACCTATTGACCCTTGAGATCCAGTTTAAATTCATTCACAAATATTTTCTGATAAAATATCCTATGCCAGAAACTATTTTGGGCTTTGCAGAGCTAGACAATAACAAAATGAACAATACCAATATAAACAGAAGATAATCAGAGATGATAACTGTGATGCAGACAATTTTTAAAGGGAGATGGCACGAAGTGATGGCTCTTGTTAGACTGGATGAACATGGATGATCTCCCTGAGAAGATGACATTTAAACCACAATGAGAATGATAAAGAACTGGCCCCACAAAGATCTGGGGTAGAGGAAACACCAGGCATGTAATACCTAAAACGGGAGAAAGTTTGATGTGTATGAAGAATAAATGACTGCTGGAACAGAGAGGAAGAGTGTTTTGAGATGAACTAAGAAATGCAGGCCAGGACCACTTCATGAGGGCTTTTGCCAGACAAAGCAGGGATGAAGTTTCAATTTTATACTAAATTAATAATGGGAAGCCACTAGGGTGGGTTAAGCAGAGAAGTGAGCTGTTATAATGCATGTTTTTAAAAGATAATTTCACTGATTTAAATCTAGCATTTTAGAAAACATAGAAAAATAAAGAGTTTTTACTTGATCATCCAGATGGATAAGGCCAATGATATCAGTACAGTGTTGTTAAGAGAGATTAGAATCCTGTCTCCACCACTGAATGCTGTTTAGCTTGTGTGACTGTAAATACATTAGTTAGCCTCTCTACTCATTTGTTTCTGCATTTATGAAATCTGGAAACTAACCATGCTACCTCATAGAGTTGTGAGAATTTAATAACGGAATCCATGTAAACTTCTTAAAACAAACTTTGGAATATAAGTCTTCAATGAATGTGTCCACTATTGCTGTTGTTGCAATGATTATCAGGTTATTATTGACTTATACAACTAGGCTATAATCTTATAGTAATTATAATTATAGTATTTGAGAATTATAATTAGATATTATAGATTTAATTATAACTATTGTTAAAAATTTAAATATATAATTATAGTATTTCATTATTGACTATATTATATTTATTATAAATTATATTTATAATTTTGTAAATATATTTAATTGACCATTATAAATAATTATTATAATATAATTTAAGGATTTTCACAATATCCTTAATAACTAACAGAATGACATAATAATATTATAACCTAGTTGTGGAAGTCAATAAGAAAAGGAGGCCTGAGAAATTCAACATATTTCAGCCATGTTAAGTTTGAGATATTCATTAGACATCTACATCGGAAGGGTTGGTATACAGAAGTATATGAAAGGCTGGAGTTCTGAGGAAGGGTTAGTCTTGAAGATACAGTTTTGAAAAGTCACTTCCATAGAGATGGCATTTAAAGCAATGCAAATGATTCCTTAAGGCATATCATGGAGACAGAAGGATAGAGAGCCAAGGATTATGCCTAACTGCACAACATTTAGAGGTCAGGGTAGGAGAGCAGGAGTCAGCAAAGGAGACTGAGACGAAGCAGTCAGGGAGGTAGGAGGAAAATCCTGGGTGATGCCACGAAACAAGCAGGCCAAAAAAGGAATGGTTAACTGTGTCCTGTGCTAGGAAGTGATCATACAAGATAAAAACAGAGAAGTGACTAATGGAGGTGGCAATCGAGAGGTCTTTGGGAATCTTGACAAGGACTTTCTCGGCAGAGTACAAGAAATGGGGCTGGGTGTGGTGGCTCATGCTTGTAATCCCAGCACTTTGGGAGGCTGAGGCATGCAGATCGTGAGGTCAGGAGATTGAGACCATCTTGGCTAACATGGAGAAACCCCAATTCTACTAAAAATACAAAAAATTAGTGGGGCGTGGCACACACCTGTAGTCCCAGCCACTTAGGAGGCTGAGTCAGGACAATCACTTCAACCTGGGAGGCAGAGGTTGCAGTGAGCCACTGCACTCCAGCCTGGGTAACAGAGAGGGAGACTCCGTGTTAAAAAAAAAAAAAAAAAGAAAAAGAAAAAGAAGAAGAAAGGAAGGAAGGAAGGAAGGAAGGAAGGAAGGAAGGAAGGAAGGAAGGAAGGAAGGAAGGAAGGAAGGAAGGAAGGAAGGAAGGAGGGAAGGAAGGAAGGAAGGAGGAAGGGAGGAAGGGAGGAAGGAAAGACAGAAAATAAATGGAAACTTGAAAGAAAAGAAATGGAAACTTGAATGTTACCTCCTCAGGGAAACTGCTCTGTGTTTCTAAAATAAAGTAGCTCCCTTCTCATTGCACGATTTCTCTAGAATTTATTATATAGGCAATTGTTAAGAAAATGAACTTTTCATTCAATCATTATCTAGCAAACTATATGATTTGTTTAATTATTTATTTTCTACCTTCCCTAAAGCTAACAATCTACTGATAACAAGGATCACATATAGCTTATTTTTCACAATACCCTTAATAGCTAAGAGAATGACATACATAATATTGCTCAATCTATAGAGAATAAGGGAAAAAATGGCTGAAAGAATAAATGAATGAATTACCTAAACCACATCATTTTTCTTCTTTTAACTAACATCCACAATAATTGGCATGCTTACTTTCAGATTTTTTCTATGTTTTGGGCATAAATAAATAGCTGCTTTTACTGCAGGCCACCTGATACCATTTTGGAGGGAGTAAGGGAATAAAAATAATGAACAGTCAACTTTGCAAAATATCATTACCTATCTAAAGTTGTCCCCCGCACCGGCCGCTAAAGGACAAATAGTTTCTCTATTCCAGGAGCTCATTTTAGCACTCAATCTAAAATTGATTACCATCTGGCCCTTATTAAAACCCAGTTGATATAACATATTTGAGAGAAGAAATCTATGGATCAAATAAACCATCCATTGCTCTAAATTGGATTTTAGCTCTATCCTATTATAAGTGAAATCACCAAATATCTTACCCAGATTGCATTTGGTTAGCTCTTTGCTAAAATGACATTATAGAAGTTATGAGCACTTATGAAGTTATGATGCTATGGGGTGCCGCTCGTGGGCGAGACACGTACCCTGGGTGAAAGCCAGGGACCCCATGAACCCCACGGGCCCGGTGCAGGGGCTGCTGGGAAGTCAAGGTCGTCCATGGGAGGACACAGGCCTAGCTCTCGGCCTCGCTACCTTTTTTTTCCCAGCTGCTTTTACTATGTCTTTGGCTTTTACAGAAGGTTACTATAAATAATCATATACTGAGAATATTTTTTGAATCTTATAATGACACAAAGATCATCACACAATTCCTATATTGTCACTTGTTTCAAATAGAAGCAATACAACCCATATGATAAATTCTTCTGTAGTACAATGTAAGAAAAACTATTATTTGTGTATTTTTTTCGAGTTAATATGCTTGTTTCCTTTTGTGGGTTATGATAATTATGAAATTTAATCCATTATAGTTTACTATGCTTCTAGAAAACTAGGAAATGCATCTATGTTCAACTGTTGTACATATTCATGACCTAACTTTCTGTATCATTTTCTCTATAAGCATTACTATTCAACTATGATTTTACCAATCTATTTATTTGTGTGCATTGTCACAAATTACTTCCACTTTTTCAAATTAGTATGAATAAATGAAAATAAAAATGAAGATTGTCTTTCTCCCTTTACTTCAGTCAATACCAAGGATAATCCACTCCTCATGGCCTTCCTCAGGTACAACCATTTCCTTGAAAACAGTCTGGACTCTATAGACAAACTGACTCCTTCTCTTTCTGTCTCCCAAGAACACATTTGAATGTGTTGTAGAATATTAGTTTGTTTTGGAGTTTGGGACTTTTGTTTTTTGTGGTTTCTTTTAAAGAGTCAGACAGAAACAAAAACAATGCAATAAACAGGAGTAACAATGACAAAACATTGTACCACTTGAGGAATTAATACGCTTCTCTCTTTAAATCATGATCAATGCACAGGCTTTAGCAAATTTCCTTGATCCTCGGCCAATCAGATTCAAATATAAATATCAATTACTATATCCTTACTAATCCATCAGATATCCTACCCTTCCTTCCTTCCTTTTCTCTTGTTGTTTTCTTTTATATATCAAGTGAGTCTATTCACACAGATCAATTAATAAACCAATATATTATAAATATAAAGTAGAATATCAATTATTATTCTCTACTGTTTCTCTCCTCAACTATATTGAAAACTCTTTAAAGTTAAAAACTATACTGTCCTCACTTTTATCCCTCAGAAAAGGTGTATAATGCTGAAAACAAGTGTTATTGATTTGATGACTGACCACACTAAAGTTATATATATATATATATATATATATATGTACATGTATGTTGTGTGTGTGTGTGTGTGTATACACAAGTACCCTTTTTAAGACAAGATCTCACTCTGTCACCCAGGCTGGAGTGCAGTTGTGGGATCACAGCCTTAACTGATTCTTCCGCCTCAGTCTCCTGAGTAGCCCGGAATACAAGCACATGCTACCACATCTGGCTAAGTTTTTGAAAATTTTTTATAGAGGCACAATCTCGCAATTTTGCCCAGACCCGTCTTGAACTCCTGGGCTCAAGTGATCCTATTGCCTCAGCCTCCCAAAGTGCTAAGATTACAGGCGTGCACCACCATGCCTGGCCTAAAGTTATACTTATTGTTGCCATTTATCTAATAATACTTGAAGCATTATTATTGCATAGTCTAAAATTTCATTAACCATATCTAATAGAATAAAAATAAAAGTGTTCATTAAATGTATATGTAGTAAAGTTAACAAAAGCTTGTTTTAAACAATTTAGCCCCACATAAAATTATAAAGTAAACTAAATGTAATTGTTTAAATACAAGTAGGTGAGCTAGCACTTTAAATTATTTTTTTCCATGGATGGGTGGTGTAATATTCAATTACTAAGTAAAATATTTAATTAGATCCTTTTCCAAAAATGTGCCAAATTTCCAGATAGATATCAGTACTTCTAAACTATTTAACACTTTTTTTCTAAAATAAATCACATGGGCTAGAATTATGAATTGCAGAATTGCCTCCAAGATATTTATGTCAAGATAAAAGTAACTGATTAAATTTCCACCAGATTAAAATCTTGTTTGCCCAAGTAAGATCCTCACAGGGGTATTAAAATTTTTCTTTTACTCCATAAGTAATTTATAGATTTATTCTAAATTTAAATAAGTAGTTGAAACATTTTAATGATAAATTACTTAACATATTTTTTCACTTTTGAGATTTGTCAATATTATCATTTAAATAATTTCTATTTAAAAAAAAGTTTAGTGTACAACACCTCATCTAATAGTGACTTATTTTATATTCTCTTTCAATTCTTATCTTATATATTCTGTAATTCTTGTTCATAAGAATATGTTTACCCTAGTTATAATCAGAACATTTAATTTTGATTATTTCCCCCTTTAAGAACACATCAATATTTCTCCCTGCATTTCTTTTCTCTTTTCTTTCTTTCTTTCTTTCTTTTCTTTCTTTCTTTCTCTTTCTTTCTCTCTCTTTCTTTTCTTTCTTTTTCTTTCTTTTCTCTCTTTTCTTCTTTCTTTCTTTCTCTTTCTTTCTTTCTTTCTTTCTTTCTTTCTTTCTTTCTTTTCTTTCTTTCTTTCTTTCTCTCTCTCTCTCTCTCTCCCTCCCTCCCTCTCTCTCTCTTTCCTTCCTTCCTTCCTTCTCTCTCTCTCCTTCCTTCCTTCCTTCCTTCCTTCCTTCCTTCCTTCCTTCCTTCCTTCCTTCCTTTCTTTCTTTCTCTCTCTCTCTCTTTCTTCTTTCTTTCTTTCCCTCCCACCCCTCCTTCCTCCCTTCCTCCCTTCCTCCCTTCCTCCCTTCCTCCCTTCCTCTCTTCCTCTCTCTTTCTTTGACTGAGTTTCGCTCTTCTCGTCCAGGCTGGAGTGTAATGGCGCAATCTCAGCTCACAGCAACCTCCACCTTCCAGGTTCAAGTGATGCTTCTCCTGCCTCAGCCTGTGATTACAGGCACCCACCACTGCGCCAAGCTAATTTTTTGCACTTTTGCTAGAGATGAGGTTTCACCATGTTGGCCAGGCTGGTCTCGAGCTCCTGGCCTCAGGCCATCCACCCACCTTGGCCTCCCAGAGTGCTGGGATTAAAGGCGTGAGCCACCGCACCTGGCCATTTCTCCCTACATTTCCAAGATGATTATAAATCATATACTAGAATGTTAAAAAAAATACCCTACTAACAATAATTTTAAACGTATTTAAGGACTATGTAACAATGTATCAAATAATAGATGCTGAAGAAAGCAAATATGGAAAGTTTATGTCAAAACTGACTGAGGACAAAGAATGTGTATAGGCAAAAGTGAAAGAAAAGTTAAATATTCAGTGTATAAGAAGTATGAGGCTAAATAGTAGGAGGTCTCTGGGAGCTCTAACATGAAACTAGGGAATGAGGTTAGCAGGCAGAGTCCTGCATTCCCTTCCCTCTTTGTCAATCTTATTGGCAGTTTTTCCTATCATTTTGAATAGCATTTCCAGGGTGGGTGAAAATCATACACAACACAGTAAGAGTGATATTCTGTGTTACCATTCCAAAGGAAACCACTAAAGGGTGTTGGTAGAAGAACTAATTCTGACCTGTTACTAGCTTCTTCTGAGGAACAGTGGAGGTATTTTTTTTTCTTCTATTCTATTCCTACTTTGTAATAAACAAGTTTTTAACATGAAATCTCTAAACTGAAAAATTGGCAGCTACATAGCTGTATGAATCTTCTAACTGAAACATTAGCACATCTCTACTCATCACTAAAAACAAAGTGAAAAACAAAACTTGTAAGATTCCCCACCACCTCCACATGGTAAGTTCAGATCGACACAAATTGCACTACCTGTTGCAGACATCCTGATTGTTCCAGCCAGTCACCTCGAATCAATGATCTTATAATTACCCATTTTGTCCATTGGACCCCCAAATCTATTTCTTTCACACCAAAATACCCCAGTGAAAACACAGCTCAGGATTTCCTCAGATGTGGGATCATATCTTATTTCCTACTTAATCACTCAAGTGCAAATTAGACAGCCGCAGTCTTGGATCCCACACCCAAGAAACCTTGGCTTACCTTTTTACTGTTAGACAAATTATTTACAACACCAACCTCAAAAGTCTACAGTCTTTAGTGTTGCAGTTCTGTCAGATGAGCTGTTGATCTTGCTGTGGTGCAGCGCTCACGCAAAAGATGCTGAAACACATGTTCTGATAATTTCTCTTTTATGAATTAATTTATTTAAATACATGTTCACAATACCCAACACATATTTTTCAAAAAAAGTGACCAGAATACATCTGTTCGAGAGCTAATGTCTTAAAGTCTACCTAAACAATGTTTCACAGAGTTTATGCTTTGTCACATTGAGAAGAGGTCTATCAAGGACAGCCTTTGGCTTGTTATCAGTGTATAATGTGTTTAAGAGAAATAAAGGAGAAAAGACAACTAAATGTTACATTCTAGGGTACAGTAGAGCCAGAACAAATATTTAACACTGGGAAATCATACTTCGATAACATCAACACTGTCTGCTACTATCTAAACCAAGTGATTGAGTTCTTTATATTTTGGCGAGTTAATCCATTGCCTTGCAATCTAATCCTCACAGTGTGGCATTTAAAATGGGGCATGGGCATGAATATAGGATTAAAATCAGGTCAAAGTCAAGTCCTCATCAGTTCTGAATACATAAAAAGAAAAAGAATGGGTAAAGTTTATATTAACATAACAACAAAGTTTATTTTATGAAATCTTGCTTTATATAATCAAAACCAGTAACAGAAAGAGGCAAAAAAAAAAAAAAAAAAGTTGTGACCAAAGCATTTCTTAAATAAAATAAATATATATGACTAACTGGATGTTCAAGTCCTTAAAAACACTGTTACCATAATTTAGCATTTCAATTTAAAGTTTCATCTGGCAAACTGGTCACTGCTCAGGATTTTTCACTTGAAAAATTAGAAAAATAGAAGAATAATAATCAACAAAAACAACTGAGCTCTCAACAATACTACAATTAAAATTCAATGCATTAAAATATTAAAAACCCTCCTTCCGATTAAAATGTTCCACAGGAAACAAATGACAACATTAAGATTTAAGAATTCAAGATTTAAGATTCAAGAATTATTATGAGCAATCATTTGTACGTCTTCTAATACACAGAATTTTCATTGGTGGAAAGACACTCATCCCAGCCCACAGAAATCATGTGAATGTTTGATGCAATGGATGATTAGACACTATGGAGGATCTCATGTGTATTTGATCAATGCTACAGAAATATT
Organism: Macaca fascicularis; assembly: GCF_037993035.2. Taxonomy (NCBI): domain Eukaryota; kingdom Metazoa; phylum Chordata; class Mammalia; order Primates; family Cercopithecidae; genus Macaca; species Macaca fascicularis. The sequence continues at coordinate 85,405,993 of NC_088376.1, read as the reverse complement.
TTATACCTATACTGATGCAGCACATCTATGGTCATTCACCACACTCCAAATTTCAAAAAAGCAAACTAGAAAATGATTGAGACTTAACCTTCACATTGGTAAAATGTCTCCTTCCTCTAGACTATAAACTTGATTCACAAAAATTATTCTACCTTTTAAAACTATTCTACCTTTGTGATAAGCTTAAACACAGAATTATGACTGCATAGGAGTTAGGATAACACTGAAGAGGAAAAAATTCTGATTCTTAACATGGATAAAAGATATGATTCTACCAATTATTATAAAAAGGAATATAATTCAAAATCCTTTTCCAGAATATTTTAGATAATAAAATGAAAGAGTGAGGTGCTTCTTTGTGTAGAAACAAAATTATAATTTATACTTCTTCAAGTGTATAGTATGGGATAAGACTTGGAGAACAATCAAGAATAAAAATTTAAATATTTTGTGGATGCATTATGCTCTTTTAGCAAATTCTGTTAAGTACATCACAGATAAAGATGTTTTACTAAATCATACAGTAATTTTACTCCTCAAATTGTGGCAACATTATAACAAACATATACTAGAATAGCAAGTTTATCTTTTAAAAACTGATTATTGCATAAGATAACATGCCTATCTCAGAGTACCTAAGTTATTTTATAAATAATATTTCTCTCGTCACAGCTAAAAATCTCCACTTCGTGTTTATTTTATCATTCTTTTGGCAAGAGTATGCATCATTGAACTGAATTCTTTCTTACTTTATAAAATCCATGTATGCTTTTTTCAAATTAAATAATTCAATCAGAATACATTCAGAAAAATATTACTAATTATCATGGAACCAAAATAACAACAAACCAAAGAAACCTCCATCACAATGGCAAACAATCATTCCCAAAAGCGAGTCCATATACATACTCCAGAAGATAATGTAAACTTACATCTTAGCTCACACCAAACCTCAGGCAATCTTACATTATTGTAAATAGAAAAGCAGAAGAAGGAAATATTTGTTCAAAGACGAACTCTTCTTCAATAAGGCCCTACTATTTTGCCTTTCAGAGTTTTATAAACCAGGAAGTACATTCCATGACAACATAAATAATTTCATCACCTTTTAGTTTCACATCATAAAGCCAACCTATAGAGTTCATTGAAACTATAAAAAATTTGGGTTCAAGAACGTCAACAAGCATAAAAACATGGGTGAAACAAAGCAAAGCACAACAAAACAAATCAAAACAAAACCATCATATACTTCATGGATTCGTCGTGAAAATGATAAAGAGATTCTTCTTACCGAGTACCCCAAGTCGATAGTTGACTGTGATGACGATCACATTGCCATAACTTGCCAAGACACTTCCATCATATAAATTTCCAGTACCTTCCATATATGAGCCACCATGGATATACACCATCACTGGTTTGGGACCCCCACTGTCCCGAATATCTGGAAAACAAATGGTTGACAATCTTTCTTATCTTCAAAAATAACACACAGTGAAGTAGAGAATACATTTTCCATCTTAGAGAAAAGAGGGCATAATTTTAATATAGTTCTTAAACTGCTGTTTTTATTAAAGTGTTTCTTAAGCAACTCAGATAAATAGCTATTGTGGAAATAGCAATAGGCATCCATTGTTTTCTATCAAAATTTTGTTTACAAGTTGCAAACTGAGTTATAAAACTTAGACAAATTAAAATTAGATATGAATTTTAGTGCATTTTGATTAATTCCTCAAGTGACAGTAAGAGCAAAAGAAATAGAATGGCAATGATTCTTAGGACTACTTTTTAAAACTATTATAGACTTCACATGACATTTATGAGCCATAAACTAAAGACAATGGTATTATTGCTACTGTGAATAAAACAATCTGTTTATCCTTTCTTATGTACTGTAAAGCTTTGTGTCAAATGCAACATGATTACATCAACTCATTTATGCTCCAATGTGTGAACATAATTACAGTATTGTGTTATGCAAGATGTTTCAGTTTACTACCTAAGGAATTTCAGATGAATGTTTAGGCAGTAAAGTCATGTACATCTGTGCTTCTCTTGTTGCATTTAGGGGAATGTCATTAGAATGACATTTTTTGGGAAATTCAGGACATCCACTATATCCAGCGCCCCTTACCCTTTGGAAGAAGAGAACAGACAAATATTTTTTTTACTTTCTTTGTGTAGCTAATATACTCTTCTTCTTCACACTTTGGCTCTATGTTTTATCCTGTAGACATGGGATGGGATAGAGCTAAGTTCAAATGTAAAGTGTAAAAATTTAGGGTTAATGCCGGGCGCGGTGGCTCAAGCCTGTAATCCCAGCACTTTGGGAGGCCGAGACGGGTGGATCACGAGGTAAGGAGATAGAGACCATTCTGGCTAACACGGTGAAACCCCGTCTCTACTAAAAAAATACAAAAAACTAGCGGGGCAAGGTGGCGGGCGCCTGTAGTCCCAGCTACTCCGGAGGCTGAGGCAGGAGAATGGCATAAACCCGGGAGGCGGAGCTTGCAGTGAGCTGAGATCCGGCCACTGTACTCCAGCCTGGGCTAGAGCGAGACTCCGTCTCAAAAAAAAAAAAAAAATAATAAAAAAAAAAATTTACGGCTAAAGTGATTTCTACAGCTCTGAATTTTATTAAATATATTTGCTTTTTTCATACTTTTCCTCAATTATGTAATTTTCAATAAGGATCTAGAAATAATATATAAATAAAATAAGATAATTTTAATCAATATGAAAAATGTACTGATTTCTGTAGAGAAGTCTAACTGTATATCAGCAAATATAGTTTTATCTATGAATTATACAGATTGAAATATTTGAAATATTATATGTATCTATATATATGGCTCTGAATATATACATAAATAAAACATTACTATTATATAATAGCCCATGATCTCTTATACCCACAATTGAAACAAATTACATCAAGTGTATTATCTTTTTTATGCCAATATTAAAAAGTATAATTTAATAGTATGTTTTTGTTCCTTTGTTTTTGAAATTTTTTATCAAATTTAACTCTCCAACATCCTTATAATCGAGGTGCCAATTTTCAGAATGGACTAATAGAATACAAATTTATTGAAAGAACTAGTGATTACTTAGAGATTGCTTTGCATTTTTTGTAAAAAATAGATTGTGTAATGTAAATGCCTTGATTTCTCTAGTGTAATAATAAAGTGATTTCTTTAAATGAAGAATCATTTTAGGTTCAAGAATTGCAGTTCAGCTTGGTTAACCAGATTTTCGAATTGGGGAAATAGCTCATTGCAGAACTTACAACCTTTTTTAAAAGACTATTTAAATTTGACTTAATACCAGTGTATAAAGTTACTCATACCCCTCTAATACCCCAAAGGTATATTTGAGAAGAATGTCTTGTTTTTAAGTAGTGAGGGAAGGATATTTTGACATAGGAACCATTCACTAAACACAGACACATTTAAGAGGAAAATCTAAATTTATTTTCTCCTTGAAACCTTGGGAGAAAAAAGTAGTACTCATTCACTTATAAGGATTTGGGGCTTGTGGAGATGTTAGGCTGACTTACACAGAGAAAGTAATCCTTTTGAGATTGTTAAACCATGCACCTTAAATGCCTGTTTGCTACATACAGTTTCAGTTTCTTATTTTTCTAGTGTGGCTGGCACTGAAGAAGCAATAATAAATTATTAAACTGAAATCATTAACTGACTGTTCACAGCAGACACTGTACTCTGCTAATTGTATGCTTGGAGGTAGCACAGAGGGAGGCTGTTTCAGAATTCTTCTTTAATTAAAATTACACAGAATTACAAAGCACCAACTGTGAACAGTAATGAAATCTTGGTAGAACCATTCTGTTCACCTGGAAAACAATACAGGCACACATTGAGAAGAACTGCCACGTTTTATATTTAATAACGGAATTAAGTGGACATTGTCAGAAAACACTGAAAATATGACAGTAGATTCTAGGAGCTATTTTGAGTGGTATCTTTTTATTTTCCTTTGAAAATTTGACTTGAAAGAATTACTGATAGTTTGGGTTAATCTTAATTTGAATTTGCCTTTTCAAACTTTTCACATTTCAGCCTTGCCTAATAACTTAAGATATTGAGCAGTTCTTTTAAATACAGTTCTCTGGGATTCTTATGCTGTGTTCCAAAACATATTTTTCATTTGAAGTAACTCTGAGATTTATGTTATAAAAAGTATTATTAGGTTGGTGCAAAAGTAATTATAGTACTTACTAAAATAGGTAAAATTCTTGGACATAACAAACCTTTATATTGCTAACGAAGTTTGAGAAACCATAGAAACTTTGGACATTTTCTGTTACAAGAAAAATTGGAAGCCTTTAATAGTGCATTGTCAGAGTGGTCCATCTTAGACTTTTTAAATTTTGTTTTTATTTTTGAGATGGAGTTTTGCTCTTGTCACCCAAGCTGGAGTACAGTGGTATGACCTTAGCTCACTGCAACCTCCACCTCCAGTGTTCAAGCTATTCTCCTGTCTCATCCTCCTGAGTAGCTGGGATTACAGGTGCCTGCCAACACGCCAGGCTAATTTTGCATTTTTAATAGAGATGGGGTTTCACCATGTTGGCCAGGCTGGTTTTGAACTCCTGAGCTCAGGTGATCCGTCCTCCTAGGCCTCCCAAAGTATTGGGATTACAGGTGTGAGCCACCACGCCTGGCCAGGCTTTACTTTGTATAATGTTTTATTACAAATTTCTATCTTAGGCTTAACTTTTATGCTTAGTTTATAGAGTTTTTTTTTTTTTAATGTAAATAGCAAATATAAAGAGCTTCAATTATAAGTATTTATTTGTTTTTAGAAAGAACCAGACTCTTTATAAATAAAACTAATATATCAAACAGACTACCATTGAATACCATTTTCTAATTCCATCATTTTAATAATAATGTTGAGGGGGGCATTCATCTTCTGTGCAAATATATCAAATGCAGCTTATTAATTTATAATTAATTTTTTAGAACCAAGTTGTCTCTTTAAACCTCGTTACATATTTAACCACCTATAAATATGGTAGAATTTGTGAACTATGAATTTTCACTTAAGATTTTTTACTTTGCTTAAACAGCATCTATTGACTTTACTAAAATTTCTAAGAACCCTCTCAGAAATTTTAAAATTCTAACTCAGTTCCAGTAAAAGTACAAATGTTTGCCAGGCATGTTTATAATTTCTGTTATTTGCAATGGTTTTAAGCCTTGCTAAACATAAACAGTTTAAAAAAAAATTGGAGTCTGAGTAAACACCTTGATTTAAAATTTTAGTACCTATTTAGTCTTTCTTATAGACTCAAATTTTAAGCCAATGTAGCAAGTATCAATAGATCTAGAGCAGTTAATGGGGATTTATTTGTGCCTGGCAACCAGGGTTTGAAATCACAATTTCCATTAATGATCCTAGTGTATAATTATTAGTGATATAATCATTAAATATGTTTACTGGGTTTTTTTTTTCCATCTTAAAGGACTTATGAAGTATTTAATTGCCCATATTTTAGAGTTTTTAGGATTAACAGTTTTGAAATTGTGAAGTATTGCCTCAATTATATATTTCTCTATTATAAAAAACATTTCAAGGCAGACTTTCGTGCCTCCAGTCATTTTTACGAACCTCAGGTTATCATTCAGAACCACTGAATGAACATAGAAGCGTTGACTGAATTTCTCCTTGTTAAACCGGACATAACAGAATTAAACATATCTTTTTAGTTTAAAAAATTCAAAATCTACAAAAAATTGTCTCAAAAGGAACTATACAGGATATAAAATTGCATTTACTTTATTTTTATTTTTATTTATTTATTTTTTTTTTTTGACGGACTTTCGCTCTATGGCCCAGGCTGGAGTGCAGTGGTGCAATCTGGGCTCATTGCAATCTCCACCTCCCAGGTTCAAGTGATTCTCCTGCCTCAGCCTCCTGAGTAGCTGGGATTATAGGTGCTCACCACCATGCTGGGCTAATTTTTTAATTTTTAATAGAGATGGGGTTTCACCGTGTTGGACAGGCTTGTCTTGTACTCCTGACCTCAAGTGATCTGCCCACCTTGGCCTCCCAAAGTGCTGGCATTACAGGTGTGAGCCACCACACCCAGGCTAAATATTGAAATGTTAATATGAAGATACTATTAGCACCATTAATTTAAAAAAAAAAAAAATACTTCTTGAATTTTTAAAATAAGTTGATAGAAATCTGGGATGTTACTTTGAAGCATTTTTGTCACTTCAGATTAGTCTTGTTTGTAACTATGGAATTATCTTAAAGATACACAATTCTGGACCGGGCGCGGTGGGTCAAGCCTGTAATTCCAGCACTTTGGGAGGCCAAGACGGGCGGATCACGAGGTCAGGAGATCGAGACCAAACTGGCTAACCCGGTGAAACCCCGTCTCTACTAAAAAATACAAAAAACTAGCCGGGCGAGGTGGCGGGCGCCTCTAGTCCCAGCTACTCGGGAGGCTGAGGCAGGAGATTGGTGTAAACCCGGGAGGCGGAGCTTGCAGTGAGCTGAGATCCGGCCACTGCACTCCAGCCTGGGCGACAGAGCGAGACTCCGTCTCAAAAAAAAAAAAAAAAAAAAAAAAAAGATACACAAGTCTGCCAGGCATGGTGGCTCACGCCTGTAATCCCTGGACTTTGGGAGGCTGAGGTGGGTGGATCACCTGAAGTCAGGAGTTCGAGACCAGCCTGTCCAACATGATGAAACCACGTCTCTATTAAAAATACAAAAAATTAGCCAGGCATGGTGGCAGGCGCCTATAATCCCAGCTACGCGGGAGGCTGAGGCAGGAGAATTGCTTGAACCAGGGGGCGGTGGTTGCAGAGAGCCAAGGTCATGCAACTGCCCTCCAGTCTGGGTGACAGAAGGAAACTTCGTCAAGAAAACAAACAAACAAACAAAACAAAAAAAGATATACCATTCTTTTAGTTGTTATAAAACTTAAATGAAAAATGATATAATTGTGTTTGACAAAATGTGGCAAAAGAGTGATAGCAGGGACACAAGAATCAGAAGTAACAAATAATGCTCCATAAAGAAGCCTTCCATCAGGATAAGTCAGTGAGCAGTAAGCCCCAGCAATATGCCTGGTGGCCTCACTATTCAGTGGCTGAGATTGGGACCTGAAATCAAGCCCATAATAGGTAGAGGGGAACTGGGAAGTAATGGGGAATTTCACGTAAGTCATCTGATGACCTGACTTCTGACTGATGTAAATGAAGTTACTTATCAAGTCTTTCATATTTGTTGCTTTATGTCCAGTGATGTCGAGTCAACATTTGGAACAAATTCAATGTAGATATTGAGCACAGTTTTTATTCACAGCCACATCTACAAAATAATAATAAGAAGAATTGAGTTTAAAATGCTCAGACATTTCTATAAAAGGTTTCTTTTCCCCTGTAGGATATCTGAATTCATCTTTTTTGTTTCAAAACAATTATCCAAAACAACACAGAGGAAGAGACCGAACTGGAATTGACTGCTTTGACATTCTACGCTTTTGATTACTTAAAAATATTTATTGATTCGATAACTCTTGTGACTGAATGGCTTAGTACTTAACCTGAATACTACCTGACATTTTAATAGGGTTTGAGAATATTTTAAATGGCTATTTAAAAATGTTAAATGTGCTTCAAAACATATCTATAAAATAGGTTCAGGTTTACATGGCCTAGCTATGATTGCTCAGACTTATCTACTCTAAATAGGTAAATTCTTCACTTGATGCTGTTTTAACACACACACAAAAAATCATATTAAATAAGCAATCAAAATATTTTTAAAATAGGAAAATAATGTATTTTAACCCTTTGCCTAAATTGGGAAAATTTGGCCTTTACAAAGATACACATGAAGAAGTCCCGAATGCTTTCAGTATTATTTAGATAACAAATTCTAGGAGTTAAGGGTTTTCAAGGGGTCCAAAAAGTCCCAAAGCCTGAAAGTGGAAGTAGTCTTCTTATAGCTTTGGAGACAGTGATTAATGTTCTACAATGTCAAAACATATCCTAAATGTTGGAATACATCAAATTTCAAATAGTGTTTAAAGAAATCAGAATTTGCATCTTCAGACTATAAGTTTATTTTTTGCTAGTTAACATTCAGAATAATAACTCTTGGACAGCGATAATGATTTATTTCAAATATTAATGACTGCTTTGTGTTTAATCTTTAATCCACTGCTGGTGTTCGTGGTAAATAAATATTTAATCAAATGTCATACGTTTCATTTAATCAAAATAATTCTTACATATTTTAAAAATATTAACACCAAATATAATTTTTAAGTTCTCAATACTCTACCTCTATAATTTAATTATCTGTTGTGAATGACTTTATTAAATGTATATATGTCAATGAAAACAATGCAAATATTTTAGTAAAAATTTATTTACCCATAGTTCCCTTGCAACTCATGGAACAAACACTTCTGCTGGCCTGGCTGTAGATTATTTTATTTTGGAAAACTTTTCTTACCACATTATTATTTTTGTTATGAGATTTAATTTCTAGATTTCTGGCAATTACTTTGAAACCTGGGATTACAAAACATAACAAAGCAAACAAACAAAAAACATAAGCTTTAATCCTGATTGGAACCAAAAAAGATGAGCTAACTTTAATAACATGTAAAGGTACAGTGAAATCAGAAATGTCAAGCCAATCTAGGTAGTGAGTTCTTAGGTTTATAGAGTAAATCAGAATTGTATATCAAATGAAAGTTGTAAGGAGAAACAATTTTGATATTAATGAAGTAGAAAATATTGTATTGCTTATAGTTGCAATGTTTGAGAATCAGAATATTTTATTTGACAATCTTGAAATTATGTCTCTTTGAAATTAAAGAATACTCATTGAATCTTGTGTAAGAAAATAGCTACAAACTCTATCAAAAGTACTATATGAGTCCAAAATACTTAAATGGCTGTACAATGTTTACCACAATTTTCTAAATAGTTGTAATGCCTGTTCTTATGTATACAACTTAATTGTATTTATGCGACATTTAAGCAAATCAACAGAAAACAGTATTTTTTCATCTAAAATATATTGCTCAAGAAACACTTTATATTAGCTTTCAGCTTGTCCTTCAGTTTATTGGGTGTCTGTGTTTTTTTAAAACAAATATCGAATGTAAAAATGAAACACATTTTAATATTCAGGAAAATATTTACATAGATTAGAAAACATGCAAAATGGGCACAGAGAGACTACAAGGGAGAGATTGTTAGTTCAAAGAAGGTGGACAAAATTCAGTCAAAATGTGGGATGAAACATATCAAAAGTCAGTTCAAGAAAACAAAACAAAAAAAAAATGCCCCTCTTTTTAAAACATTTCAATGGTTGGTATCAAAATGTAAAACTTAACATTCAGTTTTTTAAAAAAATTAATACTCTATATTTGTATGTAACAACAAGCAAGAAGACAAAACACATCAAAAATGGGAATTAAAAACAACTTTTCAAAAAAAGACAAGAAGTTAAAAAAATAGAAAGGGGTGGAAAAAGTGATTGAGGCCCTTGTCATGCAAATAGATTTGGTGAAAAAAAATACCTTCATCTTCAGCACCGTCATTATCACCTAAATCATCTGTCTGTTTCTTTGTAAGGGGACCTAGGATTGAGAACGGAGAAATGGAGGGAAAAAAAAAGACAATTCAAGAATAAACAAGACTGAGGGGAAAAAATAAATATAAATACTAAAATTCTCAAGGATATTTCCAAAAAGAGTGGGGAAGTGGTCACATCATAATTGATTACCTATTTTCATTTATGAAAAAAAAAAATCCCTTTCCCCAAAATATCTCATAGAAGATTTGGGTTGTAAATATATCCAGTATAAAAAATACATTATGGCTTGAAACTCAAGTCATGAGCAAAGAAAATGTTTTTATTAAAAAAAAAAATTATTGCCTACAAAAAGGTAAAGTTTTATTAGCTTTATTTTATTCTTAATTTATTCAGTGTCTTTTCTAATTTAAATTGGGGACAACATTAAAAAAAAAGTAGGTCAAATTCATTCTTAAATTTGAGACAATATAATAACCTTAGAGAAGACAGAGACATGAATATTTTAAGTTGTTCTTTTTCTATTTTCTTCTTTTTTTTTAAAGAACATTAACATTTGGTTTTTACATATTTTTAATCCATAATTTTTCAAAACTGTGACTTTTTAAAATTACTTGTCATTACACAAATATTTCCCCATGTGTTTTCATTTAAATATTACTTGTGGATTTAAGACATTTGCAACCTGCACAAATGTATCACTAGATAGTCTCATCACTCGGCAGAGCAAAGGTTTGATCAGTAGAAGTCGGTGTTTAGCTATTAAGCTAGTTACCGAGTCACGGCTTATATTTCATAATCAATTTAGTAATATAATGGAATTATGCCTTAGTGCAGTTTCATGCTTAGTATAGTTATTTATAATAGGATCATGTTTGAGGAGAATAATTGTATTAAAACACTGTGAATGTTTAATAAGTGTTTTATTATACTTAACAATGCTAATTTGCAAGAATAAAGGAGCATACCAAAGGGGACGTCAAAGGGCATATGAAAGTAATTTTAAGTGTCACATAATTGACATACTCAGCACACAAAAAAGCAAGTGAAGTCCCACGTTCTTTTTTTGGTTCCACAACCATTTAATTTGTATGACATTTAATAATCCTCATGCAAAAAGCAGTCACTACAAACACAGGACACTCAAGTTAAAAGACAGCCAATCACACAGCAGTAAGCAAGAGAATTTTGTCATGCATAAAATAACAGTCATAGAAAAAAGAGGGAAAAGGGGACTGAAAGTCATGTACTGATTTCAATAACATAAGTAGCAAAGAAGCAGGCATAAGCCTAAGCACACTTCATAGGGAAGGATTGTTAAACATTTTTAGAAAAATTTCTAAGTCTTTTCCGAGATCATTATTCATTATATTTGTAATTCCAAAACTAAATTTACTATATAACTCCCAAAGAATGAAAAACACAATCCCAGAAACCAGAAGGGAAAAAATAAGATATAATACAGTTATGTTTCATCAGCTCAGGGAGACAGCCTTGAAAAATAGTAATAACTGGTCAAAGATCAGAAGATTGGAAAGGCAGAAATGGATGAAGTAATTGAAGGGAAGTGGTCACATTGACTACTCTATGGAAAGGTCATGGTTTCAAGGTCATTTCAAACACAGACAGGGAAACGGTAAACAATAAATTAAGTGATATACTTTTATAAACACACCTGCAAGCAATCATTCCATTAACAGAAAACCTAGATAAAGCAATAATTTACATTAATTGACACTCGGTTGCAAGTTCACAGAAATCTACATTTCTTTAACATGACCCTGTTTAAATGCAAAAGGCACTCTTAGGATTGTTTGACATTCATGCAACAACATAGTTACATTTCTGAAAACTATACATTTTTAAATTTAAATTTTAAAATTGCTGAATCAGAATATTATATTTAAAATATTTCCAATTTCAAAGCATCCCTCAAAATACTAGACTTAAAAAATTATATTTTCAAGCTTTTAATTTTTCTGTAATTTCCTAAAGATTGCAAAAATATATATATTTTTCACATTTCTATTTTCTAGACTGCTGTGTAGAAATTATGATTTTATTTACTGGTTAGCAACACAATTTAAATGCAGTGGCATTTATTGCTGCCAGAACCACTATCTACTTTCCAATTTTAGTTAAATTACTTAATTTGCTTAATTTTGGGCTATATTAAGAAATCATTAATGTGAGCTCAAAATTTTTTTCCTGAATCATTAGTTTGCTAATATTTGGAGGCATGTGTAAAACCTATCACAATTAAATCACTTCATTTTGTTCGGGACTCTATAAGATCTCTCTCTTGAATATGTCAGGTGGAATTGTCTTTCTTTCCCCTCCTAGGGTACCCAAGTCAATTTACATGATTTCTATGGGGAAATTATTCAGCTTATATAGCCATCGAGCCAGTGCTTTCCATATACTTTACATGCATTTAGAACTGGCTAGCTCTTGGGCCTACATGAGTTGCAACAGTAAGAGAATTGTTGTCAAAATATCATCTTCCACTTCTTTGCATGTGGGACAAGGTTCTCAGTTGCTATTTGAGGGCACATGTAGAGAAGTCATGGACAGTATATACAGAGAGAGTTTTTCCGTGGATACATGGTTGATGGATCAGTTTTTTTGTCTGTTAGTTTGATTTTGTTTGCTACATTAGTTATTTTTACCTTCCTTACTTAGGAAACTGTGTGTCTCTTACCTGATGTGAGATAATAATTGCATGTATACTTTGTATAGGACATCTTTTATTGTAATAAATCTGAAGAATTCGAAACAAATACAAATATTGCTTCAATATCATAGGGATGTGATTATCCTGGAGGAGGATTAAGTCCACTTCTCACAATACACTTCATTTATTGATACTAAATAAAATGTTATTATTAGATGATAGTAAGTTTTCCTATAGTACGAATTACATCAGTATTTCAGTGATTTCAGTACATCTGGGTGTTCTTAACCTGAATAATTTTTTACATATCTTATTTCAGAAGGTGCCCTAGGAAGAGGAGGGTTGGTAACAGTTTTGAGCAAAACTGATTATAAGAAGAATGAAAACAGATTTCCTTTATCTCTATGCCTAAAGGCACTGAGAATAAATATCTACAGAGTTCAGGGCTGCAAACGGAGAAACTCCACACCGGCTTCTCAAGCCTCAGTGGGGTAAACATATGCTTGTGGATTACCAACAGATCCCTACATGATCTCAAGATTCCCTCTTCCCGTGCTGGAAACAAAACACCGCCTCTGCCTAGAGCTCCCTTCTTGCCTAGGGCATCCGGCTGTCTGGCTCATTTTCCCTTTGTTCTAAACTGTTACAACTGATGTAGTCACTGATGTTAAAACATTTTAAATAGAAAGAAAATATTGTAAAAGGTAATTGGCATTATTTTTTTATGAAAAGTAGGCAGTCACATTTTACACATTTCCTATGTGTATTCCTGTAAATTGAGCAACATCATTTCCTCAAAGGGTAACATACATTCATCCTCCAAATAGAAATAACAGTTATTAACAACATTCTAACCACAGCTTATGTTTCTTTTAAACAACAAATACTGCATTTTCAATACAAGCAGTTTAAATGGATATCTCAAAGCACCAAAATATAAAGCAAATGAGACCACTAAAACCAGTGTGTAGAAGTGATTTATTCTACCTTGAAACTCTACTGGGTCTGTCCTCCCTGAGGAACACACACATAACTCTCATTAGAGTTAATAGGAAAGTAGACCTCCTGTCATTTTGAAAGGGAGTGAGAGTAATTACTATACTTTATATCTCCTATGGGCAATAAATAAATTCAGTGGTGAAACAACAGGACTAAGCAAGGTAAAGGGAACTCCTAGCCATGAACTTTGAACTCATTTAATTCGAAAATAGTTCCTTTTCGATTAACATGAGCATAATTCAAAGCACGGGTTCTTGTAAAGGACGTGCAATGCATTCTTACATTTCAGAATCCGACCAGAGCCTTTTATTTTTTAAAAAAGGAGTAAAAATATCAGCATTTCTCTGTAGTTAACAGGAGAATAATTATGAGCTCTGAAATAATTACTATCCACCCATATTAATGCTGCTTTTTATCATTCCCTTTGATGAAAGGCTAATATACTTTGGGTCTCAAAATACATTAGAAGTGATTATAAATTCCTTCATTACGGGTTCAATTCAGCAGAAATTATCCATACTTTGTGTCACACATATCTGCAAAAAGCAAGTAGGTTGTGGGTATTATTAGCTCCTGACTTAGAAAAGCTGGCCATAAGAAATGTGTCCTTCTCAAGGGAACAAGTCTCTGAATTTTTAAGGATTATTTAGAGCTTCTGGCTCCAGTGGTCCCACCATGATAGATGGAAAGCCCTGGCTAGTGATCTTGTTCTTTTCCCCTGTCCTCTTGACCCAGCAGCCTTTGAAGTAAACTGATTGTAAAGCATCCCTAAGGCCATTTCTACACAATGAGAGAATTTAAGATACTGCCATTGTTGTTCTAGAGCAATTGGAAGCAGGCTAAATATTCTCAAGGTGTATTCTCTTGGGGTAAAATTTAGTTTATAAAACTTGAATAGAGGATATGAAAAAATCTGTGTATTCCATATGGAGAACAATGCCAGAATTCAATGCATTTTAAGTAACAATAGGACTATATTATTATATTTGAATTTTTCAAACTGACAATCATTAAAAAATGGTTTTAAGAAATTAGATATCATGACAGTTGTTGTCATTGCAAAGTTACTGAATTTTACCCATTGAAATTTAGTTAATTTTATATAACTAAAATGAGTACATACCTTTTGAGAATACAGAAATGAGTAAAAGTGACTGATTTGGAATCATTCTCGCTAACTTGATATTACTATATTTATTCCACAAAACGTTATCACACTTTTAAAACTATTGATTATATGACTAGATATAAAGAAATCATAGCCAAAAAATAATTTTCTTTCTGGAAAATGTTTCAGTTAAAGGGGAATTACATTTTTGAGAATGTCATACATTTGTATTATGCTAAACTGAAAATACAATGCAAGCCACTCCAATGAGATATTGGAAGTGAACTTTGGAACACTTGATTATTTAAAAAAGAATCCATATCAGTGCAAATCTTGGTGGTGGTACTCTGTCATTCATGACAATGAGTGTCATTTAGGTGAGCTGTCTGTTTAGGCTAATGGCTCCTATGTGAACATGTTTTGGAAGGAAACAATTTCCAAGGGTCTGAAAGCAACAAACATACCCTATGTTTATTTTTGTGTTGGAAGAAGACACGTAAACACAAAATATATTCCTTCAGACAGTTTTTCAGAGGCAAGAGCACAACTTAAAACATAAAAAAAGGAGAATCTTATGTTAAAGTCAGGAAAGGGGAAAAGAGAATTTTTCTCTGGTCTTGTACATTGAGAAGAGCTCATTTGTATTTATTTAAAAAATAGTTTTTCTCCATAAATTACCTTGATTACATAACACTTTGATGCCAAAAGCAATTCCATCTAGAATAACAATGATAGCATCTGGGGAAGAAAGAATTTAAGTGGATAAAAAGTAAATAAAATAGGCTAACCCGTAACATGAGCATCAGCAAATTTACAAAGCTCATTATTTTTAACACTATATTTGTTTGATTTTTTTTTTTTAAGTGCAGATGCAGTATTTCTACAGCCTGAAGAATCTCAAACTGATGTTCCTTTTATTCTGGAGAAATGCTTCTGGATACTCTATAAACCCTTTCCCACTTTGTGAAGACACACTCTCCATTGCCCTGACTTTCCAAGTATTATTCAAAGTTGCATCTAGAGCAGGAGTCATGTGAGGACACAAGTGCCACTAGACATCCAGAGCTATTTCAATGAAGATGGGATTGGGATGGCATCAATAATCCAACCTCCCTGCCATGGTTTCAATATTCTGTCATCCAGCTGTTTAACAAATATATGGTACATTAGGCAAAAAGGATAAATGGAGGAGCAAAACAGACAAGACAACTACATTCATGAAAATTAGACCTGAGCAAAGAGACCTGAAGCAAATATACATACACATATACTTAAAAATTGTGATGAGTGTCAAGGAAAAAGTCTTGGTGCTATGACATGTTATACAAGGTGACCTGGCTGAGTCTGGGAAATCTTCAGTGACTAGGTGCAATGTGGCCTGGAGGCTGAAAGATGAGTAGACACCAGGCAGACAAAGGGCTGGGTATGAGGAGGTAGGGGGGAAAGAAGATTTCAGGCCAAGAGAACAGTACATAGAAAGGCCCCAAAAGAGAGGAAGCCTGGAGGTCCTGTGGCTGGCATACAAGAAGTAGAAAAGAGAGTGGTGGGTGATGAGGACGAAGAGCCAGATAAGACTCAACTAGAACATGCAGCCCCTTCAGCTGGAGGATTTTTGTCTTAATCTTAAAAGCAATGGAAGCCATTTACAGGGTTTAAGCACACACTGATAAACTCTGCCCTGAGTCTTAAACACAAGAATCAAAAAGAGGCAAAATCATTCTCAGAAATATGACAGGGAATATTTTATACAGAAGCCTGCATTATGTTCTCATCAGACAAGAATAGCTTTATGGAAGTGAAATTAGATGATGAAAAAGGAGCCTCTGAGGTCTTATTCCATTTGTGTTTGCAAGTAAAACTAATGTCACCAAAAAGTAAAATTCAAGACTCTAGCACTTCTGAAATTTTATAAATATTTCTAAAATTTTGATTAAATATGTATTTAAAGTTAAATTCACTTTGCCTAATAATTAACATATTTTAATTAATGTTATATTCATACAAAGATACAATATTCTGCAACAATTTCTACTTGGATATTTCACCAACATCTCAGTACAACAAGGATGACCATCGTCTCCACCTTCAAAGACCATTTTCCTTCCAACATAGGTCTTGCTTCAGAGGTGTAACCCTTCCCTCTGTCTCTAAACTCTAAATCTAGAAATAATATGTAACTATTCCCTCTTTCTTCCTTTGCTCTCATCATATTTCATCGGATTTCCCAGGGAAATCTCATTCCTGTCATTAAACACTCCCTACTGTTAGCCTAGTCAGTGGCCACCATTACCACACGATTGAATTATTGTAGAAAGCTCTTGGTAGCTTCCACCATCATGCAGACTCTAGAGTCTCTCCCAATCCATTTTGTATTCCATAGGTTTTTTGAAGTTGTAGTTATTAATAGTGGCAAACCCAAAGCGAAAAATGATTTAATCATTGTAAATTAACATCAGCTAAAATGTGCACACATTCAACTCCTTCTGAGACTAAAATTGCAAGCACTCTAGGAGAACTAACAGGAACTTAAAAACCTAAAGTCTTACTTAGACATAGTGAATCTTGTACTGTGAATTTTAAAATAGCTAAAACAAGACAGATGAAAACTAAATATGGTTTAACACTAGTTTTGATGTTTTCAAAATTCATGAGCAAAAATAAGATATTTTCTATTCCAAATGGGAGCTAGTCATGTAAAATACATTTTTAAAAATGCAGTGCAGATTAATGTAATTTAAACATGACTTTCATTGTTTCAGTACTCTCCTTAAAAGTCTTTACTATTTCTTTATTCTTATTGTCATATACTAAATGCTCCAATCCAGCCCATAAGACCCTCTTACTATTTGCACATTTTATCTCTAAGTTCCATTGCTTTCCAAAATACATCTTTTCTTTTCTTTTCTTTTTTTTTTTTTTTTATTGTGAGTCTTGTGCTGTTGAACAAAACAGTGACTTCATCCTTAGACCTTGTGTCTTTTATTCCATATGTCTGATTCCTTCAAGTTCTCATTATAATCAACTCACCTCAGAGAGGAGGAAAGGTAGTGCAAACATGGAGAGTCTCCTCTAGAATAATGTGTAAGAACATTTATCATTGAAAAGAAAGGAGTATTACTTTGTATTTTGGCCCAAAATGCTGTCTTCAGGATATGAATGAGAGAGAGAGCTCTCTACAGACCAACAAGACCTGACTATAAAAATATCTTAATTTTTTTGGCATTACTAAATTTTATCTTCATAAGTGAGACAAAAAGATTGAAGCAGTAATTATGAAGATCCTATTTTCTCAGTGGGTCTCACTGGAAATAAGCCAGTGAAGGATGAGCTCTCTGACAGTGAGCGTCTATTCCCCTGAAATGACTTCTTAACAGTTTCTGGTCTCACACATGCCTCTCCTTGCTAAACATCTTTGATTCTCAATGAAGCACAATTTCACTCTTTTCATACTTTCTGTGCTATTCCACGTGAGTTGATCCTCTTTTACCATGCAGGATAGAGTATTTTGGGTACACAATCTCTGCCCCTTTCTCTCTCTGCCTCTGTCTATCTCACATGATGCAATAAATGTTAAGCATATACTACATACTGTAGAAACACTTGGAATCCAGTGGTCATGTGCCCAGATTCATAGAACACTAGAGCTAGAAATGACCCTACTGAGTGACTATGGAACTCCTCATTTCCCAGGTGGAGAAACAAAAGTAGAGTGTGTAACAGATTTTGCCCAGGACTCACAGCTAGTCAGAGGCAGAGCTAGGTCTAGATCTCAGTTTTCCTCTCACCCAGTCTGGTTAGCTCCTATACAATAAGTCACATAGCAGTAAAGACAAGCAGAGAAAAGGAAAAATTGGGTGTGGGTGTAGCATAGGCCTGTTTTAAGCAAACTATAAATCAACTGATTTTTTATAATCATATTACAACTGGAAAGCCTTTAGCAATACCCTAAGCAACACTTTATCTAGATGCAATTGAAATTTAAATAAAAAAAAAAAGAAAAATATTTATTGAAGTGCCTTTAAAAGAAAAAAAAAAAAAACAGAAGAAACTTAAAAACAAGCCAATGGTTTTGAAAGGACAAAAGATCCTAGAGTTCAAACTAAATAAGTAATATCCGTTAAATCGGATAATTTTTCAGTAGTGGATATTATTAAATTGGGTGGTATGTGGAATAAATATTAAAGCTTGGAAAAATTAAATAATTAACCAGATGTAAAATAAGGGCAAGAGTAGCTAGGACTAACGGATGGTCATACAGGCCAATGAGAGAGTGAAATGCTTGTACAGGTTGGTGAAAAACAACTGCCCAGAACTGTCAGAGTCCTTCTACTCAAGCACCCAATTTGCTTTGTCTGGGGCCATTTCCCAGGGTACCCTTACTGTAGCATGATTAGGAAACTAAAGAGTTGATGTTTGACATCGGTAGGGCTACCACACCCAGTCACAGTACGCTATGCAGATTCCTTTTTAACTACTGTAGACAACTTATATGTTTGTTATCACCTCTGAATTATTCTCAAAGATATTTCCAAATCTAGAAGTCTAAGACTGTAAAAGATATTTCCTAAATTATACGTTAATACTAATTGATAATTTTTCTGTGTCATAAAGGGCTTAGAGACAGATATATACATAGGTTTGGATCTGGGGCTCTTTCATATGCTAGTTGTGTAACCTTTGACATGTTTTCTAATCTCACAGCATCTCAGAAGACAATGCCATGCTCTTTAAAAAATATTGTGATAATAATTAAAAGTGCCTCCTACAAGGATTAGCATAGATAAGTTTAGTTAAATATTTGTTTTACCCTCTCTTCTATCCATCACCTCAAAGCAAATCCTTAATACACACACACGTTCACACACAACCATACTCACACATGTACCTTCTGGTATGATATGCACTTAAAAAAGAAAAACTTTATAATTATGTTGTTGCCACTAAATTACCTGCCAGCTATATGACCTTGGTAGTTTTCTTATCCTCTCTATTATTAGTTTCTTTAAATGTAAATCAGAATAATACTTGCATAATAACGTTTTCATAGCAATTCAATATTCTGAATGTGAAATACCTAGTATAATGCCTGATCTGTAAAGAGAATACAGTGAGAGTCATGATAATTATCACTGAATTATGGGTGGTTGAGAAGGAATCTAGGGCTTAGAAAGATGACAAATTTGTCCAATATCCTCTATCTAATACATGGGAAGTCAGGATATGGACTCAGCTCTGTATTACTTTGGAATTCACACCATTCACACTATTCCGTGCAACCACTTTAGGGAGAATAATAGAATAGCAGTTTAAATCCAAGAGGAGTGCTTCACTGGGATACATACATACACACATACACATACATACATATATTTACACACACACACACATACACAGACATATATATATTTCAAACTCTCTAACCACTCAGGGTAAATCTGTTGCTCATTTATTACATGGCATAAGGTACATTGAAATGATGAGAAAAAAAATAAAAGAAACAATTATAAATGTGGGTGGAAGGTAGAGAGCAAGATGTGCCTTCTATGGTATGAGGAAAGAAAGGCATGGTTATGACAACAAAGGATTAAAAAAAGACATGGGTAGGGACTGTGCTCTGCAGAAGGGATGAAGCTCACAGGTGCCGTCCCCAAAAGAGATGCTGAGAAAGCAGAACTAAATTAGCTGCACGGAGGTGAGACAGTTGGGAAAAACAAAGAAAATGTGTTCTATTCAAATACAAAGGTTTGAAGGTGAACTTTAGTTTATTGCTTAATCCCAGGAAGGATGGGTGGAGTGTGGACCACCGTACACTATGCCCAGACTGTGAAGCTGTGAGTCAGTTGCTCCCACACTACACAGAGGCCTCACCAGCATGAGAGGGTTCATCCCTAAATTACAGATGCTAAATTCTGTAGTCAAAGAGCCCAAGTTATTAACAGAAGCCTTGGGGTCTAGTTTGAACTCTGCCTCTTATATCTTAGGTAATAATCCATATGACATTGTTCAAGTCATTTTCTATCTCTGAGCCTTCATTTCTTTGGCTATAAAAAGGAAGAGACAATGTGTTCTATCCACCTTGGGAGATTGTGGTAGGATCAAATATGATGGTGTTTGTGAAAGCTCTGCAAAGCCTTTTCACGTGTAATGTGGAAGTTTAATGTCATACGTATTAAGTGAGCTGGAAATAGTGGGGACTACTAAAGAAAAGAAGCATGGTCACAACACAAAGGACTAGCTGTATTTGTATTTGTATTATTTTCAGGAAAAAAAGTGCATACACACTTCACACTTCTTCTTAATGAAAACTTTCCTTTTTTTTTTTTTTTTTTTTTTTGTGATGGAGTCTTACTGTGTCGCCCAGGCTGGAGTGCAGTGGCGAGATCTCAGCTCACTGTAACCTCTGCCTCCCAGGTTCAAGCAATTCTCTTTTCTCAGCCTCTTGAGTAGCTGGGACTACAGGTACGCACCACCATTCCTGGCTAATTTTCTGTATTTTTTTTAGTAGAGACAGAGTTTCACCACATTGGCCAAGTTAGTCTCGAACTCCTGACCTCGTGATCCACCCGCCTCGGCCTCCCAAAGCGCTGGGATTACAGGCATGAGCCACCGTGCCTGGCCAAAATTCTTTGTTTCTTATTGGCTATGAAGAACACAGGTTCTGCAATCAGGTCTTTTTTTTTTTTTTCAGAATGGGGTCTTGCTGTGTAATCCAGGCTGGATTATTGTAGTGGCTATTCACAGGCGTGATCATGGGTCACTACAGCCTCCAACCCCTGGGCTCAAGTGATCCTCCTCCCTCAGCCTCTCCAACAGCTGGAACTACAAGCTCAAGCCACTGCATTCAGCTGGAGTAAGATTTCTCGATTTTGCTTCCTGACTCCACCACTCTACCTGCTGTTAGACTTTTGGCCAGTTACTTAACAACTCTAGTTCTTGATTTTTTTTTTTTTCATTAGTTAATTTGGAATAGAAATAATTTATATCAATTTCATACGGTCATTTATGAGATTAAAGGCCGTAATACATCGAGACCATCCTGGCTAACACGGTGAAACCCCGTCTCTACTAAAAAATACAAAAAACTAGCCGGGCGAGGTGGCGGGCGCCTCTAGTCCCAGCTACTCGGGAGGCTGAGGCAGGAGAATGGCATAAACCCGGGAGGCGGAGCTTGCATTGAGCTGAGATCCGGCCACTGCACTCCAGCCTGGGCGACAGAGCGAGATTCTGTCTCAAAAAAAAAAAAAAAAAAAAGGCCGTAATACATCTATAGCTCTTAGAATAGAGTCTGGTATATATTGAGGACACAATAAATATTAAAAATTTTTACTACCACACAATAAATTAAAAACTAAAAAGAAAAAAAAATAGGTTGACAATGGAACAGCTACAGTAGAAAATCAATTGATATTTTGTGTTGCATTTTAAAAAGTGAAGGTTCTAAATGTATTTAATATTTTTTTATCCATTTACTATTTAATATTTAGTCATTATACATTTGAAATTGATTACCAGCAAATGAAGATAAGAAAAAATTTTCTTTTTTTCTTTTTTGCAAAATGTCAAGTCTGGGTTTATAGCATTAGAAAAAAATACAGAAAATTTAAAGGTAAAATGTCACAGAATTCTTTATTTCCATTGTAATAATATTCATTAAGGAGAAAATGGGCAGCTTTGGGACAAAGCTGTATTTCTAAAATTTTATGCAGTTAAAAAGCCGATTTTTTTTATGGAAAATAAGAATGAGATTCTGGATGATGCTATTTTTTTAATTATTTGACTATTAAAATATTTTTGCTCATTACTCACCAGCCTCAATGTTCTAGCCCTATTTTCATAATCTGTGATAATGTTTGAAAGGCATTTATGTTCACCAGCACTGCAAGAAGCAACTGCTTGAGCATAATTTCATTTACAATGCACCTTTGCTGTGATCAGCTCAAAAACATCGGAAACATTGTCACTGAAAGCCTACCTTCTATCTTGTGTATTAATTGTGTTTGGGAAACCCATGAACAAATTAAAGTATTTGATCTTCAAAACATAAACATGCCATCTTAAAAGAGTCTTATTGACGTATTTAATGGTTGCTGGATTACAGGAATCAATATGGGATAAGAGGCCCCTTGCTTTATTGATTTCTCCTTCCTTACATTTTCATTCTTCCCTTTAAGCTACTAAAATGTCTCAGATCAAGCTACTTTTTGTAAGAGTCCAGAATAATAACATTTATTAAATATACCATATTTAATACTAATATTAACTACTGGCAGCCAAGATTTCCTTTGAAGAAAAATATCTTTACCAATATAAATACTTTTCCATTTAGTCTCCAGTATTTCTACAAAAAAAAGTATATTTTTAAGAATACGTGGAAATCGGCTGGGCACAGTGGCTCACACCTGTAATCCCAGTACTTTGGGAGGCCGAGGCGGGCGGATCATGAGGTCAGGAGATCGAGACCATCCTGGTTAACACAGTGAAACCTCGACTCTACTAAAAACACACAAAAAAATTAGCCGGCCGTGTAGTCCCAGCTACTCGGGAAGCTGAGGCAGGAGAATGGCATGAACCCGGGAGGCGGAGCTTGCAGTGAGCCGAGATCGCCCCACTGCACTCCAGCCTGGGCGACAGAGCGAGACTCCGTCTCAAAAAAAAAAAAAAAAAAAAAAAAGAAAAAAAAAATATGTGGAAATCGCATTTGATTTTGTGAAATATTTCACATTTAAATAAACAGCCATATCCTGAATATCACAGACTTTTTATTTTAGTATAGAAAGATAGAAACAGCTGTATTAAAATTTAAAGTAATAAAAATATGCAATTGACTTTAGGCAAGAGATGTTTTTAAAACTTTGCACATGAATTAATGTTTGTAAATTTTAAATACACTAAGAGAAACTGCAATTTTGAGTACTCAATACTGAATTATTTGGGTAAATAAGTCTTATAAGGGAATAATCACTCCAGCATCTGTTTTTTTCTTTTCTTTTCTTTTCTTTTCTTTTTTCCTTTTTTTTTTTTTTTTTTTTTTTTGAGACGGAGTTTTGCTCTTGTTGCCCAGGCTGGAGTGACATGGTGCGATGTCGGTTCACTGCAACCTCAGCAGCACCTCTCCTCCACTCCGCCCTCCCGGGGTTCAAGTAATTCTCCTGCCTCAGTCTCCCAAGTAGCTGGGATTACAGGTGTCTGCCACCATGCCCGACTATTTTTTTGTATTTTTAATAGAGACGGGGTTTCATTATATTGGCCAGGTGGTCTCCAACTTCAGGCCTCAGGTGATCCACCCTCCTCGCCTCTTCGGCCTCCAAAAATGCTAGGATTACAGGCATGAGCCACTGTGCCCTGCCCCATATCTGTTTTCTACGTTACCATTCCTATACATATTTTCTTTGCATATGAATGCGTCTGTATTTACTTAGTATTAAAATTCATTTTTTCTGATACAGGTTAAGAAATAGTATCTAATGTTTTAGTTACATATAATTAGGCCAGAATGATTCATATACTATTAAGCACGGCAGTAGTGTTTGATTTATAAATATAAATACTATACATATTTATGTATATGATTGTGTGTGTGTGTGTGTATTACACACATATGATACATGGGTTCACTTCTCCTTTGCGAATCACCTAAAGATAACTTTCCATTGAGAAAGAATGATTTTCAATACTATTTTGTTGAAATGAAGTAGAAATTTGTTTCTGTTGGCAGCTTAATTATTCTGGACATTTCTCGTTAATCAGAAGGGCAGTAAGAAAACATACGAGAACGAGATCATAGATCAAAATGGTTTGGTACTTAAAAAAAAAGTAGGAAAGAAAAGGAAATACATAGGGATATTCAGGGCAATTTTAATGTACAAAATTCACAGCCATAATACTGTCCCACATGGCCCTCCCTCTGCATTGGTACATAGCTTTCAGATTTAATCCCTGTACAAAAATCAATAAAATTCCGTTCTCTAGACAGTACTTCTCCACATGATGTGCATAAAAAATACCTAGGGAGCTTATTAAAAATGACATTTCCTAACCCTCTTATCCCCTGAGGTTGGTCAGAGTAGAGCCTAGAATTCAACAATTTAATGTTGAATGAGGTCTATGTACCACATTTTGAGGAAAACTTGAAGTCCAGACCCTTTTTCTATTTGCAAGATTTGGACCCTTTCCTCTTTTACCTCTCACTGGAGAGTAAAATGAAAAGTTGTACATAAATATATAAAATTGATCACATTGTGTACATGCTTAGCTATGAGGCACAACAGCTGGAAATGTTTGACACTATAAGCTCAACTCAAATGATAACTTCTCTTTGAGAAGACAATGCCGGGAAGAAACAGTACAGTCTACTCCCAAACAAAGCTTTATTTTGTAAGAATACTGCAAATAGATGAGAGATTATACATATACCTTTACAGATAAACACATATATTTTACATATATATGTATATATATAAACCCAACTATGCATACGTATATGCCTCTGTATGCCATTAAAATATCTATTTACTTAGAAATTTAGTCAATAAATAATCTCTATCTCAAAATATTTTGTACCATGTTGGTTTAAAATTTATTTAATACTGACAATATTTTAGATTCTTTGGGGTCCATATATTACCAAAAAATGCCCACCCTACTATCTTGTACAATATTATATCAGACTTTAGTAAAACTAAGACTGGGAGAAGAAAATCATTTTTATTTTTATTTTTATTTTTATTACTTTTTTTGAGACGGAGTCTCCCTCTGTCGCCCGGGCTGGAGTGCAGTGGCCGGATCTCAGTTCACTGCAAGCTCCGCCTCCCGGGTTCACGCCATTCTCCCGCCTCAGCCTCCAGAGTAGCTGGGACTACAGGCGCCCGCCGCCTCGCCCGGCTAGTTTTTTTGTATTTTTTTTTTTTAGTAGAGACGGGGTTTCACCGTGTTAGCCAGGATGGTCTTGATCACCTGACCTCGTGATCCGTCCATCTCGGCCTCCCAAAGTGCTGGGATTACAGGCTTGAGCCACCGCACCGGCCCGGAAGAAAATCATTTTTAGATAAAACAATGAACCCAACCTGCAGTGATTTGGAACATATTTTTAGAAAAATTAAGGAATGTATTGTAAGGAAGATGTGGAAATTATCAAGATATATTGATGGGGAATAAATGCCAAGGAGTGGGAGAAATAGGCTCACTAGAACATAATGAAATGAACAGAAGTAGAAAGACACAGTAAGAATGAGGCACCATGATCCAAGGGTGATGGCGCCTTCTGTGACCTGGGAAACAAGGAATTCTTGGCCCCCTGCCGAGTGCAGAAGCCAGGGAAGTGGGGCAGCTTTTGAATTATTATTATAGCCAGAAATAAAGTCTGATTCTTATTGTTGTCAGACTATGGGTATCTATGTCTGTCTTGTTATGTGTGTGTATGTCTATGTTTGTGTGCATAAATGTCATTTCTGCCTCTGTCTATGTATTTTTTTGTGTGTGTTAATGTGTGTTTTCTTTTGTCTAGTTTAACATGTTTCATTCTTCCCATGTGGAGGCTCATACCATTCACTTTGTTTTCTGTGCATATGTCTCTGTATGTATAAGACTGCCTAATTGTGTCTTGCTGATGCTTATTTGCGTGCCTTGCTCTGCCTTGTTTATCTCTCTGGCCAGATGTGTGCTTCTACAATGTTTTCTATCTGTTGTGTGTATTTACAAATCTTCTTTTATGAGTCTCTCTTCTTCTTCAGAATGCTTTGACACCATGTGATCCCTCTGTATGCCTGTGTTCCTTTCTGATCATATCACAGTGTCAAGGTCTCTGTAGTGGCTCTCTCTGACTTTGGGTTTCTGAAGGTGTCTTTCTCTCTTTCTGTTTCTCTCTCCTCTCTCTGTCTCCCACTCTCTTTCTCTGTCTTTCTCTCTGTCTGCCTTTCTGTCTGTCTCTGCCTCTAGGTATGGTCTGTGTGTGTGCATCTTTCTTTCTCCTATTTATATAAGAATTATGGGGTAGGTATCTCAGTGTGGCCACTTCCCTCTGTATGTCCCTGTTGAGCGTGCCTGTGGGACAGGAGGCAGGTGAAAGAAGCTCCCGTGATCTATACCCTCTCTCAGATCCAGTCTGTCAATGAAAATACTCCCGGAAATTACCTAGTCCTTTGTGGCTTCCAGACAGAATACAACTACCATTTTCCATGGAGAGATGTTAATATTCACCTTCCTTATTTTTCAACATATTCTGTTGAAACTCAAGTTTTACACTTAGAATATCTATTCTATAATCTAAGTCTCTAAGGCTTATTTCCTCAAGTGAAAATGTAGACAAAAGCAACTTATTGTCAATTGGTGTGAAAATTATAGATGTAAAGTTCTGAGTACATTACCTAGCACATAATCAGTGCTCCATACATTTTATGACTCCAATCAGTGCATATTTATTAGTGCTAAAATTTTATTGAAAAGTTAAATTCCTCTAGGTAAACGTGCTACATAATCAAACATTTTACACAGATTATTTTAGACATAGTTTCTACCTTTAAGAAACATTACCAGAACACTATAAAACAGATCTCTTCGAAAAACATTGTAACATGCTTGTAATCCCAGCACTTTGGGATGCTGAGGTGGGCAGATCACTTGAGGTCAGGAATTCGAAACCAGCCTGGCCAAGATGGTGAAACCCTGTCTCTACTAAAAATGCAAAAATTAGCCTGGCAGGGTCGTGGATACCTGTAATCCCAACAACTCAGGAGGCTGAGGCTGGAGAATCGCTGAATCCCGTGAGGCAGAGGTTGCAGTGAGCTAAGATCGCGCCACTGCACTCCAGCCTGGGCGACAGAGCAAGATTCTGTCTCAAAAAACAAACGAAGGAATGAAAAACATTATGACAACTTTTTTTGGATGTAAAATACACTAGAACATGTTTCCATACTTTCAGTGAGTGGCCTATGGCACTAATCCAATAACTCTGGATTATGCACAATCTTAGATCAATTAAAATATAGCTCAGAATGACATCTAGGGCATGAGACAATCAGCTGCAACCTCCCCATCTGGAGCAGGTGAAGACACTGAGGCTAGGGAGAGTGAAAGTCTCAGTAACTTGTTCCAAGTTACAGGCAACAGTAGTAAATCTGCTACAGAAACCTCATGCTCCTCGGGTTTATAGCCAATGTTTTCACAGCATTTTGCTGCCTCAACTATGAATTTTTCAACGTTTTTCTCAAATGTAATGGTATCTTTTTAATATGTAATTCATTCACAAAGTTGAGAAATCCAAACAATAAAAACCAAAGTACGGTAAAAAAAACATGCTTCTCCCTCATCCACCCTTACCTTCCCTGTTCCTACCTCTCATCCCCAATCCTATGACAGCCACTCTTTGTTTTTTGTGTGTGTCCTTTCCATGTCCTCTATGTAAAATGAAGGATATTATTTCTGTAGACATTAGTGATTATAAATTATACATATATATTTATTTACTCCCTCTCTTTCACAAAAGACAGCTTTCTGTATTCGCTGTTTTGCACATTGGAGATCTCTTTGTATTAGTATATGTATTAGTATATACATTTTTATACCTGTTGAGTGATTTCATATTTCTTTCAAAGAAACTTAATTAGCTGTAAGTACTTCAAGTGGGGGTGGGAGGAATGAAGCACAAAAAGCAAAGTGATAAGATATGAGGACATAGTTTGAAAAATTCTCATACCATTTTTAAATCATGGGTGGTAAGAACAATGCCAAATAAAAAGGTAAGCTTTGAGTACACAATAAAATTTGCCTGGCCACACATGTTCCCTTTCCTGTTCTCCCGGGGGCTGCCCAAGGCATGGAGTGAATAGATAAAATACCTACAGTTATTTTACTATTTTCTCCCAAGAGCATAAGTCCGTAAACTACATTCATAAAATTGAGCTTTTATTGAGGAATTGAGCTTTTTGAAAATAGTGCTCAAAACTAGCATATTATCAGTTTACCAAAACATACACACATACATGCACGTGCTTGTTTTTTCTTATAACAACATTTTTATGGTTTTATGGTAAAAGTATCTTGAGGAGAGATTTTTTTCTGTTTTACTATATTTACATTACCCACTGCCTTTACTGCATTTCAATTAATTTGCTGATCTATGTTTTTTTCCAGAAATTAATATCTGAGTGCCTGTGTGCCTGTCAGGAATGTTGTGAGGTGTTGTATGTACTTTTCCTGCTTAGCACTTTCAACACCCCATCTTTCCCAAATCGACCATAGCAACATTATTAGATTTCATGTCTAATTTGCCCTATTCCTCCCCTATCCCCAATATACCCTAGACAAAGAAGACTGAAAAGAGACACTTCCAAAGCCCTCCCAACAGCTTTGGTGAGACCCACAGGGACACTTTCAATAAAAGTAACTAAAACGCAAGAAGAAACAAATTGATCTACTCTACCTTGCATGTTCTTCAGTAGGACCTCAACCTTCCCTTAAATCTTAAATCAAATACAGCTTAATAAAAAAATTACTGTAAGGTTTTCCGTGATTGAGGCATATAACATTGACCAGTTTGAGCTAATAGTTTATGACTCTACCAAGAGTACCAGTGCCTCATATACTTTAAGTTTAAAAAATATTTCATCTTTTTCAAAACACGTCAACATATATTGCTTCAGTGGATTCTCCTGACCACCTTGTATGTCAATGTGCCTTTTAAAAGATATATTTGTCTTACAAATCCAATTACTGAGACATGGGGAGTTAACCCCTCCTATCCGAAGTGATATCACTAACTAGTGGGGGCAACTCCAGTGTCCATGTCTCTATTCAATACGTTTCATGGAGATCAACCAAACCTATCCTCAGATTTTAAATTGAACGACTGGCTTTGACAACAATGTATCCATTAAGTCAAAAATGGGTATGATAAAAGCCAAAATGCTAACTAAAATGCCCATCAAAGTTAATCCATAACAGTGAAACAAATTCAATTTTTGTATATTTATTAAAATGAATTAAGCAGATGCATATGTTCTGATATTTAGTTATCTAAGATGTAGGATTAAGAAAAAAAGGCAAATTTCAGAATAATCTGAAAAGTATCATCCTATTTGCATAGAAAAAAGTATTAGCCATATTATGTTTAAATACACATAGATATTTCCTGGAAGGATATCCAATAAACTATTTTAAATGCTTTTTCTCTAGGGTATGAGTACAGTGATATGGAGAAATGGGCTGGATTTTTACTTTTTCACTTACATGTTCTTCAATATTTACATTTTTAAAAACCATGGACATATATTATTTTTATCATTAAAATATGTGATCAGAATTTTTAACTTGCTGTTTAACATGGAAAAAATCAAGTAAATACTCTGGGCACACCTTTAAATGTCTGCTTCTCTTGGATTGCTGCTTGATCTACAAACAACTTTATTTGTACACATATCTCTACTGACTTTTAGAATAAATATTTAATTTCTTTAACTAATTATAATACTCTACTGGAATAAATGAATTGGAATTTTACCTCATCAATAAAATAACTGCTCAGAATAACATTATGGTTGGATTAGCAAAATGCATGTTTTTATCTTGGTTGCTAGTACATGTGGCATTGAAGGTGTAGATGGTCAATTTAAGTGTGTGCATGAAACATTATTTGAAACTTTAAAGTCTTCCAGTTATTTGCACTTGTCGTAGCAATTATTTCAGCTGATAAACTATTGAGTCTTATTTGAGATTCATGTTTTGAACATAACTAACATTTTTAACACATTTATCACCCCACTGAGCATATATATGTACACTGACCATATGCAGGTACATGTATGCATGTAGTTATATATCATACAGAGAGAAACATATGCATCATCATTAAATACATGAACCAAGTGACAGCAGTAGCAACTGTAGATTACTACAATCTTTAATTCACATTATTATGTATGGAAGTGAGAAGCATTGCAGCATGAATTAAGGATAAAGTGTCAACTTTAAGTTTAAATATGGACATTTCAAAGAACAAATTATATATTCCATGGGCAGCCATCTAGAAAATGTATAGCTTTTTATGCATGTAATTTGGAAATTTTATTCATGTATTTTAATTCTCTGACTCACAGACCTTGTAGGTAAATGGATAACACTTTCTGGCAAAAGACAGCTGACAGAATTGGAAAAAAGGGATAAAGGAAGTTGTAAAATGAAGAGTCAATGTATGAACATTTTACATAATCTTGCAAAAATAGCAGTTGATGAAGGGAAACTAGTAAAACATTTTTCATTATTTTACACCATATTCTGCCACTCATCTTTAAGGCCTGTTACCCAGTGCATGGGACTTATACTGTCAGATTTGTAGCTGACAACTTTCCTCAAAATCCACTTATCTGAAAAACAGTTTGATTTTCTCATTTTTTGGTAATATCTAGGTTTATCCTGTGTTCCATAGTAGTTAGTTCAAACCATATTAACATTAGGTCTCTGTCCCACTGCTTTCAGTTGGTTTGATGCTTGTCCAGTTTCTACAATAGACTTTAAATATCCTATGGAAAAAGACCAGGCCAACTTTGTCTTTATATCTGAGATCGTGGCCCAGGATTTGACGTAGTTTAGAACTCAATAAAATTTTGTTAAATAAATAAGGGGAGAATAAAAACTATGAAGAAAAATGACTTGAATAAAAACGTAACCCTCCACTTAATCTCCATGTCTTCTAATGATTCAGCCAAATATCTTCCATCCATATATTCACAGTTATCATCTGATATAAAAATAATTGATATTCAGAATTTTGGTCCTGAGGGATTTAAGAGGAATAAGAGGAAAATAAATATAAAACAAAAAATGCAGTCTATGTTCAATACTGTGCGCTCACTAAGAAAATTCAAATATTACTTCCTAGAAATAATACTTAAAAGTGTTAAATTAAAATAAAATTTTGAGCTAATATCTAGTTAATCAGATACTGAATCTCAAGGTTGTTTAGCTTATCAAAATACCAGTTTTTCTGCAATGCAACTATTTACTTCTACAGATTTGTATATAAAATATATGAAGCACAATGAACTCTAATTTTAGGAATGTTCTTATCCTTTAAAGTATTTCGTATTTTAATGAACAAAACATTAAATATGATTCTATGTCACTTATCTTATTTATTACAACAGGGATACATTACATATCCCAATTAAATTGAATAACTCCGTACTTACATTTACTCTGTAAGAAAAATTTTACCACTGCAAATTAGTTAAATGATATCACAACCTTCTGTCATATCAATTAATTACTCATATTATTTTTTGTAATATGTCATCCAGAGTTCTACGTTTGTTTCTATATTCGAAGAACATGAAATGATTTAATTTTCATACTGAAAAAAAATTAACTGTCAGTTAAAAATAAATTTTCATGCATTTTTGGAACATTAACTTTATTGTTAAGAAAGAAAAGACTGAGAGCCAAAATCCGCTCAATAACTACATTTTGCTTTCATAGAAATTATGAAGGTTTAATATCATCTTTGTGTAGCAATTTTAAAGCGGAAAAAGAGAAGCAGGTATTAGTAGATAATAATGGCAAAAATTCGTTTTTAAGAGCGATATACTAAATTCTTCATTATTTTTTAGGGAAAATCTGGCAAGTTTATTGGCTTTCCTCTGCCCTTATCTTCTGCCAGCAAGAGCCATCTGTAACAAGATGGAAACATTGGCACATGCAAAAAATTCACTTCTATTTCCTAAAACTGTCGCCTAATAAATTCTGCTGTAAATTATTCAAGACTCTTGTCTTTTCCTTAAAAAAAAAATTAACAATGGTAGAAATACTGAAGTACTTCATTTGGTTAATTTATAAATTTCAACTAA
Organism: Macaca fascicularis; assembly: GCF_037993035.2. NCBI lineage: Eukaryota > Metazoa > Chordata > Mammalia > Primates > Cercopithecidae > Macaca > Macaca fascicularis. The sequence goes on along the minus strand of NC_088376.1, from coordinate 85,373,781 downwards.
AAAAGAGGTCTCCAAAGCCAGAAAAGATAAAGTAGCTGCCATGAACAAGACATTTATATTTGTCAATGCAAGTATATAATTATACACAATGAAAACAAGGTATTTTTAAAAAAACAGACACTAAAGAAATTGTGTGTTATCTGAAATTGTACCTTAACAACCCCAGTCAATTTGTCAGGAATGACCTTGCAGGTACCAAGGATGAACTTTAACACTTTAAGTGAAAAGTGAATTTGATGAATGCTTCACTGGGTTGTAGTATTTAAGGAATATATTATAACAAAAGTGAATCACCTTTACATAGTGAAGTACTGATTGCTTAACACAATGATTATTATCATTATCAGTCATAAACGTGCTAGATTTTTTAATGAATGGAATAGATACTTGGGAAATTTGTATGAGCCTTTTCAGACCAGCATGGAGTTTGGAAAAGAATAGAAAACTTTTCAAAAGCAGTCATTTCCTGAAATAGGTATTTCAAGGAGATATCTGCACTCCCATGTTTACTCTGGCACTATTCACAACAGGCAAGATATGAAATCAACCTAAGTGACCATCAAGGGATGAATGGATTTCTAAAAATGGGATGGATAGATAGATAGATTGATGATAGATAGATAGAATGAATACATTCTGGTCTTCTATTACACAGTAGGATGACTATTGTTAATAATAATGTATTGCATACTTCAAAATAGCTAAAAGGTTTTGAATGTTCTCACTACAAAGAAATGAAAAATATTTGAGGTGATGGATATGCCAATTATCCCGATTTGATCATTACATAATGTATAAATGTATTGAAATATCACCCTGTAACCCATAAAGATATACAATTACTGTATCTCAATTAAAAATAAGATAAAACTGGCCGGGTGCGGTGGCTCATGCCTGTAATCCCAACACTTTGGGAGGCCGAGGTGGGCGGATCACGAGGTCAGGAGATCGAGGCCGTCCTAGCTAACATGGTGAAACCCCGTCTCTACTAAAAAATACAAAAATTAGCGAGGCGTGGTGGTGGCACCTGTAGTCCCAGCTACTCAGGAGGCTGAGGCAGGAGAATGGTGTGAACCTGGGAGGTGGAGCGGAGCTTGCAGTGAGCCGAGATTGCACCACTGCACTCCAGCCTGGGCAACAAAGCAAGACTCCATCTCCAAAAAACAAACAAACAAGCAAAACAAGATAAAACAAACAAAAAAGCAGTCATTTCAATGTTCACTTACAGAACCTGCCACTTATTCATAATGAATCACTCACCGAATCCATATGATTGCTACTTTGGGCATTCAAAATACTGTTTCATGATTGTAATAACAACTAGTAAAGCTAACATGTATCTATTATATTCCAGGCAGTGAGAGAAAAACCTTACATAAATGGCCTCATTTATTCTTTTCTAAAGTCTCTTAGGTAGGTATTGTTATTATCCTCATTTTATAGATGAAGTGGCCGAATCTTCTAGAAAGATGAAATAACTTGCATAACCCAAGGAGTGAAGAGTTTGAATTTAAAGCAGTTGTTACATAGCTTGAGCTTTTAATCACTCTTATACCCTTCCCAAGTGATACAGTTATTCTGTTTTGTCTGTGTGATATACAAAGGAAGATTGTTGTCTTGCATGGTAAGATTATGATGGTAATGAGATCAGGTTCACAGGTTTGATTTGTGTGTTCAGTTGACTTTTTCCTATGAAAGATCATTCCACTGCTACTCGAACATGCTCCAATTTTACAATAAGAATTATTTTTTAGTCAGTCATAACAGAGGATCAGAGAGGTATCTCCATCCAGTTCAACCAAATCTGTCACCTTTGTCGAATTACTTTAAGGTCAACCAAATTACTTTTATATATGGAGGAAAATAAACATATAACAGCCAAGTCATTGATGTCACTTCCATACCTGCCCAATTTACATCAGGAAGTAGAGAGGTATGAGGAAATTCCTTTTAATAATTAATTGTTTTTTTTCCTCTAACATTAAAGATATGGAAATGTGACATGCAAAGGCAATTACTAAGGGACAGGTAACTAAATCGATCTCCCCACACATATTCCTGAAGTAAGCAGAGCTGTATTAGGTTGTCAACATTACCACAGGTTGACACCATCAATGCCCATTGATGTTATTTATTAACAGTAGGGAAACTAAATCTTAATCAGGTGACTGATAATGTAAAATAATTACAATGAGAAAGGAACAATGCTGCAATAATAATTTTAAATAAGCCATGGTTCATTTAATCTATCTTACCCAACTCTTCAGAGAATCCAGATTAATTAGATTCCATTTATTTTCATATTGTTTACAGTCAGCTTAGGGGCTCTCTAAAGCCAGTTGGACAAAGTTTACAGATGATAGGTGGTATAAAATATTACAATTTCTAATAAAGTATTTTTGTTCATTACCCCAATATTTGGAGAAAGTTGACTTATTTAGAATTGCAGCGGTTTGAGACTGATAGCCAAGAAAATAAAACTTCAGTTAAGAAAAATACTAGTCAGGCATTTTTGCCTGGAAGGTTTAGTAAAAAGACGAAGGAAAGAGAATCTATAGCAATAAACAGTTTGTACAGACAAGCTAATGCTGATAGTAGAAAGTGAGTATAATGCACAGTAAAGAACTCCAGTAGAAAATCCGGAATAGACAAAAGTCTATGTTTTCATATCTGGACTGTCTATAATGATTGTTCCTTTTTAGCCTCAGTGCTGTGTAGTTGTATCACATAATTGTTGTCTCTTTTTCTGTATCTTTCACTTTATTTTGTAATGATGTAATGGGGATATATTTTTATAATGACCTAAGTTAACAAAATGTCACTCTAGTTGTATTTTCCCCCTTTGTATTTATTAATGCTTTATTGTTTTTAAACTACTTCTATGACCTTTCTTTCATTTAGTTAACCTAAAAGTATATGCTTCCGAAAAGTTAAAGTTGCCTATCTGTGATTACACAACTAATAAATGATAATTCCAAAATGGAAAGCCAACGTAGAGTCAGTAATGAGACGCTGGTAACTAACGTTTATTGAGAATCAGGCATGGTGAAAGGAGCGTTACGTATGTTATATAACAAATTTGAAGAATCTCATGCAGTAGGCATGGTCCCAATTGTATGGTGGGGGAGAAAAAAGCATCAGAGAGGTTAATACTTTACCCCGGATAACAGAGTAACATGTCACGGTTCAAATTCATGTCTGTTCAACTCCAAAGACCAAAGCCTTAAAGGCGAATGGCACATTCCCATCAAAAGATGAAAGAGCACACAGGGAGGCGCATACATTTTAAAACACATATGAGTAATGAAAAACATAAAGTCATAAAATAATTTAAATTTTATAATCTGAATACATAATAAAGGATTGAATTTTAAAAAATTAAGTTCTTGTAATTTTACCTTTTAATTATTAGACATTTAGTGCAGATTTAGTAAATCCAGTATTTCTTATAAATACTGAGAAAACAGAAGCATATTTGATTGTACTAATTTGCATTTTGATGAGAAAGAAACTAGAAATTTAAGAAATAAAAAACTATTGACTATAATTGCATAAGCTTGCATAACCTTATAAAGGCTTTAAAGAATATTTTCAATACTTGGAGATTCAACTATAATGTATCAAATCTGAAACCTTTTCAAAACTAGTAGACACTGCATTAAAACTATAGTTAAAAGATTTGATTGGGTTTAAATGTGTTGTAATAAGGAAAAGCACTCTATGTTAAATTGACAGAATACAAGCCATACCTAGAATGTGTGTGTGAGGTGGGTGTGGGAGGCTGTATTAGAGGTGCAAATTCTCTCACTCCCCAAATACCTTGAAATTTCAAGAAAAAAATGCAAATGAGAGTACCAATGTACTCAGAAACAACAAAGAATCCTGGGAAGTCAGAGAGCAAATGATCTTAAACTGAACAAAGAAACTTTATCAAAAATACTCACAGAAAATTAACACAAAATCTAGATTCAACACCAAGGAAAGACCAGGCCCATAAGCAACCCATTCTAGAAGAAGAAGTGAGTCCAGAGAACCCACAGAAGAGTTATGTGGAGTGTGATAGCAGGGAGTGGTTCTGGAATCCTGTACATATACTCCAATTCACCTCTTGGCCAGACCAATAACAGCAGTCACTATCTCTCAATAAGACATTGAATATAGGAGTTTGTGTGGAAAAGATAGGATGACTGGGTAGTCAAAAACTCAGAGAAATATTAGTGAGTGTCCAGAGCCAGAAGATCAACTATTGAAGCACTTTATCTGGTAGGATACCCTTCTCTTTCCCCACTTACATTTTAAATAAGTTCTTCCCATCTCTACTACTAAGAACCTGTGTGAGCCACTGACATTTCTTGCCCTGGCTCTCTCAGTAGCCTTATAACTAGGGGGACTATATATCAAAGGCTTGCCTGTGACCACTTCAGTTTACACATATGAAGTCATAAGCATTTCTGCTTAAAATTCTCCTCTTTCTTTCAATTGCTTTATAAATAAAAAAAATAGACTCTTTACTGTGGCCCACATGCCCTGCTATCTGAATGCATCTGCCACTGTCTGCCTTCCTGGCTGTTCTGGCAACACTGTCCTTTCTGTTTCTTAGAAAGGACACATATTCCCACCTTATGACTTTAGGTGTGCTGCTTTGTCTGACTGGGATGTTCTCTTTCCTGCTCCTCACGTGACTAACTCCATTTTGAAGTACAGCTTAAACTCCATCCCTTTAGAGAAGTTTTTCCTCCTCCAACATCTAATTTCATACCTCAGTCACTCTGTCACATTACTACATTTTGTTTACCTCAGAGCATTTATTAACTTCTGAAATAACTAGTTTCATTTATATATACAATTATATGTGTGCTTTTAAAATGTATGAACCTACCCACCTCCTCCCACTACTGTGTGAGAAGGGAGACCTTTTGTTCCTACCATTATATCCCCAGTGATGTAAAGAATTTCTAGCACAAATAGACACTTAATTTAATTATTATTCAATAAAAATTGTATTTATTAACAAAAGTTATCTGCCCAAAATATATAACAAACATCATATAAATGATAACGTATTACAAACAGTTAAAATCAGTAATGGCACTACACTTTTTTAAAACAACATATGAATAACAACATGTCTCAAACAAAGCCAAGCACAAAACAATTCCAAGGTGAACTGCTAGATCATTGGTGTAAATCTTTCAAAGAAGATGACCAATAAGCTGCCTGTGAACTTAGTCCAATGCTCACAATATGAAAATAAAAGATTAATAAAAAAGTGTTTTTTGGGGGAGGATTTCTTTGTAGAAAGCTGTATGTTGAAGCACATTCCTTCCCCTCCCCATTGAGGGAGAGAAATAAATGCTTCACCTCACTTCCAGTCCGGTATGAGAAACTTTAAGGAGTTAGCTTGGATAGCTTGATATGTGTGCCTTGAAGCTCTTTGAGCACAGTGGGGAAAAGGCAGACAAATGTTGACTGAAGTGGGTTACGGCAGTGGGGCTGGGTGTTGTGTTGAAAAAAAAATTACTGCACTTTCACTGATAGAGAACTAAAAGTGAATATGTCTGGAAAGATGCATATGGAATTCATAGTAGGAATGTTGGTCTGGAATAATTTGAAAAGAAAATCTAACCCAAGTAGACTTCTGCCAGAGGAAGGTTGCTTTTGCAAAAAGAGTTTGGGGTGATGCTTTTGGATGCAAAAGCGAGGTGGAATTATAGCCTGCTGGCTGAAGGAGAGGAAGCTGCAATTAAGAGGAGGAGTCTGGCAGCCTAGGAAAGAACCAAATAATACACTCAGTGAGTACAGATAAAGGATGGGAGTCACTGAGGAGCAGGAATGCGAAGAGAAGAAGACCACCACATCCCATTCTCTGGTCCAGGCTTCTAAGCATTAACAAGTTGAAGGAGAAGAAAAGCTTAACTTTAAACAAAATGTGGGGCATATCAAGTTTTTGTTGCTGATGTTTTTATTGTTATCTAGGTGTGACCTGCCAAAGGTTTCATCCAAAACATAAGAGCTAGTCTACCAAGTGGTATAAGATGCACAGAGAGGGAAAAAACTTCATTTATGATTATGACATAAATCACTCATTCTATGGTTTTATTCAATATATTCAATACTGGGGAATTTTATGCCAAAAAATAGGAACCCAGCCAAAAAATGAAAGAAAGAAATTGTGTGTGTGTGTGTGTGTGTGTGTGTGTGTATGTATGTGTGTGTGTGTATTAGGCCATTCTCACATTGCTATGAAGAACTACGTGAGACTGGATAATTTATAAAGAAAAGTAGTTAAATTGACTAACAATTCCACAGGCTGTACAGGAGGCATGGTTGGGGAGGCCTCAGGAAAGTTACAGTCATTGTGGAAGAGTGAAGGGGAAGCAACCATGTCTTTACATGGCAGAGTAAAAGAGGGAGAGAAGGGGGAAGTGCTACACCCTTTTAAACAACAAGATCTCATGAGAGCTCACTCACTATCATGGGAATTGCAAGAGGGAAATCTGCCCCCATGATCCAATCACCTCCCACCAGGCCCCACCTCCAACACTCAGGACCATAATTCAACATGAGATTTGGTTGGGGACACAGAGCCAAACCGTATCTCTGTGTGTATAGAGAGAGAGAAAGAAAGAGAGAGAGGGAACATTTTCACTATCTGTAGAAAATATGAGCATTTAAGAAGACTTAATAGAATGAATGTCAAATAATAAGAATGAATTGAACAGGTTGACATATAAAAAGCAGAAGCTCTCAAATATAACAATAGTGAACAATTAGAAAGCTTTATGAGAAAAATATAGTTACTAAAACTATGAGCTAAACTTAAATCTATTAAAAATTTAAAATGCACTGTAGATAAAATTAACTTACTAAATACAAGACAAAAAATAAAGAAAAAAATTCCAGGACATCTGTATAAAGTATTTTTAAAAATACACATAAAATGCTGTTTCAATGGCTATGTGTAGGAATATAAATGTATAGGAAGTAATGGCAGCTGCACTGATCACACTGGTTGTTTCTGGGAATCGAAGGAACTGGATAAGACTAAAGGGTGATTCTAACTTTACCTACAGGATTTGAGTGTTTATAACCATAATATAATATTTTTGTACATATAGTTTTTTAAAGTAAAATAAAATAAGAAGATTCTACAGTTTATAATGCATTAAATTATTAAGAAATAAGTGAATTTAAATATGTAAGAAAATTTTATTTTGTATAAATTTGAGAAGTACAATGATTATAAATTTATAAATTTGTATTGTTTTTTCATATTAATTTTTACTTTTTTTTTTTTTTTTTTTTGAGACAGAATCTCACTCTTGTCACCCAGGCTGGAGTGCAATGGTGTGATCTTGGCTCGCTGCAACCTCCATCTCCCAGGTTCAAGTAATTCTTCTGCCTCAGCCTCCCAAGTAGCTGGGATTATGGGCGCCTGACACCATGCCTGCTAATTTTTATATTTTTAGTAGAGACGGGGTTTCATCATGTTGGCCAGGTTGGTCTGGAACTCCTGACCTCAGGTGATCCTCCTGCCTCGACCTCCCAAAGTGCTGGCATTACAGGAGTGAGCCACTGTGCCCTTCATATTTTATTTTTAAACTGAATAGCTTCTAAAACTTCATGACTCAATATGAGAAAATGTGAACAAATTTGTTTTTAACTTCATTATAATAAAAATTGCTCTTTCAAATAAAAAAAAAAAAACCCTACCATACACTATTAAAAGTAAGAATAAATTAGTCAAAACTTTGATTAACATCCAGAAAAGGGAAAGTAAAAATGAGCCAATAATCTTTTAAATCTTTTCACTTTTCTCTTTAAATAATTGAAAAACACATTTATGTGACTAATAAAAATATGCCCTGGGTTTTGTTCCTTCTGTGGTCAGTAGTAATGATCAGTATATTCATCAAAGAGAATTATATAATTTTTAAAAATAAAGTTACACTTTTCTGTTTTTTGGTTAAATTCAAAGTTGAAAAAGACAAGCTAACTACAACATGTTAACGTTAGAATGCTCAGCTATCTTGAGGATCTCTACATGCATGTATATGTATATTTTTATAATTATAATTATATTTTAATTTGTTTCTACATTTTCTGTCCGAAAGGCTTCCACACTACAATATGGTATGGATGAAATAAGTTTCATATATATAAACATTTTTTATTAAAAGTTGGCATAAACATACTAATGAGCAAGTCTAATGTTGTTACTATTACAGGTATTAACAATATTCAGAGGTCGTTCTTAGTAATTTGTCCAATTCTAGAGTCCTGATAAAGATTCAATAAACTTAAAAAAAAAAAAAAAAGAATAGATGAATGAATGAATAAAGCTCGAATTTTCTGTGTTTACTAGCCATTATTTTAAAAATATGGTGGTATATACAAACCTCATACAATTTAAGGTGTTAGTTATTTCCTTGAGTACTTGTTCATTCAAGAAGCATTTATTTTGCCCCCTCAATTAAAAATGAGTGAGTTTATCTTGCTCTTCAGTCAATAAAATTACTTCCTCTAAGTTTTTCTTGAATTATAAGATTCCTCAATGTGCTCAAATACCCTAATCATCACATCTGCTTATAGGTTTGATTTTAAATGATGGCATAAGATTGCAAAATTCAGATGAGTCACAAAAATAATGTAGTTCCTTATTTTCTTTTCAGTTTAGTTTGATTTTACAGATGTCATTTGAAAGAACCTACTATGCACAAAAATTGTGCTAACCATTCACCATGTGATCACAGATGTTATCATATAATGGGAAGACAGACATGCGGCCAATTTTTAAATCAGGGTGGTTAAAATAAATGATTTAGAATTAATAGAAGTAAAATACTATGGGAAGAAAGAGAAAAAGAAAATGAGATTTCTCTGTGAAGTCTCAGTGAAGGCTTCTTTGTGGAAGTGCATTTGAGATGAACCTTGAAAAAAGATAGGGATTTTGAGAGGTGAGAGGTGAAAGAACACTGCGAGCTGAGGAAACAGAGTGAGCATAGGATTTCTGCTTTATAAGCTGTATAAGCCTTGGGTTCAGTTTTGAAAGGCTAGGTTATTGGCAGTATGCTTTTTGATTCACAAGCTCTCCTATAAAGGTTGAAAGGCTCTTCATGGCAAAATAGCAGGATTTTTTTTTTCATTCTATTGAGTGCAAATTATATGTTAATTGAATCACATGCGATTCAATCCCCTTCAAGCCTTTTTTGGGAGGCACACTACCATTTTCATTTCACAGATGAGGAAACTGAGACTTTGAAAGGTCAATACATTCATCTGAAATTGTATTTTCTGTAAATGAAGGACCAGAGCTGTGAATCAAGTGTCTCTCACTCCAAAATCTATTCACTCCCATTCACTCCCTCAAAGAAATTAGGAATCCATGAGGAGACGCACTTAATTAAAATTTTAGATATATTCCAGTAAATATTTATTTAATATTCTACCATGAGAAAAGTACAATATCGGGGGTAGCAACAAAGTAATTAAAGTATCCACATGACTCTATAACTTATAAAACTTTTAAAATCTATTAATTTTTTTTTAAATGTCAAGGGCAGAAATTATGACATATCATTTGTACCCTCCTCTTGAGATCAGCCAGCGTTATCTGTGCACATAACCTCAGGAAAATCAACTGACCTCTGTAGCCCAAGTTCTGTAAATGTTTTACATGTCTAATTGTCTTATTATAGGTCATTATTTCTAACTAGACTATGAATGCCTGAGGAGCAGCCAGTTGACTCATTTTTATTCTGGCACCAGGCATTTTCCTGGCATTTTCCACTACAGAATAAATGAAAAAGCAAAAGTTTCTTTATTTGTAAAGAGTTGCTCTAGATCTCTGAGGTTCCTAATGGCTTGCGAATTATCTTTACTAAGATAGGACGTTTTCCAGAGCTCTAGGAAGAGGACCGTTTCCAAACTTTGCTGCATCCTTGGCATATAACAGAAAATTAGGGGCCTCCATTAATTGCCTTGAGCTTTGAAAGTTATAGATTCTGTACGCAGAAAACATAAAGCAGGGACACCTGATATTTTTCTGCTATCCTGTAGGGGAAATACTACCTTTTAGATATTTCCCGTGGGATGAGGTAAGGGAAGAATGTAGCAGAAGCTAAGAGACACTAAACTCTTTTTTAGATAGCTCAAAATAAGACCCTCCCTGTTCATTTATTCACTGGCATATGAATTCAGAAAGTTGTTAAGTAGATGCACTCAACTTTATACTCTTTTGTGTTTCCAATCCATGCCTCTATCTCCAGCCTACATTCCATCTCCAATCCTGCCCTCTGTAATTTGTGACAGGCCTTGGATGGATTGGCATAAATACAAAATTCTTGAGACATAGACATACCTTTCAAAGAGATAATCACCTAGAAGGGCAGACAGTTTCATGCATAGCATGTACTATTACTCCAGGCACATGCATGAGTTATCAGGGGACCACATGCTGAAAAGTTAGAAGGAGATTCCTGAGGTAAATGTTGGGCTATGAGAAAGAGCGTGACTGGCAGGAAACACGTGGCCCTCATATGTGTGTTTGGGGGAATGTTGGGATATGAAGTGTGGAATAGAAGGCCAAGTAGTTTACAGTCATTTGAGCATATAACTCATACAATGGTGGAAGATGAGGGATGGACTGTCCTTGTAAACTATGTTAATTAGCTTGGTCTTTCTCCTGGAAGAAACAGTGAACCACTGAAAAATCTTTGGCAGAGGAGTTTCATTGTAAATATGATATTCTGACAGCTGTGGAAAAGATGTATAAGGGGTAGGAGGTGATGTTCACTATTAATGCTTCCAAAACTATGCCTCTTAATTTGGACTTTCTGGGCCCTGAAGATTCTTGAACAGGGTAATGGAGACCAATCTAGGTCAGTTAAAATGTTAATTTGAGGCTCGGCCTGTAATCCCAGCAATTTGGGAGGCTGATAGGGTGGATCGCTTGAGTTTAGGATTTCAAGACCAGCCTGGGTAACATGGTGAAACCCTGCCTCTATTAAAAAAAAAAAAAAAAAAAAAATAGCTGGGTGTGGTGGCACATGCCTGCAGTCCCAGCTACTTGGGAAGCTGGGGTGGAATCATAGCTTGACTTAAGCCTGGGAGGCAGAGGTTGCTGTGAGTTGAGATCACACCACTGCACTCCAGCCTTGGCGACAGAGCAAGACCCTGCCTCAGCAACAATAAAATGTTAGTTTGGTTTTGGGGCTGTTTTGCTTTTGATAATCATTTAGTTGTAACATTAGGTACTTCACATTTCTTTTTCATTGGCTATTATATGTGTTTGATAAGTAAAATAAAACAATTAATTAAAACATAAATGGAGTTTGATAGAAAGGTTATTTTTTAACACAAGTTCCAAGGGAGAAAAATTTAAAAGATGGCCTCAGGAAATATTTGACATATGTGATACATAAGGTGTAAACTTATGTATCTTGAAATGGTGACCATTTCAAGAGTTTGGGCATTTATGAAAGGGGTATGCTTGGGACGAAAAATCTCAAGATCCTAAGAGGCAAATCTACACTGGATTATTTACTATGATTGGGGAGAGGGCTATTGATTTATTAATAAGCTACTGAGTGCATGAACTGTCTCACCAGGTTTTCTCTTAGCTCCTGTGGTACCATCTTAAGCAACTGACAACTGAGGAGTAACTCCATTCTTGATTAGCGAAGAAGAGCTTCATGAAGATTATCTCTGAACTCACATAGTAGGAAATAGGTATTCTCTAAAATTCAATGAATTACTTTTCTTTCAACATTAACAGTAACTTTTTTTTCCCCCAGACTCAGGTATTGGGAAATGAAATTATTTTATTACATATATTGGTTACCTAATTTCCATTTTCTAACTTAGATAAATATCTTAAGTATTTCATGAACACATATGTATTTGAGAGAGAATCTCGGGTAGAAAAAAATAGAAATCAATATAAGAAACTTGTTTCTGATTAACAACTTATTTAATGTTAATATAAAATAAGAAATTTAAATTAAATTAATTTTTATATGTTCAAAGGAAATTGTTAAAAAATACAATTCAAATTACAAAAATGTAATTATTCAAAGGCAGAGATTAAAATGATTTGTACAATTGCATCAAAATAAAAAGTTCCTTTTAAATGTTGAATTTTCTAGGAATCCAACTTACAAGGGATGTAAAGGACCTCTTCAAGGAGAACTACAAACCACTGCTCAGTGAAATAAAAGAGGACACAAACAAATGGAAGAACATACCATGCTCATGGATAGGAAGAATAAATATCGTGAAAATGGCCATACTGCCCAAGGTAATTTATAGATTCAATGCCATCCCCATCAAGCTACCAATGACTTTCTTCACAGAATTGGAAAAAACTGCTTTAAAGTTCATATGGAACCAAAAAAGAGCCGCATCTCCAAGACAATCCTAAGTCAAAAGAACAAAGCTGGAGGCATCACGCTACCTGACTTCAAACTATACTACAAGGCTACAGTAACCAAAACAGCATGGTACTGGTACCAAAACAGAGATATAGACCAATGGAACAGAACAGAGTCCTCAGAAATAATACCACACATCTACAGCCATTTGATCTTTGACAAACCTGAGAGAAACAAGAAATGGGGAAAGGATTCCCTATTTAATAAATGGTGCTGGGAAAATTGGCTAGCCATAAGTAGAAAGCTGAAACTGGATCCTTTCCTTACTCCTTATACGAAAATTAATTCAAGATGGATTAGAGACTTAAATGTTAGACCTAATACCATAAAAATCCTAGAGGAAAACCTAGGTAGTACCATTCAGGACATAGGCATGGGCAAAGACTTCATGTCTAAAACACCAAAAGCAACGTCAGCAAAAGCCAAAATTGACAAATGGGATCTCATTAAACTAAAGAGCTTCTGCACAGCAAAAGACACTACCATCAGAGTGAACAGGCAACCTACAGAATGGGAGAAAATTTTTGCAATCTACTCATCTGACAAAGGGCTAATATCCAGAACCTACAAAGAACTCAAACAAATTTACAAGAAAAAAACAAACAACCCCATCAAAAAGTGGGCAAAGGATATGAACAGATATTTCTCAAAAGAAGACATTCATACAGCCAACAGACACATGAAAAAATGCTCATCATCACTGGCCATCAGAGAAATGCAAATCAAAACCACAATGAGATACCATCTCACACCAGTTAGAATGGCAATCATTGAAAAGTCAGGAAACAACAGGTGCTGGAGAGGATGTGGAGAAATAGGAACACTTTTACACTGTTGGTGGGATTGTAAACTAGTTCAACCATTATGGAAAACAGTATGGCGATTCCTCAAGGATCTAGAACTAGATGTACCATATGACCCAGCCATCCCATTACTGGGTATATACCCAAAGGATTATAAATTATGCTGCTATAAAGACACATGCACACATATGTTTATTGCGGCACTATTCACAATAGCAAAGACTTGGAATCAACCCAAATGTCCATCAGTGACAGATTGGATTAAGAAAATGTGGCACATATACACCATGGAATACTATGCAGCCATCAAAAAGGATGAGTTTGAGTCCTTTGTAGGGACTTGGATGCAGCTGGAATCCATCATTCTTAGCAAACTATCACAAGAACAGAAAACCAAACACCGCATGTTCTCACTCATAGGTGGGAACTGAACAATGAGATCACTCGGACTCAGGAAGGGGAACATCACACACCGGGGCCTATCATGGGGAGGGGGGAGGGGGGAGGGATTGCATTGGGAGTTATACCTGATGTAAATGACGAGTTGATGGGTGCAGCACAGCAACATGGCACAAGTATACATATAACAAACCTGCACGTTATGCACATGTACCCTACAACTTAAAGTATAATAATAATAAATAAATTAAAAAAAATGTTGAATTTTGACTAATGATTTGTCTAGACTCATTTCAAGACCTTAAACTATAATTTATGTTGAAGAAAATTTAAAACTTAAATATATAGAATTAGGATAAAAATAAATATGTGTTTTACTAAGATTTCTTCAAATCGAATGGGTCATTGTTTACTCTATGTTCCCTGTACTTATATAAGTAAACAATGAACATATTTATAAAACAAATTGCATTATTTAATGAATTGGCTGGACAATTTAAACCACAGAATACATTTGTCGTGAAAAGGTCTTAAAAAGTCAGTATCTTAAACCTTCTGGATAATTCTCTGTTGTTATGATCATTTAGTATTTATTATTTTCTAATATTTATTATTATTATTACTGTCTGGTGAAAATGCATATTCCCCTTATAAATTTGTACTTTCCAAGATTTTGGCCAATATCCTCTACATATAATAACATATTTTTAATGCTAAGTACAAACCAACTATCAGTATATTTTGTCCATCACTCATCTACCTAACATATGTCAGACACCAATTATATGTCAAATAGGTGTTAGATTCTTCTTGTTGGAAGAAGCAATGAATATAATTTGGTCATCAAGTATAAGAATTCCCTTCAGACTTAAAGCATTGTTTTAAGTACCAATTTTACATTTCTGTTTCTGTGTCTATTAGAAAATACTCATTATTGAAGAAAAACACACCAGTCCCTTCTTTTGTTTTTCCAGATTATTAATTTATATCCACATTATAATTACACATTAAACATTTACAGCTACTTACAGTTGAAGCTTTAAAATACCCTCTCAAGAAAAATTGTAATTACTATTTATGTTATCATTACTGAACTAGAGAATGGCAAATCAGTGAAGGAGATAATTTTAGGGAGAAATACAGCAGATCGTTTTAAATCAAATTTTCAAAATCATTTATCTAGATAAAAAATTGTGTAATAATCATTTTGCACATTAGCTTGTAACTTATTTAATGATACTCTTTGTATAAGATGACAGCCGTAAAGTTCCTTTTATTCCAATCTGGCCTTGATTTAAAAACTTATATTATAAAAATGAAAAAGGCAAAACAAGTTTCCCTTTTTTTCTTTCAATATTCATTGAGACCAGTTCTCCTAACTTTACAAATTGTGAAATTTCAGATTCAATACTATTCTAACACTTAGGATAATTCAATGCAGGGGTCCTGCTCCTCTAACTGTATGACTTAAACTCTTCCTGTTTCCAATCTTATAAAATAGAGAAATAACATAGTAGGGGCATTTTAGGATTATGTAGAATATATGTAAGATGACAAGCACAAAACTAATATAGTCAGTGTTCAATAAGTAGAAAATACCACTATTCTACCACTACTAGTATAACAATTAATATTGCTACTAGTACTACTAATAGGAGAACATGGAGGAGGGAAAATACAAAAGAATGAGAAAAAGTATGAGGAAAAGAAGATGAGGGTGGGTGTGGTGGCTCACACCTGTAATCCCAGCACTTTGGGAGCCCAAGGCGGGTAGGTCACTTGAGGTCAGGTGTTTGAGGCCAGCCTGGTCAACATGGAGAAACCCCGTCTCTACTAAAAATACAAAAAATTAGCTGGGCGTGGTAATGGGTGTCTGTAATCCCACCTACTCAGGAGGCTGAGGCATGAGAATTGTTTCAACCCAGGAGGCAGAGGTTGCAGTGAGCCGAGATGGCACCACCGGATCCAGCCTGTGTAACAGAGCAAGACTCTGTTTCAGAAAATAGATAAGAAGATGACAAGCCAAAACATAATAAGGAAGATTCTAGATGTTTTCATGCATATGTGCATGCATCTGTATAAAAATATGTGTTTAATAATCTAGAAAATAGAAAAGCTTCTCCTCTACCAAATTTTACTATGCTACTATAACCATGAGCATGACCTACCTTCAAAGGATATAAAGGATAGAGGAGATGGTAGGGAATGAGGGAAGGAGTGGTAAATGACAGAAGGAGATGATGAAGTATCATCCTGAAGCAGATGAGTATGTATGAGAACAAAATGAGCAGAATGGAAATGGCAGTCATTCTGTTTTTCTTTCCTTTTGAAGCCAGCAATAAAAGTGTGAGAAACAATTTCCTTTGGTATTCTTACTGTGTAATATAAGCTTGGGGCTCTGCATGGTGGCAATGGTCATTCCAAAATCCCAGAAATTGAAGTAAATTGGACTAAGTTTATAGAGATAGATCGGAACAATAACAATGGGATGTATGGCTTGAAGAGAGTGTGTAACATTCTCTAAAGCAGGATGCCATACCTCCCAAGGCACTGTCTCAGGTTACTGAGAAAACTATTACTGAGAAAAGAGGAAAAATTGAAATTTCAAAACAGAAAGGCAAGGGAGTCCAGTTATTTTTTCTCCTTCTTGTCCTACTGGCAGATTTCCTTTCGGTTTTTTATTTTGCATATCATTTTACCATTTCTCCAGAGAAAGTATCATTGGTTTCTCTGAATCTGCTTAGACCACAGTGCAGAAAAAGTTCTTGTCTATCTGGTCAATTACCTTTTATTATCAAGCCAATGAAATTTTCATTCTATATTGTTTTAGATTCTGGCAACACATTGTTCTATCCATTTTTCTTCAGTGAGTTAAAGTTTTTATACTGCACCAGTTTTCTTGCTTTTGTTCTTTTTAGTCCTCATGAACCAGAAAGACTTCTGGGAGCAAGAAGGAATTATCTCCTCGAATAAAAACCTCCTCCATACAAATGTGTTTTGCGCGCGCGCACACACACACACACACACACACACACACACACACACACACACAGCAATTAGCAACTTCTGGCACATTTATTCACCTATCCATCTTTTCAAAGCCTATCTAAAGATGGACATAAAAATATTTTCTTTCTAATAAGTTAGACATGGAAATTATCCAACAAGAAATATCAGATGGCATCCTTGTAGCATTATAAAAATAATACAAATGTCTGATGAGTACATTGACAAAGTAATAAGTTCTTTATTCTAGAAAAATGATACTAATATGGTTGTTTATAAATATATTTTTGATAGGGGGCAGAGATCTATATTTATGGTTTTTTATTCCTATTCAGAAAATTGTGTTTTTGAGTAGAAAAAGAACTAGAAATCCTTTCATTCAACTATCCATTTGGAAAGTGAATCCTTCAACAAATTCTTACCAGGTAGTTATGCAGATTATGCTAATTGTGACTAATGGAAATTTTGCATTAAAACTTTTGTGGTAGCCCAATCTGTTATTGGCATCTGAGAACGCCATCCCGTCATCTGAAAAATAAGCTGAGATATACTTCTCAGAGTCTTCCTAACTCCTTGGGAACACAGGAGCGAAGATACCTCTTCCGCATGGCAGACCTTCAGATAAGTGAAGGCAGCCATTCTGTTCTTTTTGATCCTGCTTTCATCTTGCTTAAGGAACAAGTGAACCTTACAAGAAGCAGTGATTCAGTCACACCCCTCTGAACATAGCGTTAGTCTGTCCATGGCCCTTCATGGTGAAACCTAAGGTAGATCTGATCAGATAGATTATACTTATCACCTACTTTCTGCACATTATGCTTCCATGTCAGTTAAGATGCCATTAGCTTTCCTGGAGACCACATCCCAGTTTTGACCTATTTTTAAAAACCCTCCCTACTGCAATCTAGTCTTTCCCATCCTGAGCTCTTCTTGAACTTCTCTCCATCATGAAGTGTACAGGGTTTTTGCTATTTGTTCGAAATTCATCAGTGAGAATATGAAAATTTTACAGGCAACTTCAAAGAGTGATCATACCCAAAGAAAACAAGGTTTAAAAAACAATAAACGAATAGTATGTTTATAACTTCTTCAATGCAATGTTGCAGATATTTGTTAGCTTATTGAGCACAGTACAGATTTTGTGGAAAATGTTTGAATATAAAATGATCTTTTATTTCACAGGAAACTGAATGAGTATGCTTGATGTGTGAAAGGGTAAGTGGGTTGTGAGGTTGCTTCCTTCATTAACATTCCTCATATTGTTTCCTCACTTTGAACATACTTTTCTCTTCTTTTTCTTACTCTTTGTTTCCTCCTCTTCATCTCTCTTCCATTTTTTGTGTTCCCTTTTCAATATTTTTCTTCCTCATACCTCCCCTTTTTCTTATAGCTCTAGGCAGTAGAAAAGAGGAGTTTGCTCGAGAGCTGAAGGCATAAGGCAGTTCTAGATTCAGTTAATGAATCTCAAACTCTGCTAGTTATACCATATATACAAATTAAATGAGAAGCTTCATGTATCAAAACAAACTTTTACGGGTCTAGGAAAAATTCAAAATGAATGAGAAATAAAGTAAAATCATAAATGTCTTATCAAACCAAAATTATATTTGTAATACAAAAGCAAACCCAAATCATGAATTTCTACTGTGCTTTCCATTTTATTCAAGAGGGCATGAAATTATATGTCTTTCTTCTCTCAATCACTTACATTTTGTCTGGCACATAGTAGATATGTGAATAAATATTTGTTAAATGAAGAAATAAATTCAATTAGACAAAAGAATATGTATTGATAGATGCTAGTGGGGGTTAGGACAAAAAAGGGGCCAGGTACTTCCTTTACATCATGTGCTGGAATAACGATGTTCATTAAATAATTCACAGTTAATCATCTCTGTCCTTGGCAGTATATGAGATATTGACAAATTTTCTGACCTAATGAATTTAACAGATTGGGAGAAGATGAAGAATGAAGCTCTCAAAGCTTTTTCCATTTCTCCAAACATTTAAGTATCAGGAGTTGTAATAAGAAAAAGGGTGCAGTCTGTCAGAACATGAAACCATATGCCTCATGACTGTCAAAGATGTGTGTGTGTGTGTGTGTGTGTGTGTGTGTGTATCAGAGACAAATTTACACAATCCCATTGCTTGGAGAATTCCACAACAGTTACTGAAATCGATGCCCTAAAATATCATACAATTAGCATTTGGAATTTCTGTTTTAACGAGTTTAACCCTTTCCCCCTCTTTCTCCTTTTATATTTCCTGACATGCTCCAATCTCACCCCAAACTTTATCCTAATCTTGGCAGAATCAGCATCGATGAATAAGCAGTCACTTTTCATGTCTAAGTTACTCTCTTATAGTGAGCTAAGCACTTAAAGAGAAACATTAACTTCCAGGCCGCTTGGGTACTATTCAGAGTAATGGTTTATAACAGTTAATAATGTATAACATAACTAGAGAATGCCTTAGGCAGGCTCATTGTGTAGTAAACATAATAAAACAGTCTCTTTTTAGTATCAGTTGGAAGTACATTATTTCCCCCACCATTAAGACATAAGAAAGTGAAGAAAAAAATCACATTATTTGCATACTTTCTATAGCTATAGTGTATTTCATCACATCTAGATTTTAATCACTCAAATGTTTTGTTCTCCATTTCTTTTTATTTATTATCATTTTAAAGGTACAGATATTTCTTTGCATCATCACTTTTATAGCAGATCTCAATTTTAGCAACCTAGTGTTATAGTAAACTGCTTTTCTTTTCATTAAAAAACAACAAAAATGTACTTCATTATTGGAGAAGGCAAGTCACACTCAGTGGTTTGTATATCAGAGAACATGATTCCCTCGAATCTACCATCAGCACTGTCCTTCTGTTACTTGTTTCTCTTCTTATTAAGAGAGTTTCTTCTCTGCCTCTGTTTTCTAAGCTCAGAACCATCTAAGCTACCTTTTGCTTATTGCTGTCCTGGAAGAAATAAATGAAACCATCAGTTTGAATCAGAATAATGCCTTAATATTGCTGAATAGTATTAAAATCACCAGCAAGCTGTTAGACTCTTGCCCCTGAAACATTCTGTAACCCGTCACTGCTTTCTTGGATTATTTCTTTGCTTTGTATCTCTGAGAACTAGAGTTCTGTTGGTTCATTCCCCAAATGTAACTGAAGTCTCCCAGACTGACGAGCCTTAGCTCCATTTTATTAGCTGTGCCTTATTCACCGATTTTTCCCTGGTAAAAATTCTGCATTATCTATCTCAATTGAGAAGTTTAAATCAGAGAACAAAGGCTACAAGAACAAAAAGAGCATCCAATGCATATAATGGTGGCTAAGGTCTTATTTTCTCATTTTACTGATATTTGAAGCTACCAGGCTAGAAGAAATGTTTCTGTAGGAAATGCAGGTTATTAAAGAAGTCCATTAAAATGGAGGGCCCCCTAATCTCTGAAATATTATGGTCTATTTAATAAGAAATCTCATAAAATCTGCCCAAAATGAACTAAATAATCATATTTAAAAGGTAGTGATGCTCTATATATCATGCTAATCTACCTGCCTCATCAGAATCTTTCAGCTTTTCCCTCAGTTGAACTGTACTTCGGAATCACACTTGCTTGTGGACACTGGCTCCCCTACCTCTTACCCATCGACTCCATGTCCATCTGTCATAGCCACTAAACACAGCTTATCTAATCAACCTTTCTTCTGAGTTTGGGACCTCTGCCAACCTCCAGGGAGACAACTTCTTTCTTTCTTTAATAGAAGAGAAAGTAAGAGGTCACTCCAGTGGGCTTTGAACTCTCTACCAGAAGAAGCGATTGGGTTGTTTTTGACACAAGAACTGCATCTCAGTGTTCTTTAGCATTATATGGTAATATGAGTATTAAAAGTCATTGCACACTAACTCATATTCAGTTTATATGTTGAGTACAAAGACATTATAGCAAAGAGGGCAAGACTGGGTCGGCTGTCAACATTTCTCATTGTACTACACAAAACAGCTGGAAATGAAGCAGAATTTCCTCTTTTATTTTACTCAGAGGCTATCACAATCAGTTTCTCTAAAAATTGTTATAGGCCCAGAGTTAAAACTGCATGATTGTAGGTAGCTCTAGGTAAACATCTTCTAATTGCTCTATTGTGCTGACTTAACTGGGATGATTTTTGTGATACTAACATATTAATGAGTTAGAAATTTTAGTTGCTGTGTCCTCTGTTTTATTGTACTACAGGAAAATCTGCATCTTAAAACCTGTGACTGAGGTCAAAATATGAATAAACTGCCTTTTATATGCTTTTCTCTCATTTGGTTTAATATTATCAAAGTTTCCTGGCTCTCGCAGATCTATAAACTTATCTATACCATTCATGGCTTTAAGTAGAAAGAGTAAACATAAAACTAAATTAGACTGAGCTACTTACTAAATGTTCATACAGTACAATAAACTATGCATAAAAGGGTAGTCTGGATTTATGATTTATGTACTAATGAATAGGACATTGAGAAATTACATAAATATAATTTTTTGGTTTAACTTCATTCATTGTTGCAAGAACTTATAAAGTAAAACAAGAATAAAAACTGCCACGTCTTGAACAGAATCACCCTCACTTCCGGTTTCTAAAATGGTATGAAACTATTACGATTCTCATAATATTTATTTAAGTATTAGTATATTTATTTAGTGAATAATTATGTATTCAATAACCATGTCATAAATTTCTAAATTGCTCAAGAAACTGTGAAGCATACAAAGACAAATTCAGTGTGGATTTTTCTTTCAGGGATTAGACAGTGAAATTCAGTAGACATATAGATAAAAGCAACTATAATTTGAGATAGGACGTGGTCAAAGTAAAAATAAAGTGCTATGGGACCCTGGAGCAAGAAGACAGAATTTCCAACTAGTGAAAGATGTGATTTTATAGGAATGCAAAAATTAAAAGTCACTTGCAGAGAAGCACACATGGTTCAGAAATAGAGCACAGTATATTTTGGAATGTAATGGATCACTAAGGAGGTATTTCAATTCGTTTGAAAAGGATGGTCTAATTTAGTAAATGAATGTTACAACTGACTATCCACTAAAAGAAAACACATTAGATCCTTGTGTCACCCAATTCCAGTTGATTCAAGATGTAATTATAAAACAATAAAGCCCTCAGACGACAATTTGGGAGATAATAAATAATGAAATAATTAAAAAATAAAAATAATGCAGATAATAAAAATATTTTGTATGATATACAAAAGATTTTAAAATTGATAAAAATGCTGACATCCTAGTAGAAAATTGGGCCAAAGAATAACAATATACGAGCTACTCTACAAATAAAAATGGCAATAGTTACATGGAAGTATGATGAACAACCCCGGAGTGTAAGGGAAATACAAATGAAAGTAATCATGCAATAGGCCTTTTTGCCTCAGTAGATGGCTACACGATCAATAGCATTGCAATGCCTAACATTCTCCATGTAGTGAGTACTCTCATACATTGTTCAAAGAAATAGCTGTCACAAGCTTTTAAGAAAGCAATGTGAAAACATGTTCAAATTAAAAACATACAGAGCAGTGACTCCACTCCCATAGAGATTAAACCACTACTATGTACCAAGACGTTCATTGATGAACCATGTTGGTGGTGAAACTGCATAAGAAAAAGGTGAATGTTTCTCAATAGGAAAATGGTTGAATAAATTATGGTTTATCTTTGCTAATATTATAAAATCATTTAAAAATGTACTTAATATCTGTCAGTTGATGTGCAGGGATTTCCATGAAGAGTTGTTAAGTTAGTGAAAGGAAGATGCATAGAAAAATAGATAAAATATTTTATTTTTAAATCAAAGACATGAAAATTGGGTGTGTGTGAGTGTGTATTTAATTACATGAAAAAATAAGGAAGAATTCATGTTAGGAAGTTAAAATTGAGATCCTGGGGTACATGTGAAAAAGAAGGTGGTGAGAAAAGAGGAAGAAAATGTGGGATGTAGAAGAAAAATAATGCTTAATATGTATAGACTAAACGTCATGCAAGTACCAAAGTGTAAAACTAAGAATTTATCAATAAAGGTAATGAAACTAGGAGATATCCATATACCAACAAGGCTCTCAGTGTGAGAGCCACAGGAGAGAATCTACAGCTCTCTCTAAAGCAATCCTTTAGCCACACTGATTAAAGGTTTTTTCTAGTTCCTTAGGAAGGAAAAATTGAGAACTGATATCAGAACCTACACTGCATTCATTTATTCAGCTTCATGTAATTGGGTATACTAACTGCTTAGCTATTTTTTTGAAGTCTCAATGTAAAAATTGAGAATCACTTAAAGAATTGCTACAAATATACATGGAGGGGGCATTTTTCGTGACATAAAGTTTATTTTGGTTGAAGAATAAGGATATGTTACAGAAGTCAGAGCAAGACATGTCTGGAAAGATTCATTTGGAGCTTAATTATGGGAAACACTGGCTGGGTAAGCAGCTTGGATTTTCTCTTGTAGACTATAAAGTACCATAGATAATATATTAGCAGGAAAGCTGCAAGATCAGATGGATTGGGATCTGGGAGTTAAAAGCAGTTAAAAGAGAATTTAAATCCTAATAACATTCTGTTTTATTGACATGGTCAGAAACTTTCAAGAAGATTTTTTTTTAAATTTTCAAAATACATAAAATTAGAGATTCAAATATATAAATTTCCATATATCCATTGTCTCAGTTTGCTAAGGCTCCCATAACAAAATACCACAGGCTTGGTAGCTTAAACAGCAGACATTTATTTCTCACAGTTCTGGAGGCTGGGAAATCCAAGATCAAGATGAAAGCTGATTCCACATCTGATGAGGGCTCTCTTCCTGGCTTGCAGACAGGCATCTTCTTACTGTGTCCTTACATAGCCTTTGTTCATTACATGCACATGGAGAGAAGGAGTTTTCTCTCTGTTTCTTCCTCTTCTTATAAGGCCAGCAATAGTTTCAGATACGGACCCTACTCTTATGACCTCATATAATCTTAACTGCCTTCTAAAAGCCCTGTCTCTGAATACAGACACCTTGAGGCTTAGAGCTTCAACATATATGAATTTGGGGAGGGGACACAATTCAGTCCGTAGCATCCATCTTCCCATGTTAGATAAATATTAAAATGTGGGCACTGTTATATCATGTATTTTATTACTTTGTTTGTTATAAAGTATTTTAAAACAAGCTTCAGATATCGTATTATAAACTTCAGTATGTAATTTTGAAGTATTTGAGCTTTTATTTACATAATCACTTGGCCATTTTCACACCTAAGGAAAGTAAGGTAATTCCTTCGCAGAATCTAACAACCAGACTATTTTAAAATTTCTCTGATTGTCTCCAAAGTGCCATTATTTTTTTCTGTTGCTTCGTTTGAATCAGGACACAAATGATGTCTGCACATTGCCATTGGTTGTTATGTATCAAGTTTTAAAAATTATAATCCTCTTTTCCCATCCACCTTCTTTGGCTATAATTGCCTTAATTAAGAAACTGAGTCAGATTGTTTGTATACTATTCTATGTTTTAAATGTATATATTTTTTACATTTATTATGGTTTAATTTAATTCATTCCACCATCATCTGTATTTCTTGTAAACTATCAATTAGCTCTAAAGCCTTGATTAGATGGAGGTAAAACTTTTATTTTTTTTTTACAAGAATATTTCTTAATATTTCTGTGTATTTCATCTTCCAACTTATCAGGATAGGATCTGTAGGTCACATAATGCTGAGTTTCCTGCTTTAAGTGATTCTGAGATTAGGCAATGGATCAAGATGGTGATATTTGATTTCCCATTAACCTTTCATCCAATGGTTTCATTCATTAATGATTTTATCTGTTACAGGTGGTATCATTAGATATTGCAAAAATGCTCGTTGTTCTTAGTTACATCATTTCCCACAATTTACACACAGAATTCTTTTACAAAGAAGATATTATTTTCATCACCTCTAGATAGTTATTTTCTTCAAATTGACAATTTTTAGAAAATGGAGTCAGTGCCCTAGTTACCACCGATGCATTGGTATTTGTGTTTGGCTTTTGTTTTGACTTTCTCTGTCTTAGTATCATTATAGACTCTTTGATTTTTATTATTTGAAGTGTTTGTATAAACTACAGTCAATATTCTATTTGACACACAAAAAGCACTAGTCAAAGGGCTCTTCATGTAAATTTCTGTCTTTTTTTTCTACTGTAGGTTTTTGTTTTATATAGATTTCTATGTTGCTTTTTTTCCTTACATTTATACATTAGTCTTTGTATCTTCTTTGTTTTCTGAACAAAACAAATGTCGCTGAATCATTTTGTGCATTTCTTGACATGGATCTGTAATCAGCCATTTTTGTAAGAAGTTCTGTTTCCTATTAATGGGAAATGGTATTTAGAGACACAAGTTTTATGGTCACTGTTTCTGCTTTGTCACTATTTCTAAGCCTTTTTTAGTACACACAGTTAGAATATATACATTTACACACACACACATATTGCATATATATATCTACGCACACGTACTGAAGAACTCATCATTATATTTTGAATTTTGCAGATCTCTACACTGAAAAGTTCTAATTTTTTTATACTTTCATATTCTTTTTCTTACACTAAATATTTTGATTCATATCAACATTAACTAATGAATCCATGACTTGTTTTTCTCTTCAAAGTTAGGATACATATGTATTTGAAGAGAAAAATAAAATAAATTTATATTGATGTTTATAATTAAAATTTAACTTTTAAAATTTTATACTTTGATTTTTATGCTTGTATCATTTTTCTCTTATACTAAAATTCATGGGCTCTACCACTTAAAAGTAATTGCTTATTTGGTTTATCTTATTGGATACAAAAAATGTGTAAATGTGATTGTGTAAAATCCCAAAACATTAATGTAGATATCATTAACAACAGAATTACTGAATGAAATTTAAGACTTCTTTGTAGCTCTATTTGTTGAAAATACTTTTGAATAAAAGAAGTATAATTAAAAATAAAAATACCATATATATGCAAAATGCCTTCATTAGTAATATAACCTATTTTATCAATAATACAATTGACCTCACAGTTGAATCAATATATAATATCATTAGTTATAGAAGTAGCATTTTAATTTAAGTATATGTCAGTAGAAATATGTAAGGAAAACTGTTAATGCACTTAAATTTGCTAAACACCCCAAAAATGTTTGCTGGGCAAAGTTGACTATGCCTTTGATATCAGAGTTCTTGAGTGAGCCTGAGGAGCACAAAATGTGGCAACTTTACATTGCTCTTTATGTTTGCATCTCTTGATTTGCGTCTCCCTCCTTAATTATTAATTAGTCTTGTCATTTTCAATTACCTACTTAGACTGGGGCAATGTATTTGAGTAATGAACTCCAACTTTGCCACTCATCTGTCTATATGTTTCTGCCTCTGTCTCCAAAGTCAGCCCTAATGTCAGTGCTGTCTTTCCCATCCCAGCATCTATAAGTCACATGGGTCTGCCTTGAAAATTGCTCCCAAAGTACCTACAACATGTCAAATGTCATGTGAAACAGGAAACTATTTTAAACTATATTTCTTTCCTTTAATAAATATAGATATTGCAAACTGATGTCTCAGAAGTATTTTGTATGTTTTAGCACCATATCTTTCTGTAAACTCATTAATAAGAAAGATCATAATCATAAGAATGATGCAATAATAATTTGTTTTCCTGACCTTAGATTTGGCATTAAATAATGTAATGGATACATCAACATTATATCAATATAACATCAGAATATTGGTAAACCTTGATAATACACATAGTACAGTTTTGTTCTAATTTTTGTAAAAAATGGAATATGTACATTGCAAATATTAACTGAACAAAATTGCCAAATGACTACAAATACAGTACCTGAAATTTTTCCTGATTTGTAAAGCTTTTCTAAGGAAAATATTGTCAGGGAATGTTTCAAATGATGTTTTCTCTTACACAATTATCTTCTCTTAAACAAGTAAGCACTACCTTGATCTGATAGTTTTATCTTTCAGAAACAGATTTTAAGTCCTATCTTTAACCTTTAGACGGCATTTCATGATAAACTCTGTGATGAGTGATTGAAGGTGACAAATACTGGAATTGTTGTATAAATTGTAATGAATGGAGTGTTGACATAAAAAGTGGTAAAAAATAGTGACCTTCTGGACATGTAAATGTATGACATGAAAGCAAAGAATGAAGAAGAATGAAAACATTAGCGTAGATACAGAGATTTAAGAAGATTCAGTACTATCTTAGGTTAAGACTTGGACAACGTATTTGAATATTTATTTTTCTGTACTAGTTGGATTTGTGACAGAACTCTTACTCATTTTCCTACCAATGTATTCATTCATTCATCAAGTATTTATGGAATGTTTACTATATGTTAAGTACTATTCTAAGCCCAGGGGATACAGCACAAATAGCCAAAAATCCTACACTAATAGAACTATTAGTAGAGATATCGATAATACACTAAGTAAGTAAGTAAACTAAGTAATATTTTAGATGGTAATAAATACTGCAGAGAAAAATATGTTATAGAGAAAGGAGAATAAGGAGTATTGGATGAAATGTGCATTGCAATTTCATGTAGTACAGTTAGAGAAAGAGAGAAAGAAAGAAAGAAAGAAAGAAAGAAAGAAAGAAAGAAAGAAAGAAAGAAAGAAAGAAAGAAAGAGAAAGAAAGAGAGAGAAAGAAAGAGAGAAAGAAAGAGGGAAAGAAAGAGGGAAAGAAAATACTTGAAGAAACTGAGAAGCTGTATTATGTAGATACTGAAGAAAGGGCATTTTTGGCAGACAAAGCAGCAATTAAAGACTCTGAGGCTAGAGGGTGCCTTCTTTGAGGTAGAATGAGAACACAGTGACTAATGGACTGAAGAAGGGAGAGAATAGAAAGTAGATGACTCAAAAGCAACAAAGGCTAGACTTTTTGAGGCATGGTAGGCCACTGTGTATTTGGTTTTTATTCTGGACGAACGCAGAGTGACTGGAAGATTTTAAGGCAAGAGGCAATATGATATGACTTACTAATGTTTGAATATAATCACTCTGGATATTGAAGTGATAATAGCCCTAGAGGTACAAGAAGAGAAAGAGAAAAAACAGTTTGGGTTGTTGGTTTCATCCGGGTGAGACACGACAATGTTTTGGCCCAGGGTGGATTTAGTAGGAAGACAGCCTATTCCAGATCTATTTTGAAGGTATAGCCAAAATAACTTGCTGGCAAATTAGATATGGTGTATGAGAGGAAGACGAAAATCATGGATGATTTCAAGTGTTCTGGCTTGAGCCATTGGAAGTTTGGAGTTGCTTTAACCAAGACAGGGAAAACCATGAAACAAATATGGAAGAAAGAAGAGTTTGGGCATGTTGAGTTTGAGATGGCTATTGGATATCCAAGCAGAGTTGGAGAATAGGTAGAAATATTCAGATCTTAATTGAGGTAAATGTCTGAAGCAGAGATGTAAATTTAAGCATTATAAATTCAGAGACAGTATTTAAAGCCAGGAGTCTGGATGAAATG
Source organism: Macaca fascicularis (assembly GCF_037993035.2). NCBI lineage: Eukaryota > Metazoa > Chordata > Mammalia > Primates > Cercopithecidae > Macaca > Macaca fascicularis. The sequence continues at coordinate 85,345,561 of NC_088376.1, read as the reverse complement.
AATAAGGCAATGAGTGTGGTTTAAAAGATAAGTAAAAGGATTGAGACCTGTAGCATGTTCCCATGCTGATGAGAACAACTTAGTAGACAGTGAAAAGTGGATGGTACTGAAAAGAGGGGTGAGTAGAATGTTTTTGAGCAATGTCCATAAGTTGGCAAAAGAGAATAGTGTCTAATACATAAGTCAAGGGTTTGGCCTTTCTTGGAGTATAAGGGAAGGGATGGGGTAGACGGTAGGTACTGGAGGAGAGTGGACATTCTCCTATAATTGCTTCTGTGTTTTCACTGAACTGGGAAGCAAAGTAAACAGCTGAGATTGAGGACTGGGGAAAAACTGTTGAAGATTTGAGAGGGAGAAGTCGACTGGGAAGTAGAAGGAGAATGGACAGGGGAACTGTAATAGAATCGCTGGGCAGTCTGAAAACCACTTAAGTTGGCAGTATATTTCAAGTGGTGACCCATTCAGTGTGGTTTAGTTTTCTTGCCATGTTGAGTGTAGTAACTGGAGAAGGAGACAATCAAGTTCCAGAAAGAGAGAGGAGCAAGGAAATTAATTCCAGCTATAGGTAAGAAAATAACAAAGATGAACTTTGAACTGTTTAAACAAAGGAAAGAAGTATTAATGCTATGAGAAATAAGGAAGAGTTGGTTGATTCAACAACTACAGTGCTGGGTTGGAGTGAAGAATATGTTAGACTTGGAGCATTGAGGGTGAACTGGGAAAAAAGCAGCTGGTGGTTAGAGAGTGGAATCCTTGACAGCAAGATCAGGGAGGGATTTCTGCTTATGATGAGGTGTAAGGTATCCCGGTGGGTGTAAATGACTGTATAGGGCAGAGGACAAAAAGAAAGAAGGTATGTTCAGGAGGTTAATATTTGGCATATTAAACACTGGGTACATTCTGCATATTATAAGAAGTCAAGAATACAAATATGTATTTTTAAGATACCAGTAAGGTTTTGTTATTTGCCCTTGAGAAGTCTGGCAGAAGAGGCATTTGGCATTACAATAAACCTGGAAATAACTTATATTTGTGAACACAATTTTGAGAATCAGAAAAATACAAATACAGGGCATATGTCCACAGGCCTTTACCAGCAGCCTAGAAAAGAGTTCACAATTCTGCCATGTTTCTCAGAGGCCTCTTCCTCAAGCTGTGCTAAACCACTCATGTTAAGATTATGTTTTAACAAGTACCGGCCTCAGAGTCAGAAAAAGATTCAAATCACAGCTCTGTGATTTTCTAGATGTGTCAACTGAGTCAAGCTAATTAACTCCTTAATCCTTAGCATTGTATCTGTAAAATAGGAAAGGTAAACCTAACTTGAGGGATGGTTGTGGGAATAGTGTAAGATAATATAGGTACCGCTCTTAGCACAGTGCCTGGAACAGTGTTTAGTAGCTATTACTGTATTTTTTTCCCAAGCCCCCTTAAACCTTCACATTCTATGGTTTTGCTGTGCTGTTATTCTATTTTAAGGATATTTTCATTTTTCCTTGTACACAACAAAATTGTTGATTTGCTTATCTAGACTGTTCATCCTTGCTTGGAAATCTCTGTCTTACTCTGTCTGATTATTAACATAACAGGGCCTCACTTCCAAAGGTAACTTACTTAAGGCCTGTTTGAGTGAGTTAGGTAAATAGATCCACCACACTTATATTTAGGGAGAAATAGTAGCTATCCTCACATGTTTTTACTTTTACAACACATGGCAAATAAAGATGGATTCAAGTAAAACTAGTTTGTAAAGTTTCAGAAAATTAATCAATGTTAGATTAAATCAACAAGTTATGGCTATATCTCTTTATATATTAAATAATTGATAAACATACTACATGTTTCTATGATCCTCCATGGCAAGGAACAGGTGGAAATGAAGAATTCTTAGGACATTTGAAATTGGATTATATCAGTTATTTTCTTTTCAAAAAAAGCAAATAGTGTATCTATGCACAAACATTATCTTAACTAGTATAGTCCTATTATAGATGCGCCCCTACTCAGGTGACCCTGGAATCATATTTCAAAACTTGAAGCTATACTTCTACTTCTATAGTTTGTGACTACAATTCACAGTTTCAAAAAACACATCTGTCACACGGCTAAACACCTGACCTTTTATTTGTTTTTAGAAATATGCTCCTGTTATACCCTGCAGAAATAGGCTAATAGTTTAATGTGAGTTTTTAAATTTTTTGGATACAACTACCTTAGTTAGCGCTTCTAAAGCACTATTCTTACTACCAGCAGTTAAGTTGTGCTGAAATGTTCTAATGATCCCAGGGTCAAGTGCATTACAAAGAACTTTTTTGGCTTTGAATTTTCTTCCACACATCATAACTGAGCTGGAGTTTAGACCTTAATGTACACTGCAGGAAGACAAGCATTTGCATAAAAGGATTATGCATCATCTAAAGAATTAACAACAGAGAAGTTGATTTATCTGCCTTTCTATCAAAATAAACCTCTACTAACCACTATTTCTGCAGTGTACAACAATAATTAGTGTGCATAATGATTACTTTGAGGCACAGAAATGCATTCTGAATTCTCAATAGACATAAAATTATTTTGATACATATCCACGACTACTTGTACCTGTGTTCATGTTCTTAGAAAACTGGCAAATCCCATTCAATCTGTAAGCTAATGTTTTGTTACATTTTGTTAAGCACCAAATGGAATACTCTGACAATGCCAAGGAAATGAGTTTTCTATCTTAGCTCAGTAACCTCCAATTTGCAAAGGTGATGTAATCCAGTGACATACTCTCACCAGAAACTTCATTACCTGACTTTAAAACAAACACAGGAATCATAAGGGTATGGTGTAAGCCATGAGGACAGTGTTGCTATGGTAATAAATTATCACTAATATGAAGTAAAATACAGCCACATAGCTGGGACAACATGAAAAAGGCTTCAGTAGAAAGTCCAAAATAATGAGCAGGGCTATAAGGGATAGGAGAGTGTAGATCTGCCTATATGAAGAGAGACAAGGAGCTGAGGAAGATTGCTTTGGTACAGGGCAAGTTAGGGCAGGACAGCATCCACCAGGGAAGGAAGCCTGTGATGGGATAACAGAATGAACTCCATTTAAGTCTGCAGATTTCCAGCTGGACAAATTTCTGACTAGAAGAGGAAAGGCACAGAGGCATGAACAGAGGACAAACTTCATCACACTTTTAATTAGTTTGGGAACTGTTTACCTTTGCATGAGAGTGAATAAGTGAAAAGTATCCAATAATTACCAGGAATATGTTTACTATGTTTACTGCTCAGAGAAATTAACGTGCTTTACGAAGACTGGAGTGTAATATAGTCACCCTGTTACAAAGGGAGTTATTCCCAGAAAATCAGGTACTAGAAGAGCACGTCATTCTGTTTTCAATTAATATGTATTAGTCATCACTAAAGAGTGACAGTAATGTTTAATAGGTTACAATAATTTTTTTGTTAGAAGAGAAATATTTTACAACGTATATGTGTATATGTTAATGTTATTTTTTGTTGTTGTTAGAAGCACTATTTAAGGAAATGATGTCTTACATGTGGAATAAAGATCTCCGGTATTGTTTCAAACTGGAAAGCTGACCTTTTATTTTGGAAGGGGAGTCTTTCTAGTTAATTAAATTAACAGTTATGGTTTGATTGATTGGCATTCAAGCCATTTGTCTAGATTGATTAAATTTGTCAGCAAAGTGCCAAATGCTCACATTATGTAACCAAATCAAAAATGTTTATTTTATTTAGAAGAATATCTTTGAGATTATTTAGCTAGGACAATCTTCTCATTTTATAAATGAGGAAACAGGCCTAGAAAGACAAACTGATCTGCCTGGGGCCAATAGGGCTCCTAACACCTGTTCAGTAGTCCTTTGACTGAACTATTTGATCATAAAAAAATGACTTTGGAATCTAGCAGGCTGTAAGTCATCTTGTTATTTTAAACTGTGGCTTTATGCTAAGTTTCCTTTCTAAGTTATAGCAAAAAGGTCTTTAGGTTAAAAAACAGAAAGGGTGAGTGAGATAAACTTTTTTTCAAGACAGTTTGTACACTTAATCAAATTATAGGGTTCTCTGCACTACAGTTTCACTGTCTTCACCGATACATGATGGCATCAAGCCTACAGAAAATGCAAATGAGACATAAGCATGCATTTGAACAGATCTGCTTTTTTTTCCTTCATAATGAATTCAATCATGCTATGTGCATATAATGATTTCACCTACTTTGAAATCATAAGACCACTAACAACCTGAATTCTCTATATCCAGGATTAGCACCGAGGTGTAGCCATCTTGTTATTTCAATCAGTTTCACCTTGCTGCAACCCAAACTTCTTCAACTAAATAAGCAACCTTACTCAAACAGTAGGCTGATATACAAATGTAGTTTTCAGATGAACTACTGAGAGGCTAATCTTCCAAACTGAGAGACAAGAAGATATCTACATAGCTGAATACTTCAGATGAAAAGTAAATAGAACAAGACCAAAGACAAGCAGTTTTCAGTAACTTACCAGTGATGTTATGGAGAAACCTTTTGTTTGTTTTTTTACATTACATCTGGATGTTGTGATAATATGTAAATTAGGCAGTTACCATGAGGCCAATTTCTTGCATTCATTCTTTTTCATCCTCCCTTATTTAGATACTGAATGGCAAAAAATGTATGTTTATACAGAGATTTTAAAATCCAACCAGTTTCTTCTCACACCCATTGTGGACAGCTCTAGGGAAGACCTTTCCCACTACAACATTTTCTTCCCGGAAGTTGTATCACAAGTCCAGCTGTTCTGCACATACTCAGTAGATAGTATTTCTCCATTGTAACTTCCTCTGCCCCTATGTGTTCAGATGTAATGTTCTGCCTGTACAGACAAGGAAGTCAGCAGCAAGAGTAAATCTAAGGGAGCAACTGTTATCTATCTTCTGCACTTGAAACTTTCTTTTACCTGCTTCCTTCTTGATAAAATCTTTCTTGATTCTTACAACAAAAGTAAAACAATGCAGTTATTTCTGGATCAGTACTATATCAACAAATAATATTTACTAGATTTTAGGCTCCTAAATAATATGTTTTCAGGCCAGGTATGGTGGCTCACACCTATAATCCCAGCACTTTGGGAGGCCGAAGTGGGCAGATCACTTAAGGTCAGGAGTTTGAGACTAGCCTGGCCAACATGGTAAAACCCAGTCTCAACCAAAAATGTGGTGGTGGTGCACACCCATAATCCCAGCTACTCAAGAGGCTGAGGCATGAGAATCGCTTAAACCCAGGTGGCAGGGGTTCCAGTGAGCTGAGATCATGCCACTGCACTCCAGACTGGGTGACAGAGTAAGACCCTGTCTCAAAAAAAAAAAAAAAAAAAAAGAGAAGAAAGAAGATTTTGTTTTAAAACTCTCACATCATAGTCCAATGGTTGCTAGTCCCTAAATGAATAAGACTTCCAATTGCTTTGGAACAAAAAGTATATTATTCCTTTTTGAATACTCAATCTTAGTCATCAGGTAAAAAGGAAATGTGTGTCACTGAGTGAAAAGTGCATAAAAAGTATCTCCTAAAGAATGTGGAAAAGATCGTGAAGAAAAAATATACCCTTGAGATTCGAACAGGACTTTTGCTTGCCAATCAAAAATGCAGGGACAAACCATTCTAAGAAAGATGCATTTGCTTATGCAGACATTAACCAAATAATTTTTGATAGTCTAAATATGTGCCAGGCTCTGTTTTACGTACTAAATATATTATATATATTTAAATATATATATACTTAAAGATATATATATTAAATATATATATAGTGTTTTGAGACTTTGTCTCAAAAAATGAGACACATATATACATATATATATATGTATATGTGTATGTTTGTATCTATCTATCTATAATTTTTTTTCTTTTTGAGGCAGGGTCTTGCTCTGGAGACCCTAAGCTGGAGTGCAACAGCCTCAAACTCTTGGGTTCAAGCTACTCTCCTGCATCAGCCTCCCTAGTAGCTGGGACTACAGGTGCAAGGTGTGAGACACCAGGCCCAACTAATTTTTTGTGTATGTATACTTTTAGTAGGGACAAGATCTTGTTATGTTACCTAAGCTGGTCTTGAACTCCTGGCCTCAAGTGATCCTCTTGCCTCAGCCTCCCAAAGTGCTGAGATGAGCACCCCCAGCCTGAAGGTGTTATATTGAATAAAAAGATGATTACTGTTTCATGGGGATTACTTATCTTCTGGTAACAAGGACAGATCTTGAACAAATAATTACATAAATAACTGATTTTTATATCTGTGATTGTAGAGGACATGTCAGAATGTTCTATAATACCATGTGACAAATCAGACTAATCTAGTGTAGACGGTCAAGAACGGTTTTCCTGAAGGGCTTTAAGACTCAGACTCGAATTCTGACTCATTAGTCAGAATCAGCTAGTGTAGAGGAAACACCATGGAAGTCCTGATAAAAGCTAGAGACAGGGACAAGCCTTGCATGACTGGAGGTCAGTAAGTGGAGGAGAGAGGATTAGGAGATGAGTCAGGAGTGTTGAGAAGCAAAGGGCCAAGTGTAAAAGGTCATATAGATTCTAGCTAAACATTTTAAACTTTATCTTGAGAATAAGAACAGAAAATGAAATATTTTATATGAGGATACTCATAACCTGAGATAAATTTTTTTAACTTTGTTTTTTTTTTTTTTGGTGATAGGGTCTCACTAGATTGCTCAGGCTGATCTTGAGCTCCTAGGCTCAAGGGCTCCTCCTACCCTATCCTGCCAAGTAGTTGGTATTAACAGGTGCATGCCACCAAGCCCAGCCTAAGATTAATAGATGGGTATAAACTTTTCATTCCTTTCTGCTGCCTAGGAACCAGGAAAACAAGCCGTCAATCCCGAGGGAAAAAATCCTTGTAATTACCTTTATAATCTGCTGTCCAGTACAATGCCTCACTTAGAGAGGGCATTCAGTGAACACTGAGGTAGTTTTGAGTAAGTCCAGTGTCCTGATTGCAAACTAGTTACACACTCAGATAACTGACTGCAATGATGCGAGCCTCAGTTTCCCTATCTGTGAAGTGAATGTTTCTAACTTATAGTTATCTGAAATTCCTTTTGAACTAATAGCCCATGATTCAAATTATCCTTTGTCAATGGTAAATAGAGACATAGAAATGAGACCTCTTCTTTCTGGAGTACCTGTTTCCTGGAACTAGGTAACTGGGCCACCAATAGCCATGTCATATGCATCCAAACACCTAGCCTGATGCTGGGAGATTTCCCTAAACACCTGCAGTGTGATCTAGGGCAAGTCACATAATCTCATCTATAAACCATGAGGCGTGGGGCTGATGATCGCTAACATTCCTTTCAGTCCTCAAACAAGATCTCTTATCTTCCTCCCTATTCTCATTACTGATACAACACAGGTATTTCTAAGTTTGCTTGAACTTTTATCTGTTTAAAATAAATAAATAACCAACTCTTTATCCTAAAAAAAGCTTTAGATGTACTTATGTAAATATATAAGCTAATTAATTTACTTAATTAAATTAGTATATTGCTTAATACTAATTCAACTAAGCATAAACTATTTAGGATCTCCAAGGATCCTACTTTAAAAAAAATGATGTCTTGTAACTTTTTGGAGGTGAGTTCATGGAGATAAGAAAGGAAAACAATGTTCTTTTGGTGGATGGGGAAAGCTGTCATCTGCTCTCCGTTTCCCTTTTTTCTTCATTCAATCTGTAATGAGGACATTAGTCACAAGCAAGGCATCTCTGAGCACAGAAAATATGGCAAGAGCTGACATCAAGTCACTAAGTTCTACAGACACTTCACAATAGATGATGAAAACAACTGTCATTGTGCTTGTTCGCCACAGTCTGCTCCATACATAGGGCTCATCAGTTCGGGTTAAGGATGAGCCATTCAGAATGTGTATCACGGATCCAACTGTACCTCCTGGTTTCAATTAAATGCAAGGAAAGATAGGTGGTCTATTAACAATGTTGGGAAAAACTGAAGTTGACAGTGTGGGCAAAGAGTGATCGGTGTGACTCTGCTATTGGTATACACAGTAGTAGAAGAAGATATAACAGATCCATCCAAGCAGACCAACAAAGATGTCAAAACAAAATAAATAAATAACAGCTTTTTCAGTATCACTGCCAATCAGTGGCCTCCACAAGAAAGCAAAGGCGAGGTCATAGGGAAAGGCAGAAGGAAAGCTAAGGATGTGATACATAGCAAAATTTAATGATTTACAAAATTTTTGGCAGGTTTTACTTCTCTGAACAATTAAAAGAAGCTTAATGTTCACACAATCATGCATTCTAACGATGGTGGTAGTAAAGATAATAATGAGGTTGATGACAATGGCTCCTCACTCCCTGCCTTGCCTAGTTAACTCCTGCTTATCTCTCAGATTTCAGCTACATTATTACCTTTTCAAGGAAGTCTTTCCAGATCTTTGTGACAAACTCAAATCCTTCTAAAATATGCTGTTCCCTGTCCCTCCTTTCTGCAGCACCTGCTCCAGTGAGAGTGTGCCAGTATTTTCGTGATTGTTTCTTTATCATAGTTTTCCTTATAGGAAATATGCTCCCAGTGAGCAGAGAGTGAATCTGCTTTTGCTTATCATTGCCTCCTTAAATTAAGCATAGTGTCTGGGCACTCAATGAATGTTGTGTAAAGGAAGAGGAAGAAAAGGAAGGGAAGAAAAACATTTTTTGAACACCTATTGAGTAGCATCCATTGTCCTGATGTGTTACATATTTCTCATGACAATCCTTCAGGTTGAATCTTCTTATTCCCATTCTATTGAATTTCAGAGAATAAAGTTGATGGTTTTAGGTTTCATAACTAAAGTGGATAAAGCGCAGATAGAAATATTGATTAGTTTGGCCCCAATCCATGAAATTTTTACCCTCCCTTACCATAGCACACATCTTTATGTCTTTATGTCTGAATTTTATCTGAATTTCTAACTAGTTATTTTGAATTTATAATGAGCTATTTGTCTGAATTTATAAAGTCATTTTAAATTTTAAAAGTTGTGATGTGTAGTGTTCAGAAATTGGAGTATTGACAACCGCCTTCTCTGACATGTTTTACTGTATAAAATATTAAACTTAGAATAAATGAAATTCAACTGTCTATCTCTGAACACTGAACTCTGTAGGCAGTTAAAGCAATTACATGGACTGAAGTTAACCCTGAGGGAGAAATAGAGAACCCTACCCAGAGTGCCAGAGTCAGTTGAACAATCCCCACTCCCTCCCCCTCGAACTGTCCAATGAAAGGCCAGTAGCTTGCTGTTACTGTTATTTCATCCCTGTAACCTCAGAAAGGATGAAACATTTTCCACTTAGACATAGAAAACAGAATGTTAGCAATAGCATTTTCAAAGGCTGAAGAAAAAGAGGAAATTCTAAAAAGAAAAAGTCCTGTTTTTCTTTTCTTCTCAAATTCTATGTGAAAGAGGCAAAGATGTGAGCAAATGCTGTGATATATTGGTAGTAGAAAGCACTGACAGTGACACTGAAGTAGTATGAATAATAAGTAGCAGCTGTTCAAAGAAGAAAATATAATATAATAGAGTAAATGGTGTATTTGTCCCTTGAGCTGCTGGTGCTTAGTCACTACGAAATCATTCTCACAGAAAACATAATTTAGACTACACTCCAGGACAAGCTACTCAGAATTCTGTACATGTTACCACTTGTTAGATGCTTGCATGATTTTAAATATTAAAGTCATTATCAAACATTAATGATAAAAATAAATCAAATTTAGAACGTAGAACTCAACTGTTGCCATCCATTGCTGAAGTGTGAATTTATTATGAGTCTTTAAGGGTCAACAGTAGAAAACTTCCATCAAGAGAAATGTCTCAATAGCTGTTCCATGCAAGTTTGGGTAGCCTCAGCATATTGAGGAAAGTGAAGAATCCCCTACACTAGTCTTCTGTAGCAACATAGTTGTTATTAAAACATAGGTCTAGCCAGGCAATCTATATTGAAGATTACCGGTGTATGTATTTAAATACAAGTACATGCAAATAATTTTATAGATATAATACAAACAACCCCCTCAAATTTGGAGGAATAACTTAGACAAAATAGCAAGAAAGAAATGTATTTTCTGCTTTTCTTAGGGATAAACAATGGAAACACGTCCCTAAAACCTCAACTAATACTAGAAAACCAGGGCCACTTTCATGGGAAACAAATTACAACTTTTGCTCCCTTGCAGAACTGTCTAGCACAAATCAAAAGTAAAAAAGAAATGTAGGCTGAACTCTCAGGGGAAATTTGTTGCATCAAAATGTCATATAAAAATGAAATATTTGTTTTCTTAAATGACCAAAAACATGTTATGAAGGAAAATATAAAGGCTTAGAATATAGCCATAATATATCTAGGTATAAGAAAGAAATTAAAGAAATCTCTTAATCTTTCTGACACTCAGCTTCTTCATCTATGACATGGTAATATACTAGCTAACTAAAAAGATCATAATAGAGGTTGAGACATTGCATATAAAATGTATAGAATGTAGTAGAAGCTTGAAAAATATTTCACTTTTTTTCATCAGGCAAACAAAGTATTTTAGGAAAGGTATTAATTACATTTAATCAATTGGGGTAAACAGAAAATTTACATATTTATTACCTACTACAGTGACATCAGCCTTAATATTAAAAGAGAATCTCAGTTCTCCTAATCACATCCCTCCCTCTTCTTCCCCAATGTCCTTGTTGATAATTGCATGAGTTTTAGCTTCAAAATAAAACTGCCTGCAGCTTTGTAAAGGGAAAATAGATATACTACACATTCCTAAGAAATTGTAATATAGTTATCCTTGAAGAGAAGGAGAAGAATGGATTCCTGGAAAAGCAGAGGGAAGAAAGAAACAAATCTTATTTCAGAAAAAAATAGAGAATATCACAGAATGAATTGACATTTCTGCAAGTTGGTTGATGTAAAAATTAGAGTGAGACTGGTTTTGCTTATTCACCAGAGGACCTAGAGGGGGTGGGAAGGCCAGCTTGCAACAAGGGAGCGTAAATTAGAGGGATGCAGTATATGAACACATCCTCAATTTCCTCAGTGATAGAAGTTTTCTTAGTTTTCTCAATCTTTGTAACTTGGACTTTCTTAGCTGGATCATAATTACGTTTTCATGAGTAAGAAAGCTGATATAGAATGGTCGAGCACGGTGACTCACACCTGTAATCCTAGTACTTTGCGAGGCCGAGGAGGGTGGATCACCTGAGGTCAGGAGTTCAAGATCAGCCTAGCCCACATGGTGAAACCCTGTCTCTATTAAAAATATAAAAATTTGTCAAGTGTGATGCGTGCCTGTAATCCCAGCTACTTAGAAGGCCGAGGTAGGAGAATCACTTGAACCTAGGAGGTGGAGGTTGCAGTGAGCCAAGATCGTGCCACTGCGCTCCAACCTGAGCGTATAGTGAGACTCTGTCTCAAAAGCAGAAACAAAAACAAACCCAGAAAGCTGATATAGAAGACCACAAGTTAGTGGAAAGATGCTAAGGAGCTCATGTATGTCACTTCAAAGACTATCAGGTCCCTGGAACTTCAGTGTGTCCCTTTTATGTGGCACATAGTAGGTATATAAGAAATATTTCCTGGGCGTTAAATCTATAATATCACTTTTTCTATGATGGCCCTGGGCTAGAAATTATATGTTAACTCAAGAAATGGCTTTTGATTGTCTGCTCTGTGCCAGACACTATGCAAGGCAACAGAACAAAATTGATACCACTTAATGGAATCCAAGTAGCAAGTTAATGGATTATTACTGCATTGATTCTAACAATATTTAAGATGTAATACTTATGTACTGGTAACTGTCTTCATTAGGTTCTATTAGTTTATAAAATGTTGACTAAATCAAACTTCTGTGTATTTAGTCATTCTGATAACTAATTGTATACCTATATGCTAAGAGTTTTCATAAACGTTTACTTTGCTTTGCTAATAATACTTTGCGTATTTTATAAAGTCAAGGCTATTTTTTTCTGTAGGCTTCGAAATTGTCATAGAAGATAATCTGACTCCTTGATTTCACATCTAATCTACTTTCATTGGATCCTTCTTTGTCAGTGCTAGTAAGCCCTTCTCCACTTTATGCATGGCTTTTCTAGTTTTTGAGAACAATTTATCGTTTCCTTTTATTTTTCAATTCCAACATCTTCCATTATCCAAGAATTAAACGTATGATTACTTCCTTGTCTATAAACTATGGTGTGAGCAAAAACAAGCACATTTTCATTTTAGACGTCATTGCCTGTCACCATAACTTTTGTTTTGCATATTCTCAACTTTCTAAACCTCACTGTAATTTTTTTTACTCCTATTCTTAAAATTTTTCTTTCTGTTTGTCTATAATTATTTTCTTCTATTCTCTTCCTAATCAGTACTTCTTTCGAATAGGGGTATGGGAGGGCATGAGGGAGAATTTTGGCCAAGATACAGGTTTTATATTGGCAGGTCCGGACTTGATCAAAAGAGCCTTATTTTTTTCTGTGCAAAATACTGTCCTACAATGTGCCATGTGCAAAATATGGTCCATTCTTTTACTGTTTAACTTGCTTAAACAGGTGATAAATGTAGGAATCCAGTGTTAAATAACAGAGAATTCATAATTTTTCTATTATCCCTAATGTATGATTAGACTTAATATAGCACAAAATCACTGAGTTCCTTCTAACTAACTGTCTAGTTCCGCGTATACCAGTAATTTCCATTGTTTGGCTCCTATGGCAGACTCCAGGGATAAGTACTCTGTGCTAATTTACTGTCTTTTATGTTTTATGTGCTTATTGCAATGAGTTGGACCCATCTGGAAGGAATATTTTTGAATCTTAATAGTCTCTTCTGAGGCTACACAATCAAAATTTAAACTAGGGTTTTTTTCCCTCTCCCCTACACTCTTTCTTTTTTAAATAAATAAACTAGGGAAAATGGGAAAACAGTTACAATGATCTCATCCCCAATATATTTTAAACTGTCTGTTAGGAAATGAATCAGTAGTGTAGCAATCTGTTAAGCTTTTTCTAGTCCATCAACTCAGAATGAAAGAATTCCACCCAGAAATTAGGAATTTCTATGGGCATTATCTTGCCAAGCAAAGTTGAAGTGCATTTACAACCTTTGTTTTGTTAACAAATGGTCTATTTACTGAGGATGGTTAATTGAAAGTCTAGAGTACTAGGAAGAATGTCAGCCTTCTTTTAAATAAGGCACAAAAATATTTTGACCAGACATTTATATTTTGCCATTTTCCAAGTAGAGTCATTTTTTTTCCTCTGCCCTTGCCATGATGTGACATTTAATTATGGATTCTCCAGAAACCTTTCCCTGAGGTCTTTTACATCAGAAGTACCTTTTCCGGGAGGACTCTAGTGGCGTTTTTCATTATGACAGCAGCTCCCTATGGCTTAGCTTGCTATTAAATCCTGAATTAATATAAGCAAACCCCTTCCGTTGACAAGACAAGCAATGTTTCCTTTTGTTCCAGAAAAGGATCTACTAGGTTAGTTGTCACAGCCTGGACCTTTCGTTGGTAGCCTTTTGTTTGGGTTAAAATATTTACAGATACATGTGCTTTTCATCTAACAGATTTTACAAGCTAGTATTACAGCATATCCTCAATCAAAATATTGTGGAGGTTTAGTAATGCCTACCAAGTAAATGCTAAACCCCTTATGCTGGTTTTTCTGCCCCCCACAATATGGTCTCTTTATTTGAGCAGAATATTTGACCACTTTCCTTAACATATCCCATTCTCCAGCCAAACTGAACTGTTTGATGCTCCATGAATGTGACTCATGAGTTCCTGCTTGGGGAGCTTTTGTTTGTGCCATCCTGGATATTCTCACCAAGCCCCTCTCTTCCAATACAGCCTGATGAAATCCTAGACAACTCAAGGTTTGCATCATACTACTTGAACAGCCTCCTCCATGAATAGTCTTTTTCATTATCCATGTACAAAACCTTCTCCTTTTAACCTACAAGGGGGTTTCATTATACATCTTTTATGCCACTTATATTAAGCTACCTCAAATTATAGTTTTCCATGTTCTAATATCAAATGTTTTTGCCTCTTCCGGTAGAATGTGAGTTCCTTCAAGGCAGAAGTTTGTTGTGCTCATATTTGATTTCCATGCAAGACTTAGAAAATGGCATTCTTCAACATATATGCTGTAATTTTGTACTGCTAGGTAGATAGACGATAGATAGATAAATAGATGATAGATAGATAGAGATTTATACCTACATCTGTATATATACCTATATATTGTTTCTTATCTAACAATGGAAGCCGGTACTTCATCTTTCTAGAACATGTAGATTCAGATTTTAAAATATTTTATTCTGTCTACAACCTGATGTTTAGGATTGCCATGATTTTGGTATTTTATGTTTGTCTTTAGCTATGCCACTAATGTACCAAGTGCACTAAAAATACGAAATATTTCACATCTTTTTTTTGAGACAGGGTCTCTCTCTGTCACCTAGGCTAGAATGTAGTAGCAGAATCATGGCCTACTGCAGCCTGGACTTTCTGAGCTCAATCAATCCTCCCATCTCAGCCTCCCTAACAGCTGGGACAACACGCACAAGCCACCATGCCTGGCTACTTTGTATTTTTTGTAGAGATGACATTTTGTCATTTTGCCGAGACTAGTCTTGAACTCCTGGACTCAAGTGATCTACCCACTTCAGCCTCCCAAACTGCTGGGATTACAGACTTGAGTCACCGTGCCTGGCCTTCACATTTCTATTTCCTTGTTTTTGCTGCAGATACCAAACATGTTGAATGAAAATAAGACAAGGATAAATGCATAGTCTGTTTTTTAATGATCTGTCAGCACAGTTTTTATAAATGTTTTGCATTGTAAATGTGTGGATGCTCTGACACAAAATCGTATCAAACGTTATCAAGTAACGTATGAAAAGTATTATCCATTGTGTCCAAGTGAAATTTATCTCAAGAATGCAAGGTTGGTTTTACATTCAATTAATGTAAGATATCATATCGATAGAATAAAAGACAAAAACAACATGATTACCTTAGTGTATATGAAGCCTAATATGTGAGTTTAGCAATCTTGCATTGTTGAAGATCAAAATGCAAAAATAACTTGAATTTCTAAATGCTAGCAATGAATGATCAGAAAATTAATGTAGGAAAACAATTCCAATTACAAAACATTCCATCCAAAACAAATTTAATTATAAAATATTTAGAAATAAATTTAACAAAAGAAGAGCAAAACGTATACTTTGAGAATACAAAACATTGTTGAAATAAATTAAAGGAGACCTAAATAAAAGGAATCATATTGCATATTCATGGTGAGAATATTTAATATTGTTAAGATGGCAGTACTCTCCAAATTGATCTACATATTCAACACATTTTAATCAAAATTCCAGATACTCTCTTTGCATAAATCTAATCCTAAAATTCATGTGGAAATTCAAGGGACCCAAAATTGCCAAAACAATCTCAAAAATAAACAGAGTTGGAGGAATCATAATTCCCAATTTCAAATCTTACCCCAAAGTTGCAGAAATCATGATTGTGTGGTATTGGAAGAAGTGTAGACATATAAATCAGTGGAATAGAATCAAGAAACTAGAAACACCTTTTTGCATTTACAGTAAATGATTTTTGTCAAGAATTTTCCCCAAGAAAATTCACTGGGGAAAGAATAGTTGTTTAACAAATGGTCCTGAGTCAACTGGATATCAACATGTAAAAAAATGAATTTGGACTCCTTCCTCACACCATGCACAAAATTAACTCAAAATAGATTATGAACCTAAATGAGAAGACAAAACATATACAATTATTAGAAGAAAATATAGTAAAATGTCACAACCTTGGTCTAGAAAAAGCCTTTTTAAACATGATGCCAAAAGCACAAATAACCAGAAAAAAATGATAAACTGGACTTCATAAAAATTTAAAAATTTTATATCACAAAGAATATAATAAAGAAAATGAAAAGACTACACATAAAATGAAAGAAAGTATTTGCAAATCACGTATCTCCTAAAAGACTTGTATCTAGAATACATAAAGTTCTCTTACAATTCAATAATAAAAATTAAAAAAAAAATTTAAATGGGCAAAGAATCCAAATAGGCTTTGCTTCAAAGAAGATACAGAAAGGGCCAACAAGCACATAAAAGATTCTCAACATCATTAGCCATCCGGGAAATACAAATCAAAACCCAAAGAGATATGATTTCACATTCATTAAGATGCCCATAATGAAAAAGACAGATAAGCAAGTGTTGGTGAGGATGAAGGGAAGTTGGAATCCTCATACCCTGCTGGTGAGAATGTAAAATGGTGCATCCACTTTGGAAAATAGTCTGTTGGTACCTCAAACTGTTAAATATTGGGTTATCATATGATGCAGCACTTTTACTTCTAGGTAGATAATCTGAGAGAAATAAAAAAACATGTCCATGCAAATTCTTGTACATGAATGTTCACAGGAGCATGAGTTATATTAACCAAAAAGTAGAAAAAACTCAAAGTCCATCAACTGACACTGATAAATAAAATGTACTATATCCATACAATGTAATATTATTGTACAATAAAAAGGAATTATGTACTGATACATGCTATGATGTGAGTAAATCTTAAAAACATTACACTAACACAATAAGCCAAAAGGTTGCACATCATATGATTCTGTTTACATGAAAAGTCTTGAAGAGGCAATCTACAGAGACACAGATTAGTGGTTGTCTAGAGCTGAGGGGTTGAAAGGAAATGGGTAGTGACTGCTAATAGGTATGGGGTTTCATTTGGGGATAATGAAAATTGTGGTGATGGTTCCAAAATGCATTACAGTGATGGTTGTACAATTCTGTGAATATAGTAAATAGGTGGATTGTCTGGAAAGTGAATTAAATCTCAATAAAGCTTTTTTTTTTTTTTTTTTTTTTTTAAATGAGGAGGCTTTATATTAGCAATCATACAGGAAGTTGTCATGCCTTGTCTAGTGTGGAAACTCAACTGACACATGTTTACTCTATTTCTCTAGGTAGTAAGACCTAAATTCCAAATAAACTACCAGTGGATTTTTGCTTTTGCATGTATCACGTGATCTACTAAGTAAAATGGGTTCTGTTTAGTAATATGAGTGTAATTAGAAAGATTCTTTGTAAAAATTAACAGCCATTTTAGAGTAGGTGAAATGAAATAATAAATAGATCCTCTCCGATTTACTGCCATCATTAAAATCTCAGACACATTTTGAAACTATCTGCACCAATATTGCTCATAATTAAATAGAAGTATTATGCAAACGTATACAGTTTTAATTTATCAATAATGATCAATTTTGGCCAATGTTAGTGGCCAGGTATATGAAAAATATAAATATATATTTCTACTTTGAAGTCATAATCATATTGGAGGTGAATTGGGTTGAGATTTTAAGGTTATTTTATACCTTAATGGTTTACTAGCACCTTTAATATTTTGTAGGTACTCGAATTTCCAAGATGAAATTAATTTTTTTTTATCTGCAACGGCTCTTTTCTCACACTGCAACTCTCTCCAAGCCTCCCTTCTAAAAAGACGGAGGACTTCATCAGAAGTGACAAAGGAACAATTTTTGTTCAGAAATAAAAAACAAGTCAGAAGGCTGAATCTCATCTAACAACTATGTTCTGGTCCCCTTCTATGTTTATATTTCTCCTCCATTTTTTTTTTTTTTGATATTGGTTCTGCATATCCATCTGTAAATCACATTCCCCTGGACTTCATGCTTCCCAGAACATTACATACAAAATGTGCATATGTTTTTCCTAAACTTAGCAATCACATTTGTAGGACTGGTGGAAGGAGAGTGGGGGACGGGAAAAATTTTCTCCTTTCTTAAGCACAGAAATCAATCAGCAATTTCACTTCTGTGAGTTAGAAGTGGAGAAAGGAAGAAAGGAAAAAGAAAAGAAGGTAGGTAGAAAGCATTCTCACTTCTATATACTGTATTAAGTAGCCAACATAAAGCCCAAAACAAATCAAGCTGAATTCATTTTTACTCTATTCTCACAATGCTGTTATCTTGTCTCTAACCTAGGGCATCCACTTCCTTCAGTCTGTGCCTACCTCCCAAACGTGAAGTCTTCCAACTTTTCTGTGCTTCCATCTGCTTGGTGTCTGCCTGAGAAAGAGGTTTCTAAGAGCTACTCCAAAAACCAAAATCACCCTAAAGGAAAGCATGAAGATACAAAGATAAAATATATATTTTTATAACATGTTTGAATAACTCACAACACAAAAAAGCATTTCAAAATGCCACCTGTAATTGGAAACATAATATTTATATGCAAAAGGTATTTTTTTTTAAAAAAAAATGTGAATGTCACCAGTCCCTTGTGCAATATGAGTCAACTTTGGCCCTGAGAGTGACAAGCCTAACTAAATTGTCAATCTTTAATGTTATTTCAAGACCCTAGGCAGAAAATTATTATACAGCCTCCTGTGAAAAAGGAATAACAAAAATAGCAAAAGCAAATTTCATCCCCAAAGGGACTCTGCTCCTCTCCAACTTATCTCTATGCAGATTTGAGACAGAAGAGTTTGCCTGGTGTGCGAGAAATCAGCCAGCTGACAACAGCTTTCTATGTTGCAGAAGAATGAGAAGTTAAATGTATTTCATGAACTAGTAAGAAATGTTAGTCTTATAAACTTGTAAGAAGGGTCTTTTTCCTAATCCTTTGAGTTTGATTTGCAGCACTATGAAATGTGAGAAAGAATTGCTTCATTAGTATTTTACATTGCTCTTCTCTTCTCTATAAATTCATGTGGCCAAAGATGTACTGGGAAAAAATAAAAGTGTTTCAGTAGTTCTATGTGCAAGGGAGAAAATGAATGAAAATAAACTCCCATGTATTAAATGAACAAAATATTCACTTTTTGGACTAAATATTGCTAGGACTTTGAATTTTGGTTGTTACTTTTTTCAATAGTAGCTGGAATTTGAATGACTCATCTTTACTTTTTGTATCTTTACTTTTTGTATCTTATGCTCATATATTACTATGGACATGCAAATTAATAGAGCTCATAAGGGCAACTGAAGTTCACTCCCTTCATCACAGTCCTAGTGGAACCTTATTTGCATAGCTGGATTTATAACTGACAAATACTGTATTAAGTTTAATTCTTAAAGGAAAAAGAAAAACCTTTGTAGAGAAGAATGTTATGCCACATTAGTCATAAAGATGGAGACCTGTACATAATCTAAGGAAAGGTCCATTATTCCATTCTCTTTATTCTGCCATTGCTAATACCAATTGTCCTGATCACTTTGAGTCAGAGTTCAGAAAAAAACAATTACAATAATTTGTTGAAGATATTAACTTTGTCAGGGAAAATTCCTACAGAGGAAAAATAGAAGAAAAAGAGTTTCTTAAGGGGAACAATGTGATTTATTCAGATTGCTTGTTACAAGTGAATTAATAAGGCCAGGTGCAGTGACTCATGCCCATAATCCTAGCACTTTGGAAGGCAGAGGCAGGAGGATTTGCTTGAGGCCAGAAGTTCAAGACCAGCCTAGACAACACAGTGAGATCTCATCTCTACAAAAAGAAAATTAAAAAATTAGGTGGGTGTGGTGGCACACTCCTGTAGTCCCAGCCACTTGAGAGACTGAGGCAGGAGGATGACTTGAGCCCAGGGGTCTGAGGCTACAATGAGCTATGATTGAGCCACTGCACTTCAGCCTGGGCCACAGGGCGAGACCTTGTTTCTTTAAAAAAAAAAAAAAGTTATCCACAGAATTTAATTATCTGATATAATTCACAATAGACTGAAAACACAATACACATGTTACTTTAGGAACGTACAGTGGTTATTATCTTAAACTAAAATGTCACAAATGTGATTGGTCAAATAAATTAGGCTCTAAGGCCTTAAAATGATCAAATTCTAAAGCCATCAATATTACAGAACCAAATGTTATTAACAAAACCAATAAAGGAATTTCCTAAAATGAAAAAATGTAATTATAAGATGCTTTCAGATTATTTCTGCAGGAATAGCAGATATCCAGGACTTTTATTAGCTTTAGTATTTAATAATCAAAATATAACAGTAAAGTCTACTTGATGTGCTCATAGAAAGAAGTAACACTAGATAACCGGTAATATTATATTTTTTGTCATTTAGGTTTTATGCTCATTCACTAGATTTAGTACATCTAAATTGAAAATGCACTATCCATCAAAAAAACAATGCTTTTATTTTCTTGTTGAATTTGGTTGTATGGGCAATGCTTTTCTGAAGTATTTTTTACACAAACAGCGTCAATCCCCTGTGACAAATGTCAAAGGCCATAATTTTATTACCTTTGGGACCATACGTGTTTTTGAAGATTGAAGAAATTAGTCACTATTAAGAGATCTGCATTCTAAAACACAGCAAAAATGGTTTATGTACAGAAGAGTGAACTTGAAAAGTGGTGTCATAAACATGCATCAAAATTTCAAGGTGAAGTTAGGAACCTTCTTGAATCTTACCCAGGAGAGAAAGTGGTACACTTGCAGGCAATCTGCCTGAAGCTCTCCTGGATACCCGACTGCAAGAAAAATATACTCCACTTTCACCACCTAGGCCCTCTGTTGTGGAGAAAAGATTGTATCCTTCCTCCCTGACAGTACAGCTGCTGAAAGCTACTGCAGAAAAGGGAACAATGATTAGAGAAAAGGGAAAGGGAAAGAGAGAAGGAATGAAAAGGCATTAAGCTTATCAATTCCAGTGATAATTCAGAAGCTCTAAATGGTATGTTCCTTCTAAAACGTAATTACCCCAATAAAATAGAAAATAAGAACAACCATTCCTGCAAGTTGTGCAAGATTGTCAAAAATCTCTATTCTAAATGCATTTATAACTCAAGCACCACCTGCTGGTTCAAATTGGATCTTCCCACTCACTCAACAACTCCAATCAGCCAAGAAGACAATTCAAGTTTTCATAGGAATGAAGCAAGAAGACTACTAATTTTAAAACCAGATTTAGGTTGTTTTGCTAAAATATATAACCAAAACCATTAACAATGTACTGTTATAAAAATTGAAAGATAACTTTTAATGTAAAAGTTCTTCACTAAGAGCCTGCTGTACATATAATATTTTTATTTATTTCTGTGGTTCATCACCAATACTCTCATTAACTACTGTTACAAACATAATCTTGCTAATGCTTATTTTTATTATAGTAATAATTTTATAATACATGAAATTTTCAAATATCTTACTAAAAATAAACTGATATGTTTTACCACAGAGACTAAATAAAAATCTACAAATAAAAGTCACTATCAAATGAAGGGGCTTGTAGAAATGACTCACTGTGATTTAGCTAGTTACCTTTTCCAGTTCTTCAACAATGAAAATTTAATTCGTTGAGAATGTGTCTTAGAATTAGGTCACTGAATCAATTTTGCATTTGTTTAAAACACAGTCACTTTTTGCCTCTTTCACAGAAAAACTAACCTAAACTAAAGTAAAAATAACTATTTTCACTGTAACTACTGAAATATACAGCTGGTTATCTCATGAATGAAACTGCAACTACCCACCCGGAACCCAGCTGCAAAGTATCCCTGTTATATAAATGTTTCTACTGTATTAAAAGCGGCTATGTGCAGCACTTACAGACATGGCCTCAAAGCCTAACTGGTAGCAGCATCTTAGGGCTACATTAACTGTGTATCCTAGGCAACCAAGTCATGGCTAAAGCACCACAGTGTTTGTTTAAAACGTGATGTGGAAAGCAATCAGAGGAGCTTCAATTCCAGGGAAATTCCTTTTCAATGTAAGACTCACACTGTATTAGAGTGGTGCTGTTTGCACCATTATAATTAAGAATGTGTCACCATGTTCATTATTTTCAAGGTTTTGTAACTCAGCTGTAAAAAATTAGTCATAGTAATTAAAAGACGGAAAACATCTAGCTATGCTAAGATGTCCTACTGGGGCATTTAAGGTCCTAGTGAAGGGGGTTTAAGCAATTTAAATGACAGATAATATTTTATCTGAACTACCTTAAAATACTATCCTAACCACTGGCATATTAGAGGTGTGTTTGAAAATAACTGTAAATAGCAATTTCGTTTGTACTTTTCTTGATAAAAATATACATCAGCTATTTTAACACCATAATGATTTTTATTATTTTACTGAGTTTATTCCTCAGTGAGTTTATCTTTCATTACTCTGTTAGCAAACAGCAGTATTGTTCTTTACAAAAAAAAATCTTTTTAATTTTTTGACCACTTCATGAACTCAGTCATAATACAAGAACCTAAATCCATGTCATTTTGCACATCTCACTTATATATTTATATTTCTATGTAAATTATAAGTGCAGAATATTGTTCTTGGTGAATTATTTTTTAAACAGAATTTGTATTTTTCTTTTTTTTTTTTTGGTTTCCTTAAGCAATAATGAAAAATGTTTCTCATGCTGTTTTTCAGATTGAAGAAGGAACCGGAATTTTTTAAAACAAAAGGAAGCAGTAATTGTGGTAGAGGAGAAAAGATAACTAGACTTCACTAAGAGCCTGCTGTAATAGCTACACAATACTATTTATCACATATTTATTTCATTTAATCCTCTCAATAGTTCTGCAGAATAGGTAGTATTTCCCATTTCATAATGAGGAAACTCACAATATTAGTGGGACCCGGATCCAAAGTCCTAATATTTTATACCATTTGTACATTTCCAAGATAAAAACTTGAAATTGAATACAGTCCATCTTATATTTAAATGATCTTACAAAATATTAGAAACAAAATTATAAAGTAACTCCATCTTTCTTTCCATTCTTCAGATTTTATTGCTATGTTTCATGGTCATGTTTAATTAACAAATGTATAAAACTTACCGGAACTCAAGAATAAAATGAAACTAAGGGTTTCAAAAACCTATTTCCTTTAAAAATCTGTCTAGTAATAACATAACTTAAATTATGCATAAAATAGTACTAAATTTTTTCCCTAGAAAAAGAGAAATTGTCATCTAAAACTCCATGTGAATGATATCGGAATGAAAAGAGTCACAGATTATACAGTAAAATTATTCTGCAGAGCCGCTCCAAGAGAAAGAATAGCCCCTTGGTGATGGCCAAGGGATTTCTCAAGGCACATATCATGGCCTCTTTGAAGCCTTGCCCAAATTGATATGTTTGCTTTCTCTTTAAAATTCTGAAGTTAGAAAATATTATTTCCTCAATTATTTTCAAAGAGAACACATCAGAGATTTTATTATCTTCTACTGGTGCCCAAATCTGATATTCCGTAAGTAAGCTTTAAACATTTTGTTCTATTAAAAAAAAGACCTTTAAATAAATAGCTATATTTTGTTTTTATATTGGAATAGTTGAGAAAACAATTAGCCTGTTTCCCCATTTTTTTTATTTGTAGCGTGTGAGAAAAAAAGATATGAATTACTTAATACTCCCATTTCAAATGGAAAAGACAAGGCAAACAATCAAGGCATTAGATAAGCGCTGTCCAGTACAGTGACCACTAGCTACCTGAAACAGCTATTGAGCAACCTGAAATGTGGTTAGTCTGAAATGAGTGTAAAATATCACTGGAATTTCAATGCTTAGAATGAAAAAAGTGTAAAAATCTCATTTTCACAATGATCGCTTGTTGAAATGATAATATTTTGGAAATAAAATATGGCCATTTACCTATTTTACCTATTTCTTTTCTTTCAGTGTGGCTACTAAAAAATTTTAAAATTACATACATGGCACAAATTTGTAGCTTTCATTCTAATTTTTTTTGGGGGGGAGCGGTGGGGCAGTAGTGTGTTAGACCTCAAAACATGAGGCATGAAAGTTTAGATCTGAAATCACTGATATTATCTACAAGATATTTCATATTACAAATTTGTTTTACTCTTTCTCTTATATCCAGGTATTTCTAATATAATTGATAAATTCATATATACAATGTACATTGATATATAATAATATATAAGCATATATGCACTGAACCCCTTTCCAATGTTATATTTTCAATATCTAAAATAATGCCTGGTCAATAGTAGGCACACAATAAACATATATTTTTTTTACTGTATTTTAAATTAATGTATTTTTCTAGCACTAAACACAAGTCAGAAGCAGAGGGCAAAAAGAGGAAATTCTGCCTCACTGACCTACTCAGAAATTTTTAAGTCCCATAGGTGAAATATCTGAAACAAATAGATATGCAAATGTAAAATGGAATTTTTGAAGCATTTGATATAATATGGAAATTGGTTATCAGTAAAAATTTTCTATGATTGGATTACAAAACCACTAATGTATGGGTGGCACCACATACACATTTATATTGTGGGTGACCTGGACATTTAACAATGCATTCACCTTTGCCTTTAATATGTACAAGTATAACGATAAAGCTATTTTTAAGCTTTTATCAATGTTGTCAATATTTCTCCTTAAAAATTAAACTTAGCAATATTCTTATTTTATAAACAGCAGAAATTCCAAGTTGTGGATTTGCATTCCATCAAAGGCATTATAATAAATTAAGAAGAATCATTAGAAAAGCTTATAATTTTGCATATTGCTTCACCAAGACTTCAAATCTGTGTAAGTGTGTGTATTTTAAACCATCCATGCAACTTATGCCCCCGGGTAAAATAATTTTAGAGATTATAAAAATCTTTAGATACCAAAGCCTAAAGAATTAGGATAGATGGAAACAAAATGAAGTTATTGTAACCCCCAAAGACTCAGAGGCTCACAGAAGACCAAGGAGTCTAAACATAGGAACAAGAAATATTATCTAGGTTAGGAATTCTTGATCCATTGATGAATCTGAACTCAACAAAGAATGTTTTGTTTTGTTTTACGAGAACTTTAAAGCTGAAAATACATTTCCTGGGAATTGCTCAGCAGTGGATAGAATGACTGAGAGATAACTTGCTTGGTGGCTCTTAAGTACAACTGATATTTTAAGAATCCTGGTTTCACCAGTTACTACCAATATGACCTAGGTTAATAAAACCCCTCAAAGTCTTAGTGTTTTCATTTTAAAAGTATATGACAGTCATCTCAGCAAAATAAGATTCCATCAGGTAATCTGAATAAAGCATTCAGTACAGTGTCTAGCAAGCACTGATGGTTCAATAAATGTTAATTATTATTTCCTGTAGTTCAGATATGTTATTAATTTCCTAGGGCTGCAGGAACAAATTACCACAAACTTGGTCACTTAAAATGAGATAAATTTATTCTCTCACAGTTCTGGATGCCTGAAGTCTGAAATCAACCTTCAGGCAGGGCCACACTCCCTCTGAAGACTCCAGGGAAAAAAAATCCTTCTTTGCATCTTCCTAGCTTCTGGGGGCTTCCAGCAATCTTTGGCATTGTTTGACTTATAGCTACCTCATTTAAAAGTCTGCTTCTGTTTTTCACATGGTGTTCTTCCCTATACGTATGTCTCCATGTGGTTCTCCTCTAGTCTTACAAAGACACCAGTCTTTGGATTTAGGGCCCACTCTAATCAAGCATGACTCGTCTGAACTAAGTACATCTTAAAAGAACTAATTTTCAAATCAGGTCACATTTTGAGGTGCGGGGTTGATATGAATTGTAGGGGGGGGGCGGCACTGTTCAACCCACTATAGATATTTAGCCCATTCTAAAGCTCACGTGGCTTTAATCAAAACAAGGGAAGATCAGAACACAATGGAGTATAAAAGAGGTAGTCACCTCTGCTATATATTGTCTTCTCATACATATATGCAAAGTCCACCTAGACTGGTAGTGTGAACATATTATTTTTCCATATGCCAAAATTTGCCTGTAATATATCTTCTACTAGTTTGTTTTTATTTTATGTTTCTTAGGACTTTCATAGTCTTGCCATGTCTTATTCATTTGTCACATCTTGTCACTAAGTCTAGTCGTTTTTCTATACTACACATCTCTCACATCCATTCTTCTCTCTCACTTCAAATTCTACCCAACCTTAGTGCCTCACACTAACATGAGTATAACCACCTTCAAACTAACCCTTGCCTCAAGACTTTTCAACCATAGGGAAAACTACTGAGAGATTAATTCCCTATATTTCTTTCATATAAATTCGTATTCCGCAAGCCATCAATGATTTACCATTTACTTAGAGTAGAATCTACATTCTTCACATCAGCTGCATAGACTTTTATGATCTGATCCATTCACTTACCCACAAATACTACCTTCTGCAACTCAGTGGGAAACATCGCCTCCAGTAATACTGGTTTATTGTCTCCATTGCCTTCCTGTACTTCTTTTTGATTACAAGAGGAAATTCCTTCTTAGTAGCATCAAAAAATAAAGAGAATAATTCTGCCTTCATTTCAAAAGGCACTTTAAACCAAAATTCTGAGCTATAAAGGATTTGTAAAAGAGCCAGAATGTTTCCTTCCATGAATAAAGGATAAAGAATTCGTATATATACGCTTGTTGTGAACTGGAACCCTACAGTCCATGCAAGGTGTATGGGTTGGGCAAGAGCTGAAAGGTTAAAAATTGGCTTTGGCTAGAGTGAATTTCAACACAAAGAATCTTCATTTGGAAATGCCCAGCAAATGGTGAGAGCCAAGCCTAGGCTTTGTGCCAGTATTATTTCCAGGAGATAGTTTTTGGTGCTAGAAAGGGATGTAACTCTAGCACTAGATAGGTCAGTGGTAGGCATAATGAAAGATATTTGCAAGAATCTATTATTTTAAAAGAGTAGCATTGAAAGATGTGCTGTATAAATGTTTTCCTACTTTTTAATAATTGAAAACTAGACATTGGTCTCCAAAGGAAAATATGTTTCTCTCCTGGGAAGTCAGCTCTGTATGTTACGTAAGATTTCTGGGAATGGTCATTTAAGCTTGCCACTTACTAACTAACTAATCCCATGAAATACTTAAACACTACTAGACTTTGCTGTGCCTTAGTAAATCTGTTTCCCCCTCTGATGTTTCACTGTTACTTTTTCCTCTCAACAGTGGCAATGAAACTTCTGTTGATAGAGGGACTATCCAAATGAAGCAAATGCCTGACTCTCTTCTCAATTGACAGATGCTGCCTTACATTTAGAAGTTTTCCTTTTTCTTTCTTTCTCTCTCCTTTTCTGTTGCTGCTTTGATTAAAAAAACACCAGAGAAGTTCCTGATTGTTTTTTTCTTCTCCTTCTTTTTTTTGGGGGGGGGGGTTAGGAAATGGAAAGTGAATTGCAAGTTGCTTCTGAGGCAAAAAAACATAACTTTTATTATCTCTACTTCCTGTTACTACTGACTGTTATTAATTTTAAACTTTTGTTGCATTTTTCAGGTAATAAAAAAGCAATAAAGTAGTCCTTTAATACAAACTGTACAACACTTGTGGTTTGTTTTCAAAATCAAACATACTTTATAAAGAAAGGTAAAACTATTTATGGTTCCCTTGACGAACAAAACTAGATATAAAACAAATGAAGAAAAACATGTGTTATTCCTTCAATAAATATTTGAGAGCTTCCTGCTGACAAGATTTAGAGAAAGGTGACAGGTCACAAGCCATTTACAACATTGCTTTGTCCTTCTAGACAGCTGGTGAAAAGTTAGAGAACCAGAGCATAATGATAATAATAATAAAGGGTATTATCATGTGTTATGCCACTTTATAGCTAAAAATTCAATTTTTCATAAAATATTTTATATCAGTTTCTTGAGAATCCTGTGAGAAAATATACTGGAAAGATACTTGTACAGCCATTTTAAAGATGGGAAAACTGAGGTAATGACAGATTAATTACCTTGCTGTATTCCCATGATAAAACAGAAAGTATTAAGAATAGTGCTCGTGTCTTCTTACCCCTGTTCTATTATTTATTATTTCGTCATCAAGATGAAGACCAAAATTTTACTCCTTCCTACAAGTTCCAGGAAGAATACCTTGGATAAGAAGAAGACAAGCAGAAGAACAGGCCCTAAGATGACTCCCAGTAAGTCAGGTCCTTATGTAATCCTTTCCTTCTGAGTATGGTCACAACAAATGACTCACTTCCAATAGAGTATGGAAAAGGTGACTTTACTCCTTTGATTAAGTTATGTTATATGACAAAGGTAGTGGGTTGTCATCCCTATTATAATTTATGTTACATAAGACCCCAGCTGGGCATACTGGAGCTTAAGAGATTCTTATGCTGTCCTTGAAGAAGTAGGTGGGCATGCACTGAACTGCCTACAGAGAGGGTCACATGGCAAGGAACAGCAGGCAGCATCTAGGAGGTAAGAGTGACTTCCAGCCAACAGCCAGTAAGATAGTGCAGAACTGAACTCTAAAACTATAAGGAGATGAATGGTGCCAACAACCTGAGGAGGTTTGAAGTGGATCTTTCCCCAGTCAAGCCTCTGATGAGTCTGCAGCCCTTGCCAATATCTGGTGGAATCCTGAAAAAGAGAACCCAGCTAAACTATACCCAGAGCTCTGACTCACAAAAACTGACATAATAAATGTATGTGGTTTTACGTAGACAAGTTTGTAGTGATTAGTTACACAGCATAGAAAACTAATGCAATACCTGTTTCTTTTTCTGTATGCTGTAATGAGTCCTCCAACTATGAAGCTGATAAAAACAAATCAGTAATATTTTTGGGGGAATGGAGCCCCCTTTAATAATACAAACTAACATTTATTAAGCATTTAATATGTGCTAGGCATTGCTGCAGATATTTGGACATATTGCATGAAGCAGGGCTCAGTTCTTGGAACTAATCTCTTCTCTATTCTCATTCCCATTCTGGTTTAGTGTTTTTAATCTCAGGAACATGTAGTAACTTTTGGCTTTTGAACAGAGAAAAGATGAGACAAGAAAAACAAAATGTATCATACCTATACAATAAAGTTACATTAAATAATACATATTTTTCCAGTTTATGTTTGTGTGATACCTAGTGACATGGTGATATAAAATGTTATTTTAAGTACAAATAGTAGCTGGGCTTGGTGGCTCATGCCTGAATCCCAGCGCTTTTGGATGCTGAGGTGGGTGGATCACCTGTGGTCAGGAGTTCCAGACTAGCCTGGGTAACATGGTGAAACCTCATCTCTACTAAAAATACAAAAATTAGCTGGGCATGGTGGTGCATGCCTGTAATCTGAGCTACTCAGGAGGTTGAGGCAGGAGAATCACTTGAACCCAGGAGGCGGAGGTTGCAATGAGCCAAGATGGTGCCACTGGACTCCAGTCTGGGCAACGAAGTGAGACTCCATCTCAAAAACAGTGTGAATAGTAGCTAAAAATGGAGAAACACAATTGTAGATGATGCCATCCTGTTTCATAATATTAAACAGCATCTATACAGGGAAGGAGTCATTTTATGTCAAAGTTTTATCTCCAGATTCTACTTCTGTGAACTCTAGACTCATTTTCTAGTCACCTACTCCACATTTCTACTTGAATATCTAATAGTGAAATTCACATATATCATGTCCAACAGCAGATTCCTGACCCCCATGGATCCCTACCCATCTGTGTGCCATCTTCCCAGTCTCAAGCTAAAAACTTGAGTTATTCTGACTTCTTTCTCCTATCCCCTTCATCCAATTGTCAATAATCTTGTCATTTCTATCTTCAAAAGACATCAGAATCTGACCACTTCATGACACCTCTAAGATACCATTCTGAGCCAAACCACTACCATCTATCTGAATCGTTATTAATCAAATACATCTCCTGGCCAGCTCTCTGCTTGCACCTTTGTGCATTTCAGTCAGTCTATTCTTTTCATGGCAGCAAAAGCAATTCTTTAAGTGAATCATGACTTCTCTCAACACCTTTTTCTGACTTTCTATCTCATTTACATTCCACATTTAGATGACTATAATACACACTTATTTTTACATAGAAAATTAAAAAGTGTCTTATATTCACTGCCAGCCAGGTGGCAGTTATGACATAGTAATCATTGCTTGTATAGGAACAAACTTGGTCATCACTTCAGTTGAATTACAGGCACTATTGGGACTATACATTTGAATTGAATATCTTCAGTAAGTTTCGACTATGATTCAACATTGAAAAGAGAAGTTACCGTGTATATAAAAAGAAAGAGAGGCAGACCAGCACAGCATATAAAATAATTCTTATCTAAATAAGACTAAATAAACTCTTTACATGAATACAAAATAAAAATCTATATGATTAGAAAGTATTGTGCCATCGTTTTCATGGCAGTTTTTGTTCCTTAGTTGTACATAGAATAATGATGAAGCTAACAATGAAAAATGTTTTAAATTCCATAACACAGGAAAAGCCAATCCTTATAATGTTCCACAGGGCCCATATATTCTCTTAGCCTCTTGACATCTTTCTAAATTTATTTCTGAAAATTCTCACATAGCTCTAGCCACAGTGGCCTCCGGGCAGCTCTTTGAAAATGCCATGAACCCTTGTGTCACACAGCCTTTGCCTCTGTAGTTCATTCTATGTGATATGTCCTCATCCCCTCATAGCTTCAAGACTTACTTACTTCATTTAGGTCCCTGTTTAACCATCACTTTATCAAGGAGATCTTCTCTGCCTACCTTATTAAAATATTCTTGCCCATCTCAAATTAATTTTCCACATGTTTTATATTTTTCGTTATCTTTCAATTATTGTCTTTCTATCTTTCATTGAAATGCATCATAGTGCCTGGCACATAGTAGATGTTCTTAAAAATTTGATGAATGAGTAAATGATAAATGGATCTTCACAACAACCTTATGATATTAACATTATCATTAATGTGGGTAATATTATCACTGCCATTAAACATTGATGAAAAATGTGAGGAAAAGGGAGATTAAGTAATTTTGTCATGATCATGAAGGTATTATGTGTGACAGACTCCGGATTTGGTTGGTGTGACTGCAGTGCCTGCACAATGAACCTTCCCTTATTGTTTCTCATGTCTTAATAGATGAATGCAGATTTGAGGTCACTTATGAAGATAAAGAAAAAAAAGTTGGCCAGGTGCAGTGGCTCACACCTATAATCCCAGCACTTTGGGAGGCAGAGGCGCGCAGATCACGAGGTCAGGAGTTTGAGACCAACTGGCCAACATGGTGAAACCCCGCCTCTACCAAAAATACAAAAACTAATCGGGCGTGGTGGCACATGCTTGTAATCCCAGCTACTCTGGAGACTGAGAAGGAGAATCGCTTGAACCTGGGAGGCGGAGGTTGCAGTGAGCCAAGATTACGCCATTGCACTCCAGCCGGAGCAACAGAGCAAGACTCTGTTAAGAAGAAAAAAAAGAAAAGAAAAGAAAAGAAAAGTATGTTGATACAAGTTAATGACTTTCACAAGGTTACTGCAGAACTTGTTACTGAGAGAGCAAAGGCTATCAACCCATTGTGTGGACACCAACTTTGGAGCTCTTTTACAATCAATTCTGTTATTTTACTAATTCCTCAGCGGTGTCATCACTTAAGGTGTTTCTCCATTCTAGGGCACTTACAATTTGTAGCAGACACATGAAATAGAGAAGTACTTGAAAACCCTCATAAATGAATACGTAACTCCATTCCAATGGGGTCCCTATTTTTACCAGCAGATATTTATGTTGCCCATCACGTCATACCAGCTTCCTTCTCAGCAACAAAGCATACTTGGTTCTTTATCCTGGCCAAATGGGGGCCACTTTCCTAATTCATTAAAATGATTAAATGGTCCTGCATAGCAAAGAGTAAGTCATGTGCTAGTGGCTGTACTATGCTGCAAAGATGGTAAAAATCATTTTATAACTTCCTAAGCAGCAATAAACAAAATTTCTTTCTTTTAAAATTCTCTACTATCTCCAGTCCTTCTTTAACAATCTCCATAAATAATGACATAAAATGTGTATAGGGTATTTTGTCTTTGAAAAACCCATTGGGTTGTTGTAAAATGAAGTGATAATTCATAAATATCTAGTAGAGAGTAAGCACTCTAAGACATTATTATCATTAGTGTTGTTATTATTATAAATTATTGTATATTTACATTTTACCTTAAGAGTGTGGTGACCAAACCTGAGAAATTTGAAAGCAAAAAGCAAAGAAGTGCTATGTGCAACAAAAACTATAGCGTTTACTTAGAAAATATACTTAAATGAGCCTTAGTCAATATACCAAAAAACATGCAGATTGGCCTGGCTATCTTTTTGCATATTAGAAATTACAAGTGATGCCAAATTTTGTGATGTACTTTTTGATTGGACACAAGGTCACCTGGGTGAGGACAGTCAACACTAAGCTCATTTTCACCTGGTGACTGGAGCCATAATGTAAAATGTTAAATTGCCATAATTTTTCTTTCTCCTAAGTAACTTGTAAACATAATAATGGCTTCATTGTTGAGGCTTGCAGCTTCTTTCAAAAGGAAAATAATTTTTAAAACAGGCTAGGATGATAGTGTTGTGCACATATGAGCACTCAAAAAGCAGTCTTTAAATAATAAAAAGCAGAGCCTTCATTTGTGCTGCTCTCTCTGCCTAAAAGCTTCCACCTGACTTTTTGCCTGATCAGCTACCTCTTATTCATTCTTCAAGACCACAGTAGTCTTCCTCTCCATACTCTTTACTTCTCCTCATCATAGCTCTACCTAGATACCTTAAAAATTAATTTTACAAATAAGCTTATTCTTAAAAATTATCAGCAGACACACAAGAGCAGGTATCACGTTTTTGTTTTATTACTTCATCTCCAGATCTTTGCACTATGCCTTTATAGACATTCAATAATATTGGTCTAAAGAATATATTAAACTCTCGTTTACCTTTGCTAGTAGGGAGATTCAAATGGAGAGGTAAGATCTGGAATATATAAAATGTATTCACATAGCAATACAAATAAATTGTTTAGTTTTGTTGTGTTTTCTCCTCAGTGGAATTAACTTACTGATAACATATGATATAATGAAAGAGATGTTGTTTCTAGAGCTGAAACAGAATTGAAATATCCACTCCCACCTTCTCATTTAACATATTTTGTCCTTCCTAAGCAAATAATGATATATTTGATAGTGATATAGTGGAAGCTGCTGTGCCTGTTATGCAGGCAAAGTCTTGACAAGTCTTGAGAAGTAGCCTAGAATTCTATGTAAGGTTCTATTGGTTAAACTTTGTTTTCATGTCACATAGTATCAACAACCATTTATAATACAGGACAAAAAATAAGTGACCTTCAGGTCACTTGAATAAGGGAAAAATGAAACTTATTTTCAAACAAGTTTCAAAGAAATAAGTTATCATAGACAATTTTCACCACCCCCTCCTCAGAAATATTTAAAATTTGTGACTCTCTCAAGAGAGTTTATTTAAAAAAAAAGATTTTGGTTACAACATTCAGGTATCCTGATTTAGTAGGCCTGGATTGTGACTCAGAAATCAGCATTTAAAAAAAAAAATTATTATTATTTTTTTAGAGACAGAGTCTTACTCTGCCACCTAGGCTGGAATGCAGTGGCATGATCATAGCTCACTGCAGCCTTGAACTCCTGGGTTCAAGTGATCCTCCCACCTCAACATTCAAAGTAGCTGAGACTATAGATGTGTGCCACCATGCCTGATTAATTTTTAAGTTTTTGTGGAGATGAGGTCCCACTATTTTGTCCAGGCTAGTCTGAAACTCCTGGCCTCAAGCAAACCTTCCACCTCTGGCTCCCCAAGTACTGAGATTACAGGCATGAACCACTGTGCCTGGCCCAGAAATCAGCATTTTTAGGCTGATCTACAGCCAGTTTGAGAATACCCCATCCTAGACTGTAGAAAGAAAAATATATATATACTATATACATAAACATTTCGACATTTTCAGGATTCCTTATTAACTTCTGTCTTCAGCACAGTGTCAGTATTTTCTGAGAAAAGTTCAAACATCAACTATATGAGGTTTTTGTGGGACACTGACAAAATAGCTACCATTAGATTTCCCAAATCTTTTTAACAGTGTGCTTAATTCCACTATGCAATACAATGCCTTCTCCCAGTAGGCTCTGATGGAGATGTAAGTCCCCTTGGAAGGAGTTACACTATAAGCCATGAAAGAGATTTCTTCATTCCTTTGCATAGATTACTTTGTGTGTAACTAAATGATGTCTGAGGACCAGATACTGGGATGGTCACTTTTGTTAAAAAAAAAAAAAAAAATTGACAAGAGGGAGGTCTAGAGCTTAGTGCAGGCAAGAAGGTACTCACAAAAAGGAGTTTAAGGAAAGTAAGATATCAGACTGTGCACATTTACTGACTAAGGAAATTAAGTCCAAGGAAGACAAAAAGAAAGGAAAATCAGAGATCGAAATAAATTTTTGCCATTTTTCAGTTACCTCGAGCAAGTCTTACTAAAACGAACTGATTGATCCATCCACCCGCTCATTCATATTCATAGAATCAATAATATATCTAACAAGTGCCAAGGGACTGGGCCTGGAATAGTGCTTTGCTTTGAGGAAACAATGGATCAGTATGGTTGAACAACATGAATGGTGCCTGTCCTCATAAAGCCTCCGTGCCAGTCTGGTTTACTCTGGGGGCAAGGAAGATGACAGTGGTATGAAAAGTGGATTTCATTACATTAATTCCTTTCAACTATAGCTCAGCAATATAAGAAATTATTTTATTTAGTGATTCAAGAAAAGTTTTTCACGTTCAGTTCACCAATCATAAAACCTATACATTACTGTTTAAAAATAGGAAAGTTTCTGGTATGTTTATAAACATTTTTGGTAATTATTTTTAAATGTTCTTTAAAAAGTTATTACATGTTGCCACTTATTTTGAAACAATTTGCGTCAGATAAAGCCATATATTGAATAGGACCATACCAGTAGATGATGCATATGTTGGCCTAACTCAGGACATTTATAACCAGAATTTGTCATATGACACTTAAGAATCATAATCTGCTGAATTTTCTAGTCAGAGTCATAGATTTTTATAGTTGAGTGAAACTTTTCGAAATTTATGGTGTGCCTACCTCCCTTCTAAGGATTGTAATTTGTGGTTGCGAGCAGTGTTTTACAAACTGAGACTCATTTATAGATTATAAAATCGATTTACTAATTTGTGACCGGCATTTTTTTCAGCAACATGGATGGAACTGGAGGTCATTATGTTAAGTGAAATAAGCAGAAACAAAACGAAAAATGTTGTATGTTCTCACTCATATTTGGGAGCTAAAATGGTTGATATTTCATGGAGGTAGGGAGTAGAATGATAGTTACCAGAAGGGTAGATTGGGGGCAGTGGATGAAGAAAGGTTGGTTAATGGGTACAAACATATAGTTGGATAGAAGAAAGAAGTTCTAGTGTTTGATAAAACAATAGAGTCATTATAGTTAACAATAATTTATTGTGTATTTCAAAATAGCTAGAAGGGAAATTGTTATTTCCTTGTTCCCAACACAGGGAAATAACAAATGTTTGAGGTGATGGATATCCTAAATACCCTAATTTGATCACTACACATTGTATGTAAGTATTAGAATATGACATGGGCCCCATACATATGTATATATGTCTAGTGTCAATAAAAAACACTAAAAAATGATATAGTGAAGTTCTAACATTCTCAAATGTTTGAAAATGTTCTAATTTGTAAGAAAAACAACACTCTTACCCTTGTACCTACATCATGCACCTTTTATTTTCAGTTTATTTTTAATTTTGGGGGGTACATAGTAGGTTTATATATTTATGGGGTACATGAGATATTTTGATATCTTTAATTGTTTCCTGAGGGCCAGAGTTTATAAATCATTTTTTAAACCACTTTGTGGCTCCTGATGCTTGCAGAAAGACTAATATAATTGTAAAGTGCCACATACAGATTGAAAGCATTACTCACTCGTATCTTGCTAGCACCTAAGATTGTGTGTATTCCATATATAGTAGATATTCAATAAATTGTCATCAATTATAATAAAAAAGAAAATACAATTCATTGCCTTTACTGAGGTTATCACTTTGTGAAATTTTTGCTCTACTTTTAACCTACAAGCACATGTGAAATAGGTTATTAGCTATGGATCATAGCTAAAACAGTTTGAAACCCATTGGTGAAGAACTGTTACAAGCAAGCTGGATCAACACCTCTAGTTTCCAACCTCTTACTCACTCCCAATATTAACTGGCTTGATATATATTTCTTTTGTAAAAAATGGACATGCACCATGTCAATGTACTTTCCTTAAGAGATCTAAACAGCTTAAAAATAAAAACTAACTATTTTTCCAAAACAATTTCAATCATATTAAAATCTGGCAACAGAATAAATAAAACACAACAATTTTAGAACAGATCACATCAACTTTTACTAAAGACAAAAAAAGTTCACTCTCAAACTCCACCAACTTTAAGGATTGGCTATGGCATCACCATACCAAATTGACTGAAGCTTCTTTTATTAAATGTTTCCTTAATCAGCTTCTCAGGACAATGCAGTGCAAGAATGGGCTCAAAAGTGGCTAAAAGCCATCTTCTAAAGCTAGAGTCACTTAATAAAAAGTAACTTGTAATGACTGCCGGAGAGGAAATTAAATACTAGACATGAATTCAGGTGCTAGGATCAAAGCTATAGTTTCATTGATTAATGTGTCAGGATAAACGGTATGAGGCAGATCCCATACCCCGTCAGCGCATTCAGTGTGTTTCAGTTGCTATGATATCTTCATAAAGATACATGACAAATATTCACCTTGGAACAGCAGGCAATAAATGAATATCAAAAAGTGAAAAATCATAATTAAAAGGCCAACATATCAAATAATAATCTAAGTTACATTATGCTTCATCCTGATTGCAGCTTTCTCTTTTAGACTTAAGGATACATTTGGCTCCCAGCAACACTAAAGCTCATTATAATCATCATTAAAATAACACTTTTCTCAAGTCAGCAGGAGTTGGGTGTCTTGCTGAAGCTGTGCATTCAGCCCCCGGGAAGAAGTAGTATCAGGCAGTGCATCAACTGACCCCTCAGGATAAACCTGAATGGGCTCTGATGAGCTCCAAACGGGTGCAATCCGAAGGTCTTTTTGAGGTGAAGACCCTGCTGCCTCTTGCTTCCTGTATATTAGCAGCACTTAGTCTGCTGTAAAAGGGACTGAAGTTTAAGAAAGTTACGTTCTTAAAGATTATATACATGGTGCTTCAAATTGAAATTCTATCTCAATGCATAGATGGTATATTTTATGTGTATGCACACACATACGCAAACACTACCCTATTGACACGCACTCACGTGTTTAAGTAAAATGAATATATCTACAAAATCTGTGACCCATCTTTCCAAAAATAGAGAAATAGTTTAAATTCAGAGATTAGAAATGCTTGTAAAGATTAATTCCTTCAAATCCCTTTCCTGAACGTGCAAATTCACTGTCTCCACCAGCTCTTAGCTACAGCCAACTTTGACAGGAAAGCAATAAAGTGGTAGATTTGCTCAATTTTATTTCGTGAAATAATTCAAAGTTTTTTCTATGAATGATAGAATTGTCTTATGAATATTTCTGGTTATCATAAGCATATTTATGTATTAGGTATTTTTAATATCATCCAAAAAATTTAAAATACAACTCTTCTATCTTATTTAAATATTTTTGTTCAGCAAGAATTAAAATACATTAATCAAAATCTAAATAATAAAATAATTTTTTTTCAAAAGTCTGAAAGCCTGTTTTCATAATGCTCTGACATAAAAAACAGTATAAACAGGACAAGGATTTTATTTTTAAATTTTAAGCTATCAACTACAGCAGTCTGTGACTAGTTTATACTTGCCCAATTAACGAGCTATCTGCAAAACCAGATAGGATGCTGTGTGGAAAATAGCTTAAACATTGATGCTATTTATTTAAGTAAATTCATTTTTCCCAGCAATGTAATATCAGCAAGCATAATAAGAAGTTCTAGCTATACACCATTCAATGGAAAGAGAATGAGGAGAAAATAAAAGAAATATGTGCTTGTAATAAAAGGGATACAAAACCTCCCTCCTGATTCATAGAAATAGCTCACTAGTCCCTTTTTGCTACCTTGATTCTGTAATAGTGCAAAACAAGAATCCTAAACATTAAAGCTCTTAATAAGAGAGATGAATCACACCAAGAAAATCATCCATCACTTATGGAACAAGATAAAAAGAAGTGGCATATTTATTTTGCTTACTATTCTCTTACTATTGAAGCCACAGACTTAACAATACATTTCAGGTGGAAATATTCCACATGATAATTGTAGAATTGGGCATGAAAGTGTTTATTTAAAGGCCATGGAACATGAGTAGCATATAGTCTTACTGGACAAAAACAAGTCACGGTGTTCAGATCTTTACTCAAGAAAACAAGTGAAATGGCTATGAAATAATCATTTAAGCCAAGACCTGTAATCCCATTTTAAGAAGTGAAAAAACGTTGTCTTATTGATTCCATCTAAATATAATAGAGTCCATCCACTTCTCTCTCTCCCCCACTTCACGCCTTTTTTGAGGGGCTACAACCACTTCCTAACAATTTCTGTAAGTGATTCCAAAGTGGTTGCCTTCCTGGAAACTTTGCCTCCTTCCGTCTGCTCTTCATGTTGTATCAAAAGGCAGAGAAGATAACTCTTCTAAAGATCTAAGCTCTTCTGTTTATTCTTCTGTGATTATTCTGAAGAATCCCTGCAAGTCTAACCTCCCTAACACTCAGGACAAAACCCTTCTCATTTTACCCTGCTCACTTACCTCCTTTTTTTCTACCAGTTGCTTCAGTCTCTTCATCTGACCCCTACATTTTTCTCCCATAATACGAAAGTACTCGAATTTTCCCAAAACATTCTGGGCACCTGCAGTTCCCTCAAGCTTTGATGAACTCTTCCCCACTCCCTTTTCAAGTTAAATCTCATTCTCCCAGGATCCAGTTTAGAGATCACTTGCTCCAGAAAGACATACTTTATTCCTTAAAACAAATGGGTTCCCCTTAAATTGCTGCTCTAACAGCAACCTGTGTGTACCTCTAGCAGCTTCAGGACAATTTCCAAGCTATATTATAAGAGTCTGTTCACTCTAACTCTTCTTCAGTTGACTTCTGATCTGCATGAGACCAAAAACAGTGCCTTTTTCATCACCATTTCTCGTACCCTAAGAGTTAATCCAATATAATAATAGTTACACTTAAGGAATGCAAATATGGTGTCAAGCACAGTTCTAAGCCCTTTACCTGCATTATCCCAATTAACCCTCCAAAAACTTTTGCAATAGACATACTAGTGGCCCCAGCTTTAGATGACAAAATCAAGAAACAGAGAGATTAACCAGAATTGTAGCTACCAATGATGGAAATACATTTTGAACACTAAATGTATTTCAGAGCCCATTTCCAATTCCAAGACTTTCTCAGCTGAGTTGGCAATATAACAACAACAACAAAAATGAATGTTTTCAGAAGACACTGTTACATACCATCATTAAAACCAAGTTAATGTTATAATTTAAACCTTAAATTCTAGTTGCAAATGTATTTCTATTACACTTTGCATTCAAATATTTATTTTTCCTCTTTCTTAATCTAGTTTTCCCTTCATCTTTTTCCTTTTTCTTTGTATTCTTGAGCCATCTCTAACTTGTTAGGATGTAACCAGCCATAAACAGCATAACTCTTTAGTAATAAAGTTATATATCACTTTAAATATCTTTCAGGCATAACAATGCACCCTACAATATAGGGTACATACGTGATTTGTTTTAGAGAAAGTGAGCTAAGGAATGTAACCATACGCATGATAGCTATGCTTATAATTAACATTTATTGAGTACAGATGGGTATAAGGCTCTATTCTAAACATTTTGCAATATTAGCCTACTTAATTCCCACAAGGACCCTGTACTATCATTAATCTCAACTTAAAAATGAAGAGTATAGAAAGGTTAAATAATTGTCCAAAGTCAATCATATAGTAACAGTGAAATAAGCTAGAAAATATCTCTACCGAACATAGGATTATTATAATTTAAAAAATGAAAATAATTTACATATATATTTTCAAAAGAATAACAATTATCAATGGCCTACGCACCAAATTTGAGAACATAAAGCTAGTGTTTGGTGCCATTCTTCTCCTTCTCTTAACTGTTCTATTCTTACATCACACTAACTCATCAGCACTTCGCTCCCAAAGATAAAGAAAAAAGTGAAGATAATTATAAAGACAAAAAAACTAGTTATGAAGTAATGTATCTTTGTAGTTTGTAAACCTAGATAATACAAATATTTCATTGCATAAAGGAAACACTGATAAAGTAAAGTGTTTTAGTTTTTGCTCATTTGGGACCTAACTCCTTTTCTTTATTCTCACTTCACATTATCACAGTCAGGTTGACCAATGATACTGTGAGAGCCATTTTTTGGAAAGCAATTTCAGCTTCCATCTGAGTAAATACAAAGAGAGGATATTTTTATGTATGCCCAGAATTATAAAAATGCAATCTTGTTTAAAGTAATAGTGTATTTGAAATCATGAGTTAATTGTATTACTTGATGAATATAATCTCTTAGAATGTCTATTTTCCTCTTTGTCTTTAAGTATATCATTATTTCCAACCTAGCTGCTACTACACAGATCTCCTGTTGTCTCTTCCTCCATGCCTATCCTTCCCCTTATTAATTTTTTCTTGCTCTTTTATATTTGTCTACACCCCAACCAACCTGTTCTGAAGTTTTACAATTAATTTGTTATCTAGCAGATTGCATATTTTTCATCTTTAAAAAATCAAATTTTAATGCCTCAAGTTTTAAGAAAAAACACAGCTAGTTGCACTTGTATATAAGGATTTTGTTTAATATTCATTTGCAGAATTGTTGGTTTTCAATAACTAATAATAGTAATGATAAGATAATGACAGCAATAATGTCTCCTAGACACCACTTGTTCTGGGCACTTCCCATGTATTAACTCATTTAATATTAATGAGGCCCCTAGAAATTAAATTCTACTATTATTCTTATTTTACAGTAAGAAACCTAAGGTTGAAAAAAGTAGAATAACTTGTTAGGGAGCACACAGGTAGTCGGTGGCAGAGTCAGAATCTGAGTCCAGGCAGCCTTGGCTAGATCCTAAATGTTAACCACTGAGCTAAATATCTAGACAAACTTAGTAGTTAAGAATCTTGAGTATAATTAGCTTAACCATAGCTAACAAAGAATGGCTACCTTAGGCTTGGTAGTTAAACAGACATGGATTTAAATCTTCTTTCTATTACTTCATAGCTATATGCTCTTAGGCAAGCATATTACCTTCCCAAAGCTTTAGTATGTTTATCTGGAAATCCAAGTACAATATTTACCTCACTAAGTTAGTGTAATAATTAAATGAACTAACTAAAAGCAAAACAAAAAAAACTGCAAAATAAAAACACTGAACACAGTGGTTAGCACATATCACACACCCCACACATTATTATGAAGCAGTCATAGAAGTATGTCCATGAATTTCCTGATCTGTATTCAGTTTGCTTTTTAAAGCTTACTGAAAACAGGAACCCAATACACTGTAGATGACAACAAACATCAGGTTCAAAAGTAAAATTACAAATATTGCTCTGTGTCCTCAGTTTCCTAGTGCTGATTCTGATCCACTTAGTGATCAGCGTTGGCCTCTGCCACTCCAGACTTGGAACAGTACTGTCCCTACTCTGGGAAAGCATAAAGAGTTGCTGCTCAGTATGTCAGGAGGCAACCAGACAGCCTTGTTGCCAGTCAGGTTCTGGTCTCTAACCTTACCTCCTTCAGTAACTGGGCTGCTATTTCACGGTGACTCATTATCAGCATAGTAGATCAATTCCAGTAACAAGCATAAGCAGCATATATGCTTAGTGCATGTCTTACCTCCTAAGAACAGGTAAGAGATAAGAATGACGAGAAGGCTCCCTGGGCAAAAGAAGTCCTTTCAGCTTCTATTTTTCTTTTAACCCCTTGGCTGATCTGAGCCTAGAGATATGAAAATAATGAGCCTTGATGCTTTTATGCATTAACAAAACAACAAAAAATGAGTGTTTTCAAAGGCACTGTTATAAAGCATCATTACAACCAATTTAATGTT
Organism: Macaca fascicularis; assembly: GCF_037993035.2. Taxonomy (NCBI): domain Eukaryota; kingdom Metazoa; phylum Chordata; class Mammalia; order Primates; family Cercopithecidae; genus Macaca; species Macaca fascicularis. The sequence continues at coordinate 85,303,418 of NC_088376.1, read as the reverse complement.
ATAATTTAAACTCTAAATCCTAGTTGGATTTAAGGAAACACAGGTTTGCAACAGGTGCTAACAGTCTGTGTTTCATTGGTGACTTCTGTTCGTTCATGTTTTGACTTGGGATATTGTCCTGCTTCTCCCTGAAATAAAAACAACTTACATGCTGATTTTTCTCTCACTCTCAGCAGAAACAAATTACCAAGCCCACTGTTCGTTTTTAGCCATAAAGCATCTAAATTGAGGTATCTGTGAAATATTATTGTGAATTTTTTAAATCCAAAAGATGATCAAAATGAGGTTAACAAAACTATGTACCCATTACAAAATTAATACTATTTTTCTCTTAAGAATTTTGCATCTCTTGATTTTATGTTTTTTTCTGTTTGCACAATTTAGAATATGATGAATTATGGATCTTCTTCCCTGTGTAGACTAATATTGAATAATAAATAAATATGTGTGATAAACAAGAATCTGAGTCCTAGAGTCTCAAACTCATAGACAGCTACTCAAATTTTGCCAATGAGAGTGTTTAGTTTCATTGGAATAATGCTTTAAAATTGTTCTAACTGGAATACCTTTAAGAGGAGCATGCACTCCCAGGTCTTCACAGAAATCTGTTTTCTTATGGACTGTTTCCCTTCTTTCTTACCCAGTTTACTCTTGCATGGTACTTGACTGGGTCTTCTTATGCTTTGAGACTGCTAAGCCTGAATTAGATGCCTCCAAAAGTATGCATTGCCTCCGAAGTGTGCCAGGTAAAAAGGAACTTTATTGTAAAAGATTCTCAGTTAATGAAAAATTTCCAGATGCAATTAAAAATTTAATTATTAAGGTTTCATTAATTTAACAAAACCCATGCTATCAAAGACATTGCACTCCTGTGCTGTGGGGCATTCAGTGGTTGTTGCAGGCATAGACTTACCAAGTATTCATAAACCAAGTCCTAGGAAATTAAATTACTTCTAAACAATATGACTTGCTTTAATAGGTAACAATAGAAAATAATTCCGAAACATTGCATTTAAAACTTATTTTAGATATTTAAATACTGAAAACTTAGGCTATGCAAGACAGCTAAGTTATAAAGAAATGCATAAATCCTGGGAAATCTATGTAGAGATTGTTTTTAATGTGAGTGGGAATACAGCTTACATTAGAATACTAAATGAAATGTTAAACACAGCAGTAGTGAATTTCCAGCATCTAAAATGTCCCATAGAATTAAGGAAGAACAAACTGAGTACCTTACTGGTCCTTTTCCATTGTATATAAGTCTAATATCTTCTACTGTATCTTTTGGTGTGCTTATTTTAATTTTCTTACAGTATCTGAATATATAAATATTCACTCATTGAATTTTTAAAAAATCCATAATTGTGTCTACTGAACCATAATAGTGTCTACTGAATCTCAAGTTTAATTAAAGACGTCCATCACCATTTTGTCTTGTATGAAAGTACAACTAATGTTAGATGAACAGTAGGTTTTAATTTTCAATATATGGGTATTGCATTAGTATTTATACCTTTAAAGACTATTTTATAGCCTTAATTTAACAAATATTACAAAAGTACTGAAAAACATACACCAAGTTGTTAAAATGTAGATGTAACCTAGATTCCACCCTTAAGGAAACCATATTAACAATTTGGCATGTATGGTTCTTGATTTTTGTTTTCCTTTTTCTTTTTATTTCTCTTTTTTCTTTTTTTCTGAGATGGAGTTTTGCTCTTGTTGCCTAGGCTGTAATGCAATGGTACAATCTCTACTCACTGCAACCTCCATCTCCTGGATTCAAGTGATTCTGCTGCCTCAGCCTCCTGAGTAGCTGGGATCACAGGGATTACAGGGGTTTCACCATGTTGGACAGGCTGGTCTCGAACTCCTGACCTCAAGTGATCCACCTGTCTCAGCCTCCCAAAGTGCTGGAATTACAGGTGTGAGCCACTGCACCCAGCCGTTTCTTGGTGTTTCTTATGCTTTCCTAGATACATACATGTGTAAAATGTACAAGATTAATCATTAGTTTTGATCAACAAATATTTTGGTTCTATCTCCCTCTAGAACACAGGATTGTTATGACTGTTTTTTGTCAATGAGTTATGGCCAGAGGAGCAAGTATTTCTTCTGGGCTGAGCACATAATGGGTAATGCAAGATTTGCCATTGTTCTCTTTTCCCTCTTTACTACAACTTGTAAGACCAAAAGGGTGACTGCTGGGTCTGGCTGAACTCCAGTGTTAGAAGGACCATGTTGTAGAAAACAGCCATGGGCTGACTCGTGATAGACATAGTGCAAATGAGAAATAAACCTCGGTATTTTTAAACCACTAAATTAGTGTGATTGCTGCCATAGCAAAACCTAGACTTTCCTGACTAACACAGACACTCATGGCTATAGTTATGTCTGTGTCTAAATTATTCGGTATGCTTGTGTCTTTCACATACATAATCTACATTTCTCAATAAAAAATTCCCTATAAATATGTCAAAAAGGAAATAATACCACACACGGAAATAATGTTTTGAGTACTTCACTTTTGAAACAAATTAATATACCGAAGAATGTATTGGTTTAAAATAAAACTTTATTTTTTCCTAAAGCATATATATAATTGAAAATCAATGTATTAAACTTATCAGTATCACTGATATATTTGAGCCATCATTTAATTGACATCTCTGAAATACACTCAAATGCTTAATGTATGATCATTACCACCCCTACATCTAGGCAAGGTGGGCCCCTGAGTCCTGTACTTCAGAAATCGTCACTATAGCTCTCTGCAGTCCTGTATTTCTCCTAAGAGAACAAGGATTCTAGGGGGCCCAATGGATGTGTTCACCTGCAGTTTACAATACCTTTTCTAGGCTATTCTCTAGGTATAGAGATTTCTTGCCTTAATGGTCCTGAGTCCAATCCAAGGTCTATACAGGCCTCTCTCCTAGTCTATTCCCCTGAAATCAAATACATTACTAGTGTGTGCATCCCTAGACCAGCATGTTGGCTTAGACACAGACTTTTGGGGCTGAGAGGTGCTGATGACAGGGCTTAGACGTGTGACTCCATAGAGGTGGAGCACAGGATTCCCCGTGGTGCAGCAATGAGCTGGGGATGAAAAGGAAACTGATCAGGCAACAAGGGAGAGGCCTGCTGCTCTTCAGCCAAGGTTGGATGCTGGAGTCCAAAGGGTCAGAGGATACCAAATTCAAACCTGGGCTTCTGGGTTATTAAAAAAGTATATTTATTTATCAAGGTAGAAGGACATATTAAGCAGTTTATAGCTATTTTATAATTTTCATATTGGCTCATGCCCCACAAAATGTTAGGGGCAGGATTACATATGATGAGTACTCTTGGCCTCAATGTAAAACTGTGATGATGAAAATATAATTTTTATATAATTGCTAATATAAATTCAATCTGACTGTAAGGAGCTTTACCTGTCACTGTTAATTAAAATTGTGCTTTGTCAACTGTGATGATATATTTATGATAGTAAAAGGCATTAATTCTTGAACCAATAACAAATTACAAAATTTAATTGCAAGGGCTGTTTTATTTCTAAGGATAGGTAGCAAAATTGCCTTAATATTCAACAATGGTGAGGTAATTTTTGAGTGCTACCATATCCCTATCTCACAGTCCATTGGGTTTAGTATTGGCAGCAGTCATGCTGTAATTTTTCAGTTTCTTAATTAGATTTAGCCATTAATTTAACTATTCTATCATATAGGAAAGAGAGTGTAACACTATTTGTGAGCTTATTTTTCTTTCTGTTTTTACTAAGTAATTTCTGATGGATGCATATGGTCACAACATTTACATCCAGAATCTTGTTTTCCATTCGGTCTCTTAAGATTCATACCATTGGGCACCTGTTGGGAGAGGCAGACTCAGTCTTCTTATTTACTTTCTACTGACATAAGAATTCAGAAATCTTAGCTGTAATAATATATAATTATTATATTTATGTTTATATAACATTTGCAAAACACTGTCAAGCCAGTATCTTGTTTATTCTTCATTACTACTTTGTGATACGCTTACTACTTTTGAAGTATATTGTTATTCCCTTAATTTCACAGATGAATTAAACTGAGGTTCATATTAGATGAGGAACATCTTTAAAGCCACACAGAAATTAAGTGGCAAATTCTCTGACTGCATGTCTCATATTCTTTTCCAAAACACTGTATTTCTCAAAATTACTCCTTTTGTGGCAGACAATGGAAATTCATATGTACACAACACTGGCTTAAATACCTACCCCAAATCAATAAATATTGCCAAATCATAAAGTATTTGTGGATTTAAAAAAATAGGTCAGACATGGTTCCTGCCACCAAGGACCTTATCTATGAATACTGAAGTTGAGATATGCCTAAGTCAAATTAAAGACACAGCAGGATAAGTGTTATAGGAGAGTGCAAGGCACCATATAAGTTCTATAAAGGAATATGAGATTTCTGACAGCAGCAATAAAATATGGCTGTGACATGGTAGGGAGAGTGAAATCAGAGCTCAGCTTCTCGGGATACATCAAGTAGAATATCGAAAAATAAAAGTTTCTAGGTTGATGAAACAGCATAAACAACAACTTACTTATGGGAAAAGATGTGTGTGTGTGCATGTGTGCGTGCGTGCGTGTGTGTATGTATATGAGTGTCTTTGTCCAAATCCATATCTACATCTATGTGTATAACCTTTTCTATAACCATATCAATAACTATGTCTATATCTGTATCTATATGATCTATATTCATATCTGTAGATTGATATCTATGTGTAGATATCCTCTGCTATAGGCTTGGTAATGCCTGCTCAGTCTGATGGCTGAAAAGACCAGCAATATGTTAATAACCAAAGGCAGCAGATTTTAAAACCTATTAGAGTCTTATAATTAGAGAAATATAGAACATAAAAGATGGTTAGGGACAATGCTATTGTGGGATGTGGAAACCAAAATTTTCATGAAGTATACAATATCTACCTAAGCACCTTTAAGCCAGCAAATCTAGTTCTAGGAACCCATACTAGTAAGATAATTGAACAAGTATGTAAAGACACATGAATAAGAACCTTTGTTACAAGAGTGTTTATAATAAAATAATTTGAAAAGTCTACATCTTAGTTATGCATAATTATTTTTTAAAATTACATCTATTTCTAAAAAGTGATAGCTTTAAATGTGTAAATAAGTCTTCCCCATATTATTAAGTGAAGAGGGGAAAGATAGAACAGTAAATACAGCATGTCTACATTTCAATAGATAAAATATACTTACATACGCATGAAAAGTATGGAAAGGTATACACCAAATAATAAACAATTTTTGCCTCTAAAAATAGGTCTACAAGGAACTCTCATGGTCTGTTTAACACTAACACTGTTGACTTACTGCAAGGAGCATGAAAATTATTTCTCTTTTACTTATTTAAAGTTTAATCATTTGAAGTTTAATTATTATTTAGTTGTCATAAACTCATAACACGCAATTCTTCCCAAACCTCACTAAATTTAAGGGGAAAATTATTCAAATAATCTCAACCTTATTTAGAATTTTTTCCTTGTTTGTTTTTGATCTTTCAAAGACTACAAGAAGAGTTATTGCTACAACTGATTGTCACAAGGTCTATATACTTTGAATATAAAAAATAAAAATTGTGACCAAAATGTTCAAAGCAGCATAAGCAAATGTAAAGGATCAGGCTCTCCACATATTAGGAAAAAAAAAAAAAAAAAAAAAAAGGAGGGGTAGGCTAGGCTTTCTCCATGACGACTGAATAAGTATTCCATTCATTTTTATGACAAAAATGTTAAATTATTTAAAACAAAACTTTCTACCTGCTAAGGTTATTATTAGATTTTCTATTTTCCTCTTTTCCCTAAAAGGGAATATTCTCTCAAATAATCTTTCAACAACATTTTAATTAGCCAATTTCTTATACAACTGTAAACCCTTCTTAGAATTTCAAAAATCTCCGGTGTGTTTCAAAGCAGCAATGTGCATTTTTACCTGTCTAACATAACAAAAAGGTGTTTTCTTGGCCCTCCCTTATTTAAAGGAGGAATTTAGGAAAATAAAGACAGAAATTCAGAAAATAAACATCTCAGTACCATTGGTTCCTATGAAAACATTTTACAATGACCTATTTCTTTATATCAAAAATGATGTACTACCCACAAGTAAATTTCTCTGTGGAGCCTACGAGTTCATATGACATTTTTTTCAAACTTATCTTCAGGTTTGCCACAGGATGTAGGTCACAAATTCGTCTACCTTCTAGTATTTCAGTAAAAAAAAAAAAAAAAAAAAAGTTTCCAAAGGAGACTAGTTGAAAAAAAATATTGATTTATACATGCATATGTTTAAGGCTGTCAGTGCCTTTTTGGGAGTGATACTATTTGACATTGTAGATCTGAATGAATGGCAAAACGCCTATGCAAAATAATTTTCCACTAAAGAAAATTGTCAAGATTGAAAGTATTTTGTTATTGATTACATAGTAGCAGGAGTATAGCTGCCTCAGAAAATGGTAACTGGCTAACATGTTGATAACACAGAGAAGATAAAACACTGCTAAATTTGTGTCAAACAGAACAGTAAACAAATAGGATTTACTGTAACTTCATGTGAGAACTTTGGAAAAGTGAACACCAACCCCTAACCACAATTTGACAAACAGTTCCAAGGAAATGCAATTTATGAAGGCATTCTACCATATCAATGGCAATTATTTTTATCATTATTAAATGATTAAGAATAAACTCATTGAGCCTTTCTGTGTCATGAAGAAAGCAAGTAGGCAGAGTGATCAAAATAATTCAGCCATTTTTTTCTTCTATAACACATAGTTCTCTCAAAATTATATTGAAACTTGCAACATTTTAGATAATACTTCTATCAGATCTCACCAGTTGGATCTCTGACTAATCATACCAATTGAGCTCTTTCGGAAATGAAACGTTGATTTTGATAACTGTTATGAGCACTTTTGAAAAGTGTCTCTATTATTCACCTCACCAAGGAACAATAATTCCCAACTGACTATGGGAAGCAAATAAATTATTCTGGTTGGAAAAAAATCCAATACATACTGAAAGACTACAACTTGGCCACCAGTTTTGACCATCATTTTAAACAATGAAACTACCATGTCACTTTAGAGAATCGTTACAGACTTGTTCTATAATTGAGAACATAATTATTTTGGGGACAATGTCAGACATCAGGACACATTTGTATGTGCCATACTTATAACAACTTTGTCTTCCTAGTTTATGCCTCCCAAACCAAGTAGTTTTTGCACTGGCTAACAATTAGTCTGTGTACTTGCAAGTAACTGAAGCGTCTGCATCTGCTACTGCAGGTAAAAAAAATAAAAGGCCGGCAATAACACAATATGTGTGTGATTTAAGGAACAGTTCCGCCACAGAGTCTAATTGCTCTCAGGATCTGAATTGGCAAAACCATAAGACATTCAACAAAAGGCTCCATGCAGGTAGGCCTATAAAACCTAATTATTTCTCACAAAGCAGACTATTCCATTTAAAATAAAAGAAAGCTATGAGCAATAAAGACCATGCCATTAACAATTAGTCTTCTGCACACATGATTAGACTCAGAGAGATAAAGAAGCCTCTAAATTTAATGACGAATCCCGTATTTCTGGCGTGGTTCAATATTCTGTGCTAATTATGTTGAAAGACCTTGTGCTACTTAAAAGTACTTAGACTACAAAGTATGACACTATCTCCATGGATTCACGGTTAACACTTAACATTTAGCTTTAATATTAAAATACACTTGAATGTATGAATTCAGGAGTGACATTTTAATTATTTTTGGTTTCTTAAAATTATTTTTAGAAGCGATTTTAAGCTTTTGCCAACTGTAATATTTATTGATACTTATGTAATCCAGCATTCACAGGACTTAAAAACCTAAACGTTAGTAAAACAGGGATTCTTATTTCAAGAAGAAGTTAAAATAAATAAAAAGTTCCCAGCAGTAAATAAAGCCAGTATAAAAAGGAAGTTCAAATCAGGCAATATTATCTGTTGATTACCAATTTTTAAAAATTATTTAAAATTAATGATGCAAAAGAAGACAAAATGAACCCATCAGGATCCAGGAAACAAACAATGATGTAGAATTTCTTTATTAAATTGAATTGCCGTGCCTCTTCTAAGTAGAAGAGATTTGTTCTTTCACATGGCTTTGTACTAATTTGGTTCTATAAAAGGTACTTCCCTGCTAGCATGCAAATGTAACTTCACTTAATATAAATGGAAGTTATCTACACACCACAGCTGTGTGAAAGACCAAGGTTGAAGTTGTTGATAGTGTTTAATGTATAAGTTTAAAAAAAAAAAAAAAAACTCTAGTAACATAATACGAATAAAAATTCTAGATTTATAAACCACACAGAGGAAATACTATCTTTGCCATTGGTATGGGATGGCTGGGGAAGATGTCATTTTCTGTTGGACTATATTTAATTCATAAATGTTTTATAGTCTTTGTGAAATAAAAGATAATACTATTGGCATTCAAGTAATATTGCTCAAAAAGAAAACCATTTTAATTTTACTTCTGAATGTGTGGAATAGAAAGATGTAAAAACAGTTTAAAGCTACAGGGAAGCAGAGGAGTCTTTTTTTCCTCCTAACTGCACAATAGTTAGTGTCTCCATAGAAACTGATGGCATTGCTGTGAAGTGTCATCCACAAACCTGGGCTTCTAAAATATACACAAGTATGTTTCCAAAGACATTGAAAAACGCATGTATACATTCTTCCCCATAATAAAAGGTGATTATTATATCTTTACAGAATAAGAGTAACAGCTCAAAATCATATGATGTTCTTTTAATAAAATAAAATTCTTTTTAATCATCATCTTATTCAAAGTCAATATAGATTAAGAGGAAAACTCCTTGCATATGATAAAATCTTCACAGAACTTTGCTCCTTTAAAGTATTCTATTAATTCATTATAATTACATTTGTTTATGTTTGTCTTCCCAACAGGCACCAAGAGGACAAGGGCCATGTCTCATTGATTCACTACAGATTGCCTAATCTGTAACTTAGCAGGACGTATATAAATTCTTGTCATGAAGTAACTCTTTCCTTTCTCTATCCCTTCATCCTCACACCCACTTCTATTCCATTTCTTACCACACTTGAAAAATCTTAAACATGACTTTTGTATGCCAATGTTTTTATACCATGAAGCAAAGGCAGCATGGTAGACATTAAATATCAGTGGTCCGACAGTCTTGTGTAGCCCAATTCATCTCATCTCTATCACTAACTAGCTGTACTACCTTAAGCAAGTCATTTATCTCCACTGGCACTAGTGGAGTGCCATGGGCTTGTATTAATTTATATTCTAGTGCAATGGGCTTGTATTACTTATATTCTAACTCTGTTATTAGAAAAGGCATAAGCTTAAGGTTGTATCTGAATCACTGTGTTCTAATTCAAACCTCAGAGTTTTGTATTTAAAATTGAAAAGTCAGATTAATTACTGTGTATTAGTTTCCTGTTAACAAATCACCACAAATTTAGTTGTTGAAAATACCAGAAATGTATTATCATACAGTCCTGGATGTCAGAAGTCCAAAATCAGCTTCACTGGGTTAAAATCAAAGTATCGCAGGGCTACATTATTTCTGGAGGCTCTAGAAGAATGAGTTACTTATCCTTTGTGGCATCTAGATGCTGCTTACATGCCTTGGCTTGTGGCCTCATTACTCTGAGTTTTGCTTCCCTCATCACATTTCCTTCTGTGATTCTGAACCTCTTGCCTCCCTCTTATAAGGATTCCTGTGACAACACTGAGGCACCCAGATAATCCAGGATAATCTCCCCACTTCAAGATACATTATCACATTTGCAAAGTTCCTTTTGCAATGTAGGCCAATATGTTCACAGAATATGGACATTTTTGGATGGTGAGGGGAACATCATTTTGCCTATATGCTTCAGAAAAACTTTAGATCAAATTCAATGGCATTTTCTGGCACTTTTATGAGGTCTAGAGCTTAAGATTCCTATTAGCCTCTCTCAAACATACACATTAGCATTGTACTCTGACTTCTACATAATTGTCTTGCCCTACCATATATGAGTTATAACACTGATAGGAGAAGTTTCACATTAAAAAATAAATATGACAGAAATTAGATTCAAGTAATAGCTAGACACCAAAAACACAAATGCAGGTTTCTGCCTAAAGATAATGCATCAGAAAGCAGAAAACAGGCATTTAATTATGTATAGATTCTACGCAGACTCCATGAAAATACAACAGAATTTCCACATTCAATACAAGGAACTCATTATGAAAACATAAACCACTACTGTTCAGCTTTCTTCATACAGTCTTAATGATTGAATTTATTTGTTTCTGCCTGTAGAGTACAAAGTACATTACAGTAATACAGAGATCTGAATACATCTTTTCTCACCTTGAGAAAGTTAGTAACCAAAGTTCACATAGATAACAAGGCAGTTTTTGTAAGACTTAATTAAAATGAACTAATCTGGCTCTTTTGATTGCTTTCAAAATTATCTTGTATTTTTCCAAGAAACAGAATGGTATAAAAAGTAAGAAAATAGAGCATTTCTGCAGTAGTGATTAACATGAATGCATTTACAATAATTTTTGTAGATACACAATTAACAATAATATTTTAGTATATTTCCCAAGAGCCTGTGGTTTTTGGCATTTGGGGAATAGTTTTCATTCTGCTGATTTACTCCATTGCCCATATCTTATACAGTTATTTCCCAAAAGATGAATAACTAACTATGTGGAGTTTTGTCCTTGTGATGGGAAGAATGTAAATCTGCTCAGTTTGGTAGGTGAATTAGCTCTTTTTTGTCACAAAGGTCCACTTAATAAACTATGCTCCAGTGCACTGAATAGTACCTCTGTGACCAGAAAAGTTCTCTTTTCTTTTTCTTTTTCTGTCTTCCTCCTACCTTCCACTGGTGGGCAATTTTCTCCCCACTGGTGGGAGGGGAAAGCTCATTATTTGTGAGGTATATCTTACAGTGTCTCTATTCACCAGTCCTCAAAAAATTACCTGCTCCTTCTCCTGTACCTTTCTACATCCTTCTTCCCCCTAAACCTTAAAACATAAAATACTCTCTGCATTCTATAATTCCCATTTTCAATAGTGAAAACCAAGAAGTCAAGGCCACCAAGGCTACATGGTGGCTCAGTACTGGAGAGAGGGATTTGGATCTGTGACTTTTAAAACTCCCATTCTGTTGCTCAGTTCACTGAGACAGGAAGCTTACATTTTTGTATTCCCTGCAAGAACAACTTATTTTGAGCAATCCTTGACAAAGCAGAACAGTTTTCACTGCTGCCCTGGAAAAGTCAGGCCATTTGGCTGCCCTCATGACACATTTGAATAAGAATATCAGGTTAGAAATTTAGGTCAAAACAAACCAAGAGAGAAGAGCTTGACACATTTAACGTCAAGAATAGGCTAACATATTTAACGTCCAGTTGATTTTGGATTTGCTCTAAATTGTATGGATGTGCATTGTTAACCTGTATTGGTAACATTTAGTTTGTGTTCTTTTATTTTATGTTCATGCTTGGTAAACCATAATAAAAATTTGGGTTTTGAAATGAGAACTGGTTTTGCCAGGATAAAGGGGGAGATGAGGTCCTAGACTTTTGTTTTTCAAAACTTCCTGGGCCAGGTGCAGTGGCTCATGCTTGTAATCCCAGAAGTTTGGGAGGCCTAGACAGGTGGATCACCTGTGGTTGGGAGTTCGAGACCAGCCTGAACAACATGGAGAAACCCCGTCTCTACTAAAATTACAAAATTAGCCGGGCATGGTGGCGCATGCGTGTAATCCCAGCTACTTGGGAGACTGAGGCAGGAGAATCACTTGAACCCGGGAGGTGGAGGTTGCAGTGAGCAGAGATCACGCCATTGTATTCCAGCCTGGCCAACAAGAGGGAAACTCCCTCTCAAAAGCAAAACAAAACAAAACAAAACAAAAGCAAATAAACAAAAAACTTCCTGTTTTCTAATTGCACAATACACAGCACTTCTCAAAATTTCATCATTGGCATTCTCTTAGCTCCAAATAGGCAGATAATGTCAAAAGAGAACAAAACAAAGGCTTTTTGAAATTAATCATTTATTCATTTGGGAAAGCTTCTCTTGTGTATGTACGGACAACAGAATTTTAATTGCAGGTATTTTTTTCCATAAAATAGAAAAAAAAAATGTAGCAAACATGTTGCTCTTTGAAAACCTATTTCTTTTGTATATTCCACAGGGCATAATATAGAATAAGGTATATACAGATAACTGAACAAATATGATGGTCAATTGATTCTATCATTTTAAAGCATTTTGCCACTAGTGGGTGAAGTCTTATACATCAAAAGGGAATATGGTTGTTTCAGTAGTAGAAGGCACATAAATGCATCAGATGACCAGAAGCTATTTAATGAAATGGTTTAGGTGGTCTCTTATCTCTCATCAGTGAAAGAATGAGTATTTGAAAGAAGACCACCTGAGTGCTGATTCTGTTTTCACATGGCATTAAAAAAAAAACAATAAAACAAAACAAAACAAAAAAACCTTCCATTTGATAATTCAGTATTGCAACGTGATGCCCTTCTTTCCTGAATTTCTAATTCTTGGGAAAAAATACCATAAGCAGTATCATCAAATTCTTTTATTGAATGTCTAATAGATGCAGAATAAATAAACTACAAACCTTCACAAATCAGTGAACAACATCTTCTGCGACAGAACAGTGATTCTCCTAAGGATTTATGATCCTAATGAACCAGAACATGGGAAAAAGTTTTTAAGCTATCCTGAAATAAAGCATATATAAATAAGTTTTTCTTTTTCATTTTTTAAGCCTTGTCCTTACGTGTTTAGGCCACTGGTTACCATCCATTGCAATGGAACATATGTTTACAAAATGGCCCCGATAATCTGAAAAAAATAATGTATTACTAAAAAGTGCATCATTTACCCCCTAATCACAGAGAGGGTCTGACCTATAAAGGGGAATGGTAATAAAAATAATATTAGATTGAAAATCTTTCTCTCGGCCGGATGCCGTGGTTCACGCCTGTAATCCCAGCACTTTGGGAGGCCGAGGTGGGTGGATCAACTGAGGTCAGGAGTTCGAGACCAGCCTGACCAACATGGAGAAACCCTGTCTCTACTAAAAAAGATACAAAATTAGCCAGGCTTGGTGGTGCATGCCTGTAATCCCAGCTACTCTGGAGGCTGAGGCAGGAGAATCACTTGAACCCAGGAGGCGGAGGTTGCGGTGAGCTAAGATCGCACAATTGCATTCCAGCCTGCGCAATAAGAGCGAAACTCCACCAAAAAAAAAAAAAAAGAAAAAAAAGAAAGAAAAGAAAAACGAAAATCTTTCTCTCTGTCCCTGTTACTCTAGCAAACAATATAGAAATTTGTATGTCCCTCTCTAAATGTTTTTAAAAAACCTTTCATAAAATCAGGCAACGAAAAATAAAACCAGCCACTAATTTGCTTACTGTATCTACTTTATTAACAGATAGATGTAGAAACTGAGACTTAGAAAGGTAGGGAAGATAGCTTAAGGAAACATAGCTTGGAAAATATGTACAGAAAAAACACTTGAGTCCTTCTTTGACACACTCCCAAGCATATCCTTCTGACATGTCATGTTAACTCATCAAGTTGTTTTATGAGTATCTATGCAATGTTCCTGTAATTAAAATATGTACCTATATGTTAGTGAATAAAAGGCAGCACAAAAACTGGAAAGAAACATTTAACTTTCACTAGGATCAAAGCTAAAGTGGCAATACTACTTCTGATCATATTTTTAAAATGATGAGAAGGATAGCATTGTTAATAATAGGTAATAGCTATTATTACTTTCTAGCTTGCTCTATGGCTCTATCAGACTGCCCATTTTCAGAAGAGTCATAAATTTTTTCTTCATAAAAATCCGAATCTGCTGTAGCAATATATCTCTATGAAACATACTATTCTTGTTTAGGTGTTTAGTCCACAATGTCTGCAGAACACCTTGTAGGTGAATAAAAAAAACTGTGATATAATTATGAAAAAGTGTGGTGAGTTCACAGAAATTTACACTTTCTTGTATATGTAGGGCAACATTTTAATGTGGTTAAAACCCATAAGAAAGAAAGAAACAAAAAATAAGCCCAACTAGTGTTCTTTCAATTGTCAATAACCATATTCGTCTTACAGAAAAGAAAGAAAAGGAAGGTGAAGGAAAGAAAAGAATTAAGAAGTAAACAGAGTTGTTTTCCCAGTGCTCTCTTCCATTTTCTAGAAATTTTAGTCTACTCTCTCCTCAAAGATGCCAACCATATAACTCTTCACTGTTCAGAATGACTTCATAATTGGACTACAGATGATTGGCTCAGCAATGGGTTGGATCTCTTGATTCAACAAAAGGGTCACTCACAGTCCCTTTTCAAGTTTTAAAAAACTGGAGCTGAGAAAAAGAGTCTCTTGGTAGCCATACCTATAAAACATAAAACTAGGGATCTAAAACATAGCCATTTTCCCACTATGCCACAAGGAGAAGTTAGAGTGCTGAGGTAGACATCGGAGTCAAGAAGCCAAGACAAGCAGAAATAAAAATCAAAAGAGAATGTTGTCAGTATTTAAATCTTTGGAGGGCCAAATCCTCCTGTCACACAACTGTTATATTGTTCAATCTTTTCTTGAATTGCACATTCCAATAGATTTCCATTTTTAGCCAACTTAGTTGGAACTTAGTTTCTTCACCGGTACCATAAAGAATTACAAATAAGGCCAGGATCAGTGATTCACACTTGTAATCTTCACACTTTGAGAGTCCAAGGTGGGAGAGTTGCTTGAGATCAGGAGTTCAAGACAAGCCTGGGAAACATGGCGAAACCCTGTCTCTACAAAAAATACGAAAATTAGCTGGATGTGGTGGCTCACACCTGTAGTCTCAGCTACTCAGGAGGCTGAGGTCGGAGGATCTGCTTAAGCCCAGGAGGTCAAGGCTGCAGTGAGCCATGATAGCACCAATATATGCTGGGCACAGTGCCAGGCACTTCACAAACTTTCTCTAATGCTCACAGACATTCCATGATACGAGTATTATTATTCACACTTTATAGAGAGAAAAACAGAGGGGAAGTCAGAGAGATTAAATTGTGCAAGGTTTTATTTCAAGAAGTGATGGCGATCAGGTTGAGTTATGCTTGTGGATATGCTTCTTACATTACTAGTTTGGCAAAAAGCTGTGGACTACTGCTAAGTATAAGGTTTTTAAAAACAAAACCAAATAGAAACAAAATATTTAATAGTTAGCATGCTAGTATAGTGTAAGTGGCATTGGAAAATAATAAGATTAAAAATTTGAATCTATGGTCTAGTTTTATAAATAAAATTTATTAACGACTCAGAACAATAAATGGATGGGAAAAAATCTTCAGTATGAACATATATATCCTTGTGGATGCACTATTCTTTGAGGAGAATTTTGTGGATCAGTCTGGAAAGCCAATTATATTTTCCTACATAAAAATGTATTGTTTTTTATTTTCAAGCTACCCAGTAACAAATGGATTTCAGAAGACAACTACTTTGAAACATGGAGACTGACTGTATTAATAATGTATGATTTGTCAGAATATTTCACAGTACAGAATCATGCCTTCAAAGTACTTCTGGATACTGAAGGTAGATAGTCTTCTCTTTTTCTCCTGAAAAAATTTATTTTTTAAAAGGAAGTATTTATTAGCAACTTTATTTAGGCCATAAAATATGGGATTTTTAAAAAATTGGCTAATTTTAACACCCAGCTGGAAGTCTTTGACTGTCAGGCTCAATATATATAGCTGAAAGTCTCTGGAAAAGCCTTGGATACTGAACATCTCAATACAATTATTAGAAAAGTCAAAGCAAATAAAGATAAATGCAGAACGTATTAATGACATCTGAAAGTTTCTGACACCTCAACTATCTGTCCACACTTCAGTGGAGGGCTGGTAGTGGGCCATATTTTTCTTCTCCCTCTTTGGAATTCATCTTCTGCTAATATTGTTTGCAGTGGTTGTGCACATGCTACATGTCATGTGTCTTGTCATAGTCAATACAAGGCAACACAAAATTGCACTTGTGAGTAATATTCCAATCAGGACCATTGCATAGATATGTTGTAAGTCCTAGGTTTAAAATCTTATGTTTCAATTTACAATGAAGGCTGGAATCTACCAGGTAAGTAATATTTTCAATGGCACCTATGAAAAAATGACAAGTTTTCACTCTGGGTATCAGGAGCTATGCACAAAAACCTGTTTCATTTACCCTACTGTACACTCTGACAAACAAACAAAATCTTATTCAGTTTTGCTTCTTTTTATCACACAAGGCAATATGAGAGAAAAATATATTCTGTTGAATCAGTTTGTAGCTCAATATATTGGAAGTCCTGGATAATGTACACGTCATTATGTCCCAATGAACCAAACACAATGAAACATTAAATGGGCCTTTATCACTGTTCACAAGCTTTCAGCACCACACTCGGCCCTCAAGTGTCCAAACAATTTTCATTCAGTTTAGCGCCTCTATATTACATAATGTTTTATTTGGTGCTCATCTTGTCATATATTGTTCTAGACTGCTCAGAGTGGATCACTGACTTAAACATACAGAAAAAATATAATTCAAAATTGAACCTTATTTATTTCAGAACACAAAGAGAGAGAGAGAGAAAAAAAAAAAAACAAAAAAACCAGAGTTTCACAACTTTGACCAGCAACAAGCAATATACATCATACAAAATCACTAATAGAGCTGGTCAGTCTCATTGCTCTCTCTTTGTTGATACTTTGGGATTCAGTTTCCTCTGGGTTCTCATACTTTTTAAGGACTGTTTTCTTCCTATTATTTTCTTACACTTTCCTTTTATTTCTTCCTATTACCAGCAGTGTATTGTCCTTAAATGTATTATTTTATACTTTCCCTAAAATATTAATAATCTATTAAACTAATGAATGAATTAATGCATGAATTAAACTAATGTATGAATTAAACTAATATCTGTATATTAATAGCTTATAAACACCTTAATCTTATTTTACAATTCACTATCCTCAACTTTCTCCAAAAATGTTGGTTCTGGATACCTCAAAGACCCAAAATAACACAAAAAACCTATATTGTTATCTTTTAAGGAAAATTAACGTTCCTTTTAATTTTTCATTCTTCTGAACACCATTTCCTGGTTTTTTGTTCATTATTTTTGCATTTTTCTCCCAAACATTACTTATTCATTAGCCTGCTAATAAATAAATAAATAAATATATAGCCAATATTAGAAGAAAAACATCTCTAATTCATGCTACTACATTCAGGAGAGTGAATGCTAACATAAGTTAAAATTCTGATGCAACATGAATATAAGCAGGTTGTCAAGTGTGATACTTAGTAAAGAAAATTCTCTTCAATGAGTGGATAATTTTAATTTATAAATACCATATTAATACTTTAAGTAACTTCTTATGTTTGAAGGTATTGGTAAAGTTTTAGCTTTTTCACACATGCTCCATTATTCTCCATTGTTTTCTACTCTCACGTGTTACATATTTATGCTACCTCCCTATTCATGAAGGAACTTGCAATAATAGCATTTGCTTTCCATAGTTGGTAAGTAAATTTTATTTCAGTCCCTCCTCTAACTTCACAATTAAAAAAATTCTCATGTTCCGAGGTATGTGAAGGACCAACTTTATAGAAGGTGCACATCGAAACACTTCCTTCAATACCACAAGATCCCCAGCATTTTATTTTATTCTGCTCTGTCAGAATCACTTGCTCTATTATTTTTCCACAAAATTACCTTACAAAGATTCCTTAACCAACTTGTTGTAACTCTAGTTTTTACTTTCACTTGTAGTGTACTCTTGAGGTAATCATGTAACAAATCTCTTTAGGCCACCAATTTGAACCATTCAAAACAGCAAGGATACTTGATTTGATTGAAATATCTCACTGGTGGAGAAACGGTTTGTGTGCTCAGCTCTATCTGACATCAGGCGTGTGCTTTTGACTCTACATAGACCCTGTTAATGGGAAAGTGACCCCTCCTTATTTCCATCAGTGTTCTTTCCAATGCACTTAACCCTGTTCACAGAGACCATTCTCACGATGTATTCTTAGGATTAGAGGTAATGCAGCTAAAGACTTCTAAGTATATTGCAAAAAAGTGAGCTTTTAAGTGTAAAGTATTATCATTTTTGTTCATATTAATTCAAGCAGCTCACCTTTGCCTTCAGGGCTCTGTAGCCTTCTGCGTACTTCCAAATCGTAGCATCAAACACATTTCTAAAATACTCAATATAAACACTAAAGTAGTATGTTACCAAGGATTTTCATCACCCACTGCAGGTATGAGATAAGTCCAGTCTTACCTCTGTACTTTAGAAAAATGTAGTTGAAAAAGTCATATTTTGCATTTATATAGTATTTTCTAATTTCAAAGACATAACTGATTATTTGCTTTATTATATAGCAGTCATATAACATTTTGGGCTACAGAGACACTTATCAGTTAATCCTCATGCCACAAATGTGAATAGATCACTGGCTTTTTAATTGAGTAAAAACTTCTTCAAAGAGAACAGTGATAACTGCGAAACAAGGTTTAAAGCTTACTCCTTTTATATCTGAAGAGACGGTGACTACATAAGTAAGTGACGTCATAACATCTACCAGCAGAATAATTAATAGCAGAGCAATTTCCTTTTTAAACACTAGTGGGCTTAACAAAATATTGATTTCCAGTTGAGAATGCCTTATGTCTAACAAGTACATGAAAAGATAATTATAAAGATGCTATATTTTGATTTAATTAGTACATTGAATTTTATTTCCTGATAATTGCTACATGAAAAATAAATCTTCTACTATTTTCTGACCTATTAAATCCACAACATTCAAGATACCATGTGTATCTTAGTGCAATAAAATTAATTTTGTATTCTGTTATAAAAAGATGCATTGTGCAGTCAATTTTTAGCTTTCAAATGACTAAAGTTCTTCCACAGATGGGAATTTAATGTGTATTCTCAGGAACCACCCATAAGCCAATATTTTTTTTCCAAAAATCTTTAGTAGTAAAAACATTTCACTTAAATAAAATATTTGTTGCTGTTGTTTCATTTTGTCTGGTTTTGGAAGCCGTTCGATAGCATTTACAATCAAGTATGGTCAGTATCATATAGGATCCAGCTAGATAACACCACTGACAGAAAAAAAAAATGTGATGCATGCCCTTGGTACTGACTTCATATATGATCTCAACACAAGCTCTGGGGAGGACCTCTTAGGTCTCTCCTAACTCTTAAACGTTATCTCTGAGTTGATACTTGGGTTATAAGTTCTCCCACTTTAAGACACATATTAAACACACACGAACCTAGATGAATGCTAAATGGAGTACACAAAAACATAATATAAAGCCCCTGGCTTCAAAGATTTTATTTTCCTTACGATGCAAATAAGAACCTGCAGCTACTGAGCAAAACTGTATTTTAGAAAATCTTTTAAAGTGCCTATTATAAATTAAGAAGAGAGAATTCAGCATGATATTAATTTTGTAGTAAAAGCAATAAATGCAGAGGATGGGGAAACAGAGAGAGAGAGAGAGAGAGAAAGAGAGAGAGAGAGAACACATTGACTGAAATCATTGGAAAAGCTTCAGAGACAGAGGGATATGAATTAAGCCTTGAAGAAATGGGCTGAAGAGGGGTTTGGAGAAAAGGAAATCTTCCAGATGGGAAAACAGCATGAGCAAAGGACAGGAGTAGGAGTATTCCCTAAATGTTATTTCAAGTTCCCCCTCTTGGAAGCCAACAATGACTACCAATCATTCTTTGAATATAATTCAGACTGCTAATCACAAGCTTCAAAGTTTCCACTCCTCCCTCTCCTGGAATCCCCAATTAATATTTCAGTCAGGTATATCAACTTAATATATTCTACCTAGAACTGTGTTCACCCATCTACAACCTCCGCAATTTTTACAGCTTCTCCTAAGGCACTTTCCCTAAGGCACCACAACCTGTTCAGCCTGTACTTCAAAAATGGTTTAAACTCAAGTCTTTCTGCCTTTGGCTTCTTTCCCTAACCACACTTGGCTCTGATCTCTCCATACACAAACTATAATTAGTCACATATCTATGTATCTTGCACATTTTATCTTTTTAAAAAAACTATGCCTCGTTGTGCTTTTATTCTTACATGCAGTCAGTACTGCTGTAAATGGAAGCAGAAACTATGTTCTTCATTAACTTGGTTATAGATTATGAGGTCCATGAACCATTCATCCACTAAGAGCTTCTGTGGAATCTGCCATCATGGACTTTCGTTACATAATTCATGTATTTGTTCACCAAATATTTACTGATAACTGTGAGCAAAGCACTATGTACATTTATAGTATATATTATTCTTCCCACAAAAGGATTCCAACTTAGTGAGAAACCAAACAGTAATTCAGGCAGTATGTGAAAAACGCCACAGAAGGTAATAGCAAGAGCTGACAGCTTATTTCTAGATGTGGTCATCATAGTTGGAATCATAAGTAAGGAGGTGTCTAAGCAAGAATAAAAATTATAATGCCTAGAAGTGAGAGTAAATGGCATTCTAGGACTGAAAAACAAAAAGTTTAAAGGTATAAAACATGTAAGTCATGATGGTGCGGTCAGCAGTCCAGCTCACTTGAGTAGAGACTTTAAAAAATGTTTTGGCACAATATTTAATACAAGCTGTTCTAACCTATATCCACACCAAGACCATTAGTTCATTTTCTTTTTAAAGTGTTGCCTATAAAATGGGCTCACTCAGTAAGGATTCTGGAGTCCTGCTACCACTTTTGACTGTCAGTAAGTAAATGATTAATATTTGGAAAATTCTAAGTCTCAGTTTCTTCAAATATAAACAAAAGACTAGAACCACTCAATTTCTTCAAACATCCCTATATTTGTTACCTTAATATTATGTTTACTTTTTTCATAACACTAATCCCCCACTTATTTTATTTTTTATTTATCTGACCCCCATTCCTCATGAATAGAACATGGGCTCCATAGAAGTAAGGGATCATGTCTATCCCCTCCACTATTGCATCCCCTATTTCTAGTTTATTCTGAAAACTATTGAAGTGCTTTCCTTGACTGCATTTCTGAGAACAAGATTTTTAGTGTAGTTCATCCAAGGTACCTAACTGAATGGGGCAAGGTAGAGTGGGAGGATCAGGATTCGTTACAAATAGAATGAAAAATAATTCAAGATAAAATTCAGCTTGTAATACCCAAAATATGATTTTGCAGCACATGGGAGCCTTGCAAACCAAGCCATTATCTTGAGGAATCTTGTTAAAATTCCTTTGGCTCCTTCTTTAGGGTAGAAAAGGTCAGATTTAATAGTGCCTACAGGAAAAGACTGTGGGGTCAAATGCCATTTTCCCTTTCTGATCTCAGAGAATTTTGGGAGGCAGAAAGAAAAGTTGAACAGCCATTTCAGCGAAAGTGTGTTCAGATTTCTCCAGGAGATAGGGAGGGGCATTAGGGAAGTGAGAGGAACTCTACAAGCAGATTGGGGCTGCCTCCTCCATTACCCAAGTCTCTGTAACTTCCCAGGGGAAGTCTCCTTACAAGATACCTCACACTGTCCTGTGGCAAGTGCAATCTCATACCCTTAGAAGCAAAAGTAGTCAGAGGGGGTGATGTTGGGTTTGGTTTTGCCATGCTGCAAGCACAGTCCCACATGTCCAGGATACTGAGTTGAGAACAAGCAGGCCTGCAATACAGTTCACCAGCATAATCAGGAGAAATACTTGAGGGGCTGGAGGTGACTCAGGACATAAAGGAAAGCCTGACTTTTATGGAGCCAAGGCAGCCAGTGAGAAAAGATCTGGGTCTACCAGAGTAGGACATAAATGACATTAGCGGCAGATGATAGTCATAAATTATTAGTACACCCAAATGGAAAGTGACTAAATGTAGACACTAAATGTGACAGCAGGATGCCAAAACAGAACAACCCAACTTTTCGTCAGTCTCATATGTAACTCCCTTCCCCAATACTCCTTGGCACCATTTTAATGAAAGAAAAGAAAATTGGAGGAGGTTTTTGGTTTAGAAATTAGCAATGTTGTCCATGACATTTTGAAGACTAATTTTGAATGCTGACTACAAGAACTATTTTCTCATATTCTGCCTAAGCTTGAAAACATATTGGATACTCAGTTAATTTTTACCCAATAGGGGAAAGCAAGATTAGTTTTCTTACACATCCAGTTGCGGTAAGAGACCACGTGACTTGCCTGTGGTATCTTTAATAACATAGTGTCTGGCATGTGTTTAGTGTTCGATAAACAGCTTTATTTTAATGACTGAGACGGTAACAGGGCTCTCTCAATGGCTATGATTCTTTGATTCCAGTGTATTGCTGTGATTAAAAAGAAAATGTGAATGACCTTTTTAGTCGCTCTCCACTGCCCAAGCACACAGCACTCAGAGGAATACAAAGTCCTAAGAAAAACAGCATTGTTTTAGGAGGCCAAAACTCAAAGCCTAATGAATCATTAACTTTGTGTAAACTTACTTAAACTTACTTCCCTTAGGACAGCAAATGAAATAAGAGGATTCCATTGCATCCTCAGGAGCCATTAGCAAATCCTTGTGTCAGTATTTAAGAAAATCTCCATAATAGAATTGATAACACTCATAATTGGCTTAACGGTTTACAAAGCATGTTCACATACACCATGTCATACGACTTACAAGTGGAAGAACATGCAGTAGCATTAAATATTTGAAAAAATGCCTTTGAAAAGGCACATGACCAGTAGAATCTCATCATCAGACATAGTCTAGGTCTATAACTCAACTGAATACATACAATTCTGTGTATGAACTGCAGAATGTTCATTATATCAGGCATTTGAAACACTAGTATTATTACCTTAATATTACCTTCTGACCATTCTATTTAATTTTAGACCTTTCTTAGAGAACTAGTGTTTCCTGAAATTAACTGAGATTTTAAAACATGGTATTCTAGTACAGAGCAACAGTTTTTGCCTGCAGTGGCTGTGTTCCTTAGAATATCTTTTGTTTGCTTTTTAATTTGGGAGGCTCTTTCATTGATTGTCTGGAAATACTTGCTAGCTGTTCTGCATTCAAGGAACATTCCTGTAGAGTGAAGAATTATCCTACATCTGACACGACTTTCAAAGACTTGCTGGACATACATACATAAGTGAAATAAATATGTATAGTTAGTTATCTGAGCCCACAACATGGACAACTCCTTTTTATATATCAACATTTAAACATTTTATTTTTCTCACTTTTTAGTATAAGTATAAATTATCCCAAAATACAACTGTTTTATAAATCCAGAGACATTTTTATTTTATTTTTCAGAATTATGTCAAGAGTAAGTTACCATTTAGGAAAATCAAGTGACTGACAGCAGGGCTGCTCCTACTATTTGAGCTCCCAACAAAGCACACCTGTATCTGTCTGCATTTTAGCTATTTCATCTTAGTGATTCTATGTATAGGCATAAGCATCTGACAATTTCATCCACCTTCTAGTGAAGCCATACCCACGCATTTACATAATAAGGTCTATATCATTTTAAAATTACTTTTAAAAAATCACATGTGTGGGTAGAGAATATTATCCATTAGCTTCATTTTAGTAAAATGTGCATTGCAAAAGATTTTACACAAAGGAGTCATTAAGTCTATGTTATTGAGAACCACTGTTACAGGAGAATCCATCACGGCTCTACGAACATAGAGTTAAGTCTAGAATTTAAGGTAAACAACCTGATCGTGGATTCCAATTGGAGTTTCTTTACAACCACAGGAAAACCCAACATGCATAGACTACTACTGTCCCAGTGCTACACACTTTCCAACTCACAGTAACCTCTCCTCCGATACAAAAATGAGTATCACAGTAATACTCATTACCATACCACACATAATTCAGATTTCATATGAGGTTCATGAACATCTATTTTTATTTTTCTGAGATGGAGTCTTGCTCTGTCACCCAGGCTGGAGTACAGCGGAGTCATCTCCACTCACTGCAACCTCTGACGCCCAGGGTCAAGCAATTCTCCTGCCTCAGCCTCCAAGTAATTACAGGTGCCCACCACCACACCCGGCTAATTTTTGTATTTTTAGTAGAGATGGGGTTTCACCATGTTGGCCAGGCTGGTCTTGAACTCCTCACCTCGTGATCTGCCTGACTCGGCCTCCCACAGTGCTAGGACTATAGGCGTGAGCCACTGCACCCGGCCACAAGTGTTTATTATATGCAGGATGTTGGAGTGGGTTATGGATCTTGTCTATACGACTGGGGGAAGCATGGATAAGCAATAGCATGCCTATGATTAGAAGTTGGGAAACATTTACATAGTGATGATAATAAAATTAACCACCCTTAAAAATCTTCAGAGGGCAAACTTTGATTAGATCACCAGGAAATGTCATTTCCCTTACTTTTCATTAGAGTCAGTCCCAGAATTCAAAAACTTTTATACAGTAATTCTAGTTTAAAGAGAATTATAATAAAATTAAAATGAAGTTAAAACTCCCTTTTGAAAATGAAAAAAACAGAGGAAGTAAAAGAAATTTTCGCTCATTAAACAGTTGGGGTAATGTTATTTTGTTTTTTGCTTGATTTTTTTTTTCTTTTAGTCAAGTACTTTGCATTTGCTTTCTCATCTTAGTACAACATTAAGAGAACTATGAATTCAACAACTGAAGAATAAGCTAAAATGTCTCCACTTTCACAGTTATCTCAGTATTGCTCCAGAGTTATGCTATGAAAAATCAATTGTGTACTGTAACCAAAAGAACAAGTTCTTGCCTTGGGTTTTAGCTCAATGTATTTCCTATAAAATGTTTAAAAATTTAAAAATAGTTGTTAGCCACCTCCCCAATGAGCATGGTCATGATTGTTAGACTCTGCCATATCTTTTCTTCTCCCTCTTCCCTTTACCCTTCTTGTAGCTTGATAGAGTCCACATACTCCCACATCATAAATTCAGGTTTTTATCTTCTCAATCAAGTGAAAGAAGTATTAATTTTATTTTAATTGTAAGAGGACCTCTGATGTTGAAGAATAGTAAATGATATCTCCATATTCGCATTCAACCCTCTCATTGTGCTTACCTTTTTGACACAGCACATACAAAAAGCCCCGGTACCTGCTTCAGAGTACACCGGATCACCCTATCTTGGTACTCTTGGGATCATTTACCAAACTTCCTGGATTTGAGTCCTTAGGTGACATAGCTATCTTTCTGCTATATCAACTTAGAGCCCACCATCTTAAATCATTGACTTCTAGCCTATCTCTGATAATTGAACTCTAATAACCTCTTTTCCTGGGATTTGATGACTGCCTGGCAGCCCTTGTTTTGTATAGGGGCTGAGGTATACAACAGTGGTAACTATTAACTTAAGGCCTTGAAAATCACCCAGCAATATTGTTTAAGTAGGAATTGTGGGAGCATTTTTATAATAGTGTTTAGGACAGTTCGAATTATTAACGCACTTAAAACACGTTTAGCTGTTAATTTTCATAAGATATTAGTAACCTCAACCCTCATAGCTCATAAAACCTGGGAATATGTCTTAACCATACATAAAAAATGATTTGAATCTGTTCTTTTCTTGTCCACAGAGCTCCTAATGATTTTGTCTCATAATTACTAATGACCAATAAGTTTCATTTTGTGTCTACTGTAATATTGGGAGCAACTTATTTAAATTGATTTTCAACTGGAGCAACTACCAGGCATCCTGTAATTATTGTTAATATAACACAAACCATGCATTATTAAATGAGTTTCCATTATTAAAGAGAAAGGCCATTAAATGGTCTAATAATGAGAGCTTAACATAATGGTAAGAATAATCTGGTGCCATACTGTGCATAGAAGATTAAAGTGGTGGCACACATTAAAATCTATCAGTATGAAATAATATATTATCTACATGCAAAAGAACACTATTAAAAACAATAATTTCTGAATTATCAGATGTAGAGCAAGGATTATTTACCTTTAAAGGCCGTTGGAATAACATTCTACTGTTATGTATTAAGTTTTAAAATAGCTTAGTTATAATTTTAACTGCTAAGGTCAGGAAAATATTAAATTGGGATGAATATACAGTTAATTTAACTGAAGTACAACTTTCAAGCTTCAGATATTTTCATCATGAAACACTTACTTCATGTAAATTCTCAATATGTAATTTGAACCCACAAACAAAAAAAGTGAACAATAACCTGATTCAGTGACCGACGTTTCCAATATGATGTGAACTGGACATCACATGAGCTCAGAGCTTTAGTGGGACCACTTCAACACATTTTAAAAACTGGGTTCTCTGAACATCACAAGCAGGTTTTCCTTTGGTTTGGTTTTTCAAAGCCCAGATACATGGAAAGCTAATGGCCTATAAGTAAATTAGAGCAATGGAGATCTTTTACATCTATTACCTAGGTACACTTCAGTCTTGTAGTATCATAAAGATATGCACACTACTTAAGTTCTGACTTTTAAACTCACATTTATCCTTGCCAAATGTGCTTCATCTATTTATGGAGCTCAAAGTAAAAAGGCACTGTAGAGGCACATCAGTCTGTTTAAAACACATGCTGCTGGAAATGTATATAGAAGTGAAGTCTTTAAAAATCAAGTCATATCTTTAATGGTACTAGAATTTTTTAAAAAGGGTTCTATTTAAAAAGACTTACTGTTTCTTCAAAAGCAAATGATGTTTTTTGAAAAGTTAATAATCACTTCCAATTATTTTCTGTTTTGGCATGTTTGAATTTCAATACATTAAATAAAATAAGGTACACTTGTTATATACAATTAAGTAATAACAATATACTTTTGTTTACTATGTAAATCATAATCTTAAAATGATATACGATTTGCTTACTGTGATTAAAGAAAAACATTGGCTTTGGAATCAGCTGGATCTGCACTAAAATCAAGTCCAACAGTCATTTCCCAGCATGTGACCTGGCCTTACCCTCTGTTTTTTCATCAGCAAAAAGGTGATAAAATGCATCTCTTCGGGTTGAAATGATGTTTACATTTGAAAACATATGCAAAGCACGAAGCATTATACCTGACACACCCTTCCGCACCTCACAGTTTATCATCTGTTTAATTTACATTATCTTATTTGATCATATCAACTAAGTGAAAGGAATTACTTGTGTTTTAATTATGTGGATGAGTTCTGAAGTAAAGTAAGAATAAATAATTTTCCCACAGTAAATGCTTAACTTGAAATTAAGTAATTAAGTGTTTTTGATTACCATGGGAATACGGAGTGAGAGAAAGAGGGTAAGAAAATCATATTTTGAGTTACTACCTCAAATCTAGTATTTTCTCTAATTTATACATGGCAGCAATAGTTGTGGTTCTGTCACTTGGAGATCCCCCAATATGTAGTCAATTCCATACCCTCAGTAGTGACAGGCTGAGGAGAGCTTAGTGGGATCTGGGGAAATTTCAACTCTATTTCCCAGAAAGATAATACCAGCACTCACTAAAAGCAGTGTTTTCAAACACAGTGCATGAAGCAGTTGATTCATGCCATGGGGGGAAGAGGATGGGGAAGGAAGGAGGATTTGAAATATGTAGGAATGATAGTTTCTTCCACTGAGAACACAAGGGGATAAAAATGAAAGAAAAGCAAATCAAATTAGCTCTCTATTTTATAAGGAGCAAAAAATAGATTCTTATACATCATTTATAAATACATGCCAGCTGCATTTTAATACTAAATGGGAGAAAGAAACATTTAAATTTATTTTTTAAAACTAACCACAAAAATGCACACTGTATACAGAATGTCCTATGATGAAAAGCACGGTTTTAATATCTGTCAACAGTTGCAAAACCAGTAACTTAATAAAAATGACAACTTAATAAAAATCTCTAAATATTCTCTCATGCTGGAGTAAACTCCTTACATTACAATAGCTTTGGTGGCTTTCTTCAACTAAAGAGATATCTGAATTTGACGTGAACTTCAGGTTTCAACATCCATGATTTGCTAGTATATAATTCATTGACACCTCAGGCAGCAATTTAAAAGACTTGACCCATTTATGCCTGGTGTTCCATTATTGGAACGTGAAGCATGTGGGAGTTATTTATATCCTACTGCTCAAGGTCATCACCAAGGTCTGATTGAAAAAATTCACAAAATTGCAACCTCAGACATAATGGATTAACCCATTTATTTAAGTTCTTAGGTATGGAAAATCATGGCTTATGTATTAATACCTTTTTTTTTTTTTTTTTTTTTTTTTTTTGAGACAGTGTCTCACTCTGTCACCCAGGCTGGAGTGCAGTGGTGCAATCTCAGCTCACTGCAACCTCCTCCACCTCCTGGGTTCAAGCGATTCTCCTGCCTCAGCCCCCTGAGTAGCTGGGACTACAGACGCGTGCCACCATGCCTGACTAATTTTTTGTATTTTTAGTACAGACGGGGTTCCACTGTGTTAGCCAGGATGGTCTCGATCTCCTGACCTCATGATTCACCCTCCTCAGACTTCCAAAGTGCTGGGATTACAGTAGTGAGTCACCATGCCTGGCCACCTATTGTCTTTATAGGTGGGCAAAGACAAGTTCATAAAGGCAATATTTGTATGAAAAATTTGAAAATAATAATAACAATAGTTATTATTTACTGAATTTAGCCACTAAATGAAATGTTGTGTATAAACTCTTTCATCTAATTCTTTCAAAACTTGGAATGATGTGGGTACTGCTATTATTCTCACTTTTTTAAAAAAATGAGAAAAAAGACAAGGGAGTAAAGACAAATTGCCCACAGAAAAACACTAGTAAATGGCATAGTCATGATCGAATCAGGTCTAACAGATTTCACAGCCCAT
The DNA here is from genome assembly GCF_037993035.2 of Macaca fascicularis. Classification (NCBI taxonomy): domain Eukaryota; kingdom Metazoa; phylum Chordata; class Mammalia; order Primates; family Cercopithecidae; genus Macaca; species Macaca fascicularis. The sequence continues at coordinate 85,274,398 of NC_088376.1, read as the reverse complement.
TTTGCTACTAAATAAAGCTTACACTGTCAATTCTTAGTAAGTTAGTTTCACAAATCTCAGAATCCTTTAAAAATATTATGTTCAAGTGTTTTATAAATAAGGAGGTTGACTAGGATAGTTAAATGAATTCCCCAAACCATCAAAAGAAGTACAATAAGAAGTAATTACTGAGCATTTATTAGCACTGTATTGATGGCATCACATGCCTGAACATTCAATTTGATGATGTTCCTGTGAGGTGAGTTACTGTTTGTTCACTATTCTTGTGGTCAGTGAAGGAACACGGTGCAGAGAGCTTAAATAACCTGCCCAATTTTACACCTAGTAAGTAGTTACTAGCAGTCTGAGTCTGGAGCCTAAGTGCTTAATCAGGGCCAAAAATATGTCTTACTCTGAGAGTTCTCCACAAAAGCAGTAGCACGAAGACGTGCAGATTTCTCCCTAAGGGGTAGGCAGTACAGAGTTGTAAACCTCAAGCACATCACCCAGGGAGGTTTGGAGAGGCCAAGGATGGATTCATCATGTAGGCTCCAGAGGACTGACTGTCACAAAAATACCTACTTACAATTACTGATAACAGCCTGAGCCACAGAAATATGTTATTTAGAGTGACAGTAAGGAAGCATCAGTGCAAATTCATCCTTGCCTTTAGAAGAGTGAGAACAGCTAACAGTCAATTATTATCCATCAAAACATCAATCTTCTATTCCTCTTTCACATCCAAACACTGACCATAAAGTCATTTTGTTACCTTAGCTTGGAAAAAACATTTCATGTTTCTCTTTCTTCACCATATTAAAAAAAATAGTACTCTGAATATAAAACGACTTCTGCTTATCTTATCTCACTGGTCAGAAAATGCTGCATTTCTTTTGAAGGCAGTAAACTCAATCTATAAAAGGTTAACAGTCAGTCCAATCATCATGCATTTGATAGCTTAAAAAATTTCAAATAAAATTACGTACCTAAAATTCACTGTTAAACATGTTGAAAAACATAGTTTTAACATGAAGCAAATGGGAAATCTTTAAAATTAATTATTATAGGGTTTTTTTTAAATGTAGCCTGAAGCAGAAAGAAAATCTGACCCAGTTTCCCATTGCAAGGCATCAGATTCCTTCAGTTGGAGCCAGAAAGGGTAAATTTTCATTAGTTCTTTGTCCAGAACATTCTGTTCTGCACCAAGAACTGAAACAAATAGATATTGTATATACCTCCCAAAGTTACTTCAGTTTCCATCCATGGTCCCTAGTGACAGAGGTCCAACTTAATTGTCAAACAATGTCCTCTCCTTTAACTACATGTCATTAATATATTTCAAAATGTATGCAGACATATCATCATTGTCATAAAATGGTATTAATGAGCAAACACAAGAATCGTAACCTTGTTCCATCTTGCTACTTGACACCTAGAGAATTAAAATTTAAACTGAATTTAGTTTTTTCAGAATTTTAAAAATTTATCACCTTGATAACAAAGAGAATATTGTTTTGGAAACTGATGACTGGCTACACTTCAAATTAATTCAAAATTGCATTTTTATCTTCCAATCTTTGCTTTTACCTTAGAATCTTCTAGAACTTAGCAGTGGTGATTTATAGGTATATAGATAATTTTAAAGTACATTTCTGATCATTCCAAAATATGGCACCTCCATCTTCAAATTATTACTGTTACCATTGCACAAATTACATTATCAAGAAAAATAAGTGAAATACTTAATAAGGCTGCAGTATATTAACATAAATTAGCACAAAGCTCAGCATCTCATACCGAATTCTTCACGAGTTCCACCTAAAATATCTCCCATTATCCGTACCACCACCCCTGCTAAGAAACAAAACAAAATAAACTTTCAAAACCTCATTTTATTTTTTACAAAATAAAATATTTCTACCCTCATTTTCTTTTTCCTTTAGCCTCAACATATTCACTTTTCCAGAATATTTTTCTCCACTCATTTATTTCTTTTTCTCCAGTCAAAATCATATGCACTTTTCAAGTACTGGTCCAATATTTTCTCTTCTGTAGAAGATGTCCTGATTTATTTTCACAGTCATAATTAATTGTTTCCTTGGCATAAACTTTTCAAAGAACTTTTATCATAAAACATGCCATATTCTGTAGGACACAGAGGAGGTTTCCATGTCTCATTCATTAATGGCCATTGTCTAGTTATAAGCACATACAGTAGGTTTATCATGGTTAACAATTACTAAAATCAGATGCAGGGATTACTAAGATCAGACTCCAGGTATGTTCCTGGCATCTTACTTCAAAGTTCAAAATAGAATTAACTCACTCTTGAAAAAGTCTTTCCTCTCTGAGACCAACATTATTTTACTGTAACACCCTCTACTCCATCCTTTCATCATTTCTTCAACTGACCTACAGGTCATTTTACATTTGTAGAGAAAATTAGCTCTTGGCTTATAGTCTACCTCTCCAACCTAACTCATGAAATGGTATTCAGCAACTGCAACACAGTCGCTGGATTGGATAACCTATCCAATTTTCTAGCTTCTCAGTCTTTTTTATCCCCTCCCCTGCAGAACATTTATCCCCAAATCACTTCAGCAACCCACTCATATAACCCGAATCTATAGAATACCACATGATTCAGAATTAGTGCTGCCTGTAAAATCTTTACACTATTTCAGCTCCTTCATTCCTTTATCTTTTCTGAAATCCTGGAACCTCTAATTTCTTGAGCTGCACATTTTCTGTCCATCTATCAGTTTATTCATCTTTTTTCCTTTTTTTACTAGCCCTGGTGAATTATTTACATTTTTCTTTTACCAAAAATCTCAATCAACTAATCTATTTGCTGTTTATCAACTCTAAATCATTTCTAAAATCTCCCTGTACATTTTTACTTTTTTTTTTCCACATCGGGGTTGCAAAATACAGATGAATGAAAAATCGACAGACTGGTTCAATACTAATTTGTGATTTCCAGAGTGTCCTCAAACTCAGTAACATATCTAAACCAAACTCATCTAATTCCCAACTAAACTCTGCTCCATTTACCATACTTTTTCTCTCGCTTAATGGAACCACCCAATTATTATAGACTCTTCAATTCCAAAAGGTTGTAAAGCAAAGAATTCTCCTAAATGTCTATAAAATCGGTCCACCTTTTCAATTTCTATATCACTTACTTAGTGGAAGCTCTCAATGTTTCTAACCTAGATTGGATCTGTGGCCTCTTAACTAGTATTCTGTTTTCAGTTTTTAAAATCTATTTTCCATGTTGTTGGCAGGGTAATCATTTTGAAATTCATATCTGACCACATCACTCTCCCAATTTAAAAATATAGCCTATGAATAGTTTTCTTTACCAAGACAAATGAAGTCTAACCCCTAGTGTACAAGGTCCTTTAAAATCAGACCTCAGAGGATCTCTTGTCTTCAGCTGCTTCTTCAACTTCTTTACTCTATAGTCTCTATAGCCATAACGAACCATTTGCAGCACCCTTGCAACCTCTATGATGTGGATCTTTCTGTTTAGAATGAGCCCCATCTTCTTTCCAACTGTTAATTCCTACAATTCCTTCAATACATATTCAAACATCACATCCTTTGTGAAGCCTGCCCTAGTTTTCCTATAGCTTTATGATAACAAGGCAAAATTAAACTCTCCTTTTTTTTGTATATCCAATGGCCTTTTCTCTTCCCTCTACTGCGGCATGTCCTTACTCTGTGTAGTAATTATTTCTCACATAGCCCTCTTAACAGTCTGTATGTTTCTTAAAAGCAGGAACCATGCCATATTCATCTTAGTCTTCCTAGTACATAGAACAAATCCTGATAAACAGCAAGCATTGAATATACATTTGTCAAATGACTATATTAGAGACTGTGAGAATAAACTGCCCTTGTCACATTAAAGGCCTGTAGACACTCAGGTTGACTAGATATATTGTATTTCAATTCAGAGGCATTTCAAAAGTGGATACCATAAATGCTTCCATAAACAGCAGGATAAGGGACAAACTGAGGAAATTGCACACACACAGTGCCACACACAGAACTGGACAGGACTGAAGAAAATTGCACCAGAAATTATAGATAACTGAAAATTAAATTGTATGACACTACGTCATTTGTTTTGGTCTGAAAATAGCTACTTGGTGTCAAAGAATGAATAGGGCTCTGCTGTTAACCCCTAAGTTTAATCCCATCTTTAGTATTGCTGTAGGACTTTCAATCAACAATTTAATGTTTCCAAGATTTGATTGCTGTACCTACCTAATGTAGACATTAATACAGAATTCAGGAAGGACTGTTATGGAAATTATGTGAGTCCTTAACTATGGTGACTAGTTGGTTATAGACAGTTTATTTATGGTAGTTCATTTTGTCCCATGGAGCTAAAGATGTATGTATCTATATCTATCTGCATTTAAATGTTTTTTAAATATATGTTTAGAATGCATAAGCCTCATAGATGATAGGTTATAAATTTATCAAATCTATATAGTAGTATAGTAGTCTTTGCACAACAATATTTCTGCTCATCTGTGAAGAAACTGCCTTGGTTTAAAGAGATTATTATTAAGGAAATTAAAATCTATTTCTCCCCTCAATAATTTATAGGCAGCCTGAAGGTTTTCAATGACAAATTTATTAAAAATTAAAGTAAATAAAAACCAAGCAATGGAAGCAGACAAAGGAATGACTGATTGATGGAGTTACATGCAAGAAAGGCTAACATATTGTATGTTTTTCTGTACTAGCCTGGATGTCTGAAAGGTATTCTAGCATATAGTTCCAAGCAGGTGCAAGATGGCACTACCTTTGGGTCTGGTGGGAGACAATATTAATATAATTGGATTCTGATTTGTATTCCTGGGTGTAAATCTTGTTCTTCAGATCGTCCTTCTAGCCAGATAATTAATAGCCAGCCTTCACTCTACAGCTGCCAAGGTATCTGTACAGCCTCTCTTGGTCCTTGTTGAAGTACTTTTCTGATGGCTACACAAATAGTCTTTCCCTAAGTCTCAGGTCCTTCATTTCTGACTCTATTCTCCTTCTCTGGAAATTTAATATGCTCTGGAAATTTATACACGCTCTATCACCAAACCTATTTTCCCACAATTCACTTTTAAATTAAGTCAACAAATATTAATTAATCATCTACATTTGCAGGGTGCTATGCTAGACATCAGGGCTGGGAGTAAAAGGATGGTAGTCAAAGTAAGAAGAGAGACACAAACAAAATAAGAAGAATTGTTCTACAGTCCAAGGACTCAATGTCTTATCAAAAGAGACATATGAAAACAAATAATTATAAGGGAATATGAAATTTTGCTTTGTTTGAGGTATGCTGAGATGTACAGTGGAAGTTTAGGCATTCTTCAGACTAAAGATAGATATTTACTTAATATTTCCAGTGTGCAGCAACTACATGTTCAAAATAAAAATTTGAATAAAATATATTTAAAATAAATTTAAATGTGAAAAAAATCTATTTTCCATTTTATGAATTTATATAAAAAGTACATCAAAGGTATATATATAAAATTATTTTATCCATTTACCATATTACCTTCATAGAGAAAAAAACCAAAAACTTTATATTATCTGAAACACATAGCATGCATATTCTTTATATTAGCAATTACTGGATACTAAATAGCCACTGTCAGGGAACCAAAAGGGTAGACTGGCTAAAATTCTTCATACAGTACTTGAACAGCTTTGGAATATAGCAGAGCTCTGGTCTCACTACTAGGGCTTTGTTTGTTCCAATTTCCATCTGGCCCTGTTGACCTCCAGTCCTGTTGATCTGTCTGCTAGACTGCTAAGATTCTACAGTCTGTCAAAGGCATCACTACCTCAGCTCTCTGGCTGTTTGGAAAACAAGGAAGAGCAGCATGCCTCAAAGCTCAACGAAGGATTTTCTTTCTAGTTTCCTTTTGCTATATCTTATTATTATTACTACTACTACTATTATTATTAACTCTTTTATTTTGACATTATTTGTATATTCACATGCAGTTTTAGGAAATATTACAGAGAGATCCTTTGCACTCTTTATCCATTTCTTAAATGGTAACATATTGCAAAGCTATAGTAAAATATCATAACCAGCAAATTAACATTGATAGAATCCACTAATCCTATTGAGATTTTCCCAGTTTTACTTATACTCTAGTGTGTGTGTGTGTGTGTGTGTGTGTGTGTATGTGTGTGTGAGAGAGAGAGACAAAGAGAGAGAGAAAGAGAGAGAGAGAGTAGTTCTATATACTTTTATCACATGTTCAGGCTCATGTGTCCACCACAAGAGTCAAGATACAAAACAGTTCCATCACTATTGGAAGGATAAAACAAGATCCCTTGTTTTGCATTTCTATAACTACATCCACCTCCTTTCTTCTCAACCCACACCCACTACCCCACACCTCTAGCAACCACAAAATGACCTTACATGGTTTCCTGGCATCAATAAACAATAGTTAATACAATATTATCAGCTACCAAGAACAAAATAATTGGCTAAAATTTGTGGGTGAAGTGCTATCTATTCTCCCTATTAGCAAACACTTTTTCCTTATTTACCTATGGTTTGATAATCAGATGAATTATTTTACATAAAGATTTCTCAAAGTTTTCTTTGTTTGTTTGTTCTAATAATGTATTCAATTTACATCTGCTACACGAAGCTCCTAGATGCATTAAAATGATCAATTTTGAAGATTGAGCTGACTGGTCAATTGAGAGATAAATGTGCAATGAAATGACTATGGAATTCTGGCATTTTGAAGACTACTTTGAAGACCAGAAAGTGGGGAAAAAATAATATTTTATTGATGTTCATCCATGTTAAATAAAAACATTTCATTAAGAAGATCCACATAGATATCAGTGCAATCACTTCCAAATATTCAATCAACAAAGATTTTTTTCCTTTCTGTTGCTTCTCTCTTCCTTTATACTACGTCTAATAAAGATTAACAAACACAATTTATTAATAATCAATGTGTTTTATAAATTAAAAGCATATAGCTGTCAATCAAAACTTCTGGCCAACATATGAAAAATAATGCTACCACACTGATTGATATAATTTGAGTAAAAAAAAAAATTAGCCAAAATAATCTCATCATACAAAAACATGAAAAAACATAAATTTTTTTATAATGATAAAAATATATCCCAAATCCCTATTACTACAGTTACAGAATCCTGAGGGATAGAAAACTTAGCATAGGCTGAATTATTTTCTTCAAGTTCATAAATCTATGTCTCATCCCAAATGGGAATCTCTAAGCTCTCTCACCATGTTTTATTTAACCTAGAATTTGTGGGGGAAAGTAGCTTTAGGAAAGATCTTTCCACTCGAAATTTTAAAAGCTACCATAATAATTAATAGTCTCCAATCCTTAATATACTATTGTTGTAATTAACTCCTCAGTAATTATTTCTTACACAGATATAAAGAGAAATCTAATTTCTGAAAGGACAGCTTTCTATTCCTTTAACAAATTTTCCTATAACTTTAAATAACATATTCATAACATTACAATTCTTTTTTTCTACGGGGCTTTCACTTTAGCCCAAGATATAGCATACTAATTAAGGGCACAGACTTTGAAGCCACCCAGATGTTGGCTAATTTTTTTTTTTTTTTTTTGGACAAGCCATTTAAACTCCCTAAGCCTCACTCTCCTCATCTGTAAAGTTGGGGTAACGACATGAATGCACAGTCCTTTGTACACAATAAGAGCACAATAAATATCCTTGGTACAATGGCTAATGCACATGTATTTTAGACAAGGCCATTTTACTATTGATTGTTCATATATTTACTTTCATGTTTTACATAAATCTACCAAAAGTCTATAATTTTGTGTATTTTTTCATTTACCTTTTATTACTTCAGAAAATGAAACAAAATTTATGTCCTTAACATAGATCTCTAGACATGAGTGATTATTGGATGACTATATGTGAGGCAGGAAAATAGGATCTGGAGGCAGGGAACATAAGGCCGCTTCACCCTTCAGCTATGACAGGAAATATCCTCTCCATAGAGTGTAGGCCAAGTAAATGACTTTGTAACTTTACTTCAACCTCTTAATTTACACAGGGTGTACTCCAAGTAACCAACGGAATCCTCTAAGAGGTATTTAAACTCCCCCCAAATTTGTAAAAGGGCCTTTGAGCCCCTATGCTTGGCCCATCTCATGCTGTGAAGTGTACTTTCATTTTCAATAAGTCCCTTCATTCCTTCCTTGTTTTGTTTGTGTGTTTTGTCCAATTCTTTGTTCAAGATGCCAAGAACCTGGACACTCTTCTACCATTAACATATGTACTTAAAAAACAAAAAAAGTACATGGCTTTGTGGTTAGATGGAGGTTGCATTGTGATGTTTAACTAGTTGTATAACATTAACAACATATTTATCTTCTCTACGCCCCAGTTTCCTCATGCACACAATGGGATAATACCACTGAGCTCACAGCATTATTTTAGGAACTAAATGCACCATGCTTGATCCTCCTGCAACATCCCTGCAAAAATTGCATTTTCTATTACTACAAAAATCACGGTAAGCAAACTAGACCTTGCAAATCAGACCAGTGTTTCAAAAACAGTAAAATAGGCCATATTTTAATGCCTCTCCTTTTAATGTATACTCTAATGTTCTGATACTGATTTCAGAATAAATGCACAAGTACTCTACCATGGCAAATAGAAAGGCATTATTTTCCTCTTTGTGAATGACATAAGAGTTGTATCAGGGATTAACTAGTACTAGTAGCTACTTACTGCTAAACGAATGATTTAACATAAATTATGCTCAAATGATTTTAGTATTTTATATTTTACTATGTTACCCAGGGGTACATTTCAAAGCATCAAGAAAATACCATTCTGATCATATATGGTTATCAAAGATTTTTCCTGAAGGAAAAAATGGATGCTGATAATGTAAATCTTTGAATTACCAATATAATTTCCTAAAAAGTCTCCATTTAGTACTTAAAAGCATCAACCTTTAATCACAAACCAGTCTCCTTGTCATGCCATCGCAATTATTAAAAATATAACAGTCATTCTAAATCCCTCTAAATTACTCTGAGAGAGCAATTGTTTATTGACAAGGCTTAAAGCAGCAAAAACCTACAGTGACTCCTTAAAGGTCTATCTGCTGAAATATTCCCCAATTTTTGAGTAATGTATAACCATTTCTGCTGTTATAAAGTGACACTGACCTCTATTTTTCAGCAAGGGGGAGAAAAGTATAGTTGAAAGAGCTACATTGTAATAGGTACTTCAACTTGAGAATAAAATTACAAAATGCTATACATCATGATAATAAGGCTTGAATAAGATAACCTAAGCTGAAACAATGAAGAAGCGTCTGACATGGTGGGGAGAGAAGAGAGAGGAAGACTATCTCCTTGAAGGTGTCAGTCTTCTTGTAGGAAATTTACATAGGCTCTCCCATTCAAGTCTTTGTCAACTCTATCCAAGAGGTGTCACCAGCGTCCCCATTGTATTGATAAGGCACAAAGCTCTCAGAGGTCTAATAACTTGTCCAAAGCCATTGAGAATACATCCTAGATTTAATCTTCACCTATCCAGGAATTCCTACATCATCAGGTGTCAGAACAGACTCTGTTGTAAACAATAACCTTATGCAAATCTCGTAAGCATTTCACCCAGTCTTTATTTGCCCTGATAGCAACCATCCACTATCTCACAGGTACGGATTAATAACAACTGAAAAATTTTCTGTATTCTCTTTGGAAGCAAGATAGCACATAAATCCCAAAGGTTACTCTGCTAAAACCTTGAAGAGAAGTATAGCTTCAGGACTACAGGTAAACTATTCCTTTCTTATTTGAATTCTTATGAGCACTAAGTGCTCATTCTGCATTAAAAATAACATTTAAACTACAAAGCTTTGCATTGGAGCACTGATCTCTCGAAAGTCTAAATTGTAGTACCAGGTGTTTTACCTTGTGTTTGCCATTGGATCAGATACTTAAAATAACAGTGTCTCCATTTTCTCACCTGTCAAATGTGATTTCCTACCTAGCTTGTTTGCATAATGGGTGGAGAAAAAGAGTAAAGTTTATGCAAAAGTGTTGGGAGATTGACCAAAGTGCCAAACATAAAGTGGCAGAAGTATTGTTGCAAGTAAAAGTATAGTCAATTGTGAAGTTATTTCATATTGAGATCCTCTGTCTTCCAATGTGGTTAACCATGTTAAGGTAAAATGATTCAATTCTTTTTTTCTTCTTCTTTTTGAGACAGTCTGGAGGGCAGTGGCACAATCACAGTTCACTGCTGCCTCGACTTCCCGGACTCAGGTGATTCTCCCACCTCAGCCCCCCCAGTAGCTGGAACTACAGGCTAATTTTTTATATTTCATGCAGAGGTGGGGTTTCATCATTTTGCCCAGACTGGTCTCCAACTCCTGGGTTCATACAGTCCACCAGCCTGGGCCTCACAAAGTGCTGGATTACAGGCATGAGCCACCATGCCTGGCCAAGGGATTCAATTCTTATATTATTTTGCTATAGATTTCTGTTACTTCTTCTAATTGCTCAGAGTTTTGTCAGGGAAGCAAAACTATATTTGTCCAACATATGATTGGCCACATAAGTATTTAGGAGTGAATAGCATATATGTGAAGAGTGTACTAATAATACACCATTCCTCAATTTTGAGTAATTAAAAGCCAACAGGAATCATTTTTATAAGAATAAAATTAAGACATTTGCCATTACATGGTTAAAAGTTGTTTGTTACCTATGCACTTTTCAGGTAATTTATTTGAGTACTTTTTAAGTGCTTTTTGAGTACTGTGTTCTCCTTTTGTACATCTGGATTTATAGTACAGTAGATGCTTAACTTTTAGCCTTTATTTTTTATGCTAAGAACTTTAAGAACTTCTGACATTTTAAATCTCAACACTAATGATTAACATTGTTGTTTTATGCTGGAAGCTAAAAGCTGATAGGCTCCTGAATGCAGTGACACCTTCCAATGGTCCCCCACTCTAGCAGTTACTCATTTTTCAACCCAGTACCTGAAGATGACATTTTGATAAATTAGCAAAGAACGTTCTCAACAATGCATTAGTTCAATATATGAAAAAGTATACCTTCAGTAATGACATTTTGTTCTCAAAATATCTTCATGTACTTTGTCTATTTTGAAATTTTTCAATAGAGCTACTTACAGAACTTCTGAAGAAAAAAAAAACACCAATAACTTATAAGTAGCAAATGGTACACTTCTATTTCTCATCTCATCATACTCAAAAGCATAGCATTTTTATTTTGAGTCTAAAAATGTTTTTCCAGAACAAAATCTGACATGATACTTCATGATCCTCCTGTAAACAAATGAATGACACATCTTTTTCTTTTTTCTTCTTCTTTTTTTTTTTTTTTTGTCCTTACTCTAAGTTAAAAGGTGACTAAGTGAGGTTAAAGTTAACTCTCTTACTTAAATGTTAGACCTAAAACCAAAAAAAGCCTAGAAGAAAACCTAGATAATACCATTCAGGACATAGGCATGGGCAAGGACTTCATGTCTAAAACACCAAAAGCAACAGCAACAAAAACCAAAATTGACAAATGGGATCTATTAAACTAAAGAGCTTCTGCACAGCAAAAGAAACTACCATCAGAGTGAACAGGCAACCTACAGAATGGGAGAAAATTTTTGCAATCTACTCATCTGACAAAGGACTATTATCCAGAACCGATAAAGAACTCAATCAAATTTACAAGAAAAAAACAAACAACCCCATCAAAAAGTGGGCAAAGGATATGAACAGACACTTCTCAAAAGAAGACATTCATACAGCCAACAGACACATGAAAAAACGCTCATCATCACTCGCCATCAGAGAAATGCAAATCAAAACCATAATGAGCTACCATCTCACACCAGTTAGAATGGCAATCATTAAAAAATCTGGAAACAACAGGTGCTGGAGAGGATGTGGAGAAATAGAACACTTTTACACTGTTGGTGGGACTGTAAACTACTTCAACCATTGTGGAAAACAGTGTGGTGATTCCTCAAGGATCTAGAACTAGAAATACTATTTGACCCAGTCATCCCATTACTGGGTATATACCCAAAGGATTATAAGTCATGCTGCTATAAAGACACATGCACACGTATGTTTATAGAGGCACTATTCACAATAGCAAAGACTTGGAATCAACCCAGATGTCCATCAGTGACAGACTGGATTAAGAAAATGTGGCACATATACACCATGGAATACTATGCAGCCATCAAAAAGGATGAGTTCGTGTCCTTTGTAGGGACATGGATGAAGCTGGAAACCATCATTCTCAGCAAACTATCGCAAGAACAGAAAACCAAATACCACATGTTCTCACTCATAGGTGGAAATTGAACAATGAGACCACTTGGACACAGGAAGGGAAATATCACACACCAGATCCTATTGTGGGGAGGGGGTAGGGAGGAGGGATAGCATTAGGAGATATACCTAATGTAAATGACGAGTTAATGGGTGTAGCACACCAACATGGCACATGTATACATATGTAACAAACCTGCAGGTTGTGCACATGTACCCTAGAACTTAAAGAATAATAAAAAAAAATCAATTTTTCAGTCACACTAGCCTCATTCAAGGCACAATAGCCACATGTAACTACTGGGCACCATTTGGATAGTGTAGGTGAAAAAAAAAAAGTTGGTTATTTATCTTTAGAAGCACTCTTAACAAGAGTTACACATCCACTTTGAGAAGAATCATCATGATTACGGTTCATTCTGTACTTTTTATGTCCCACCCATATAGTTCTGCTACTCTAAAAATTTGTTAAAAATTAAAAATAAGGAAAAACTAAGAAAAAAAAAAAAAGGTTAACTCTCTTGCCATCAAGAAATGGGCCAATAGTTAAAATAAAAATGGAAAGAATGCAATAACAGAGTCCAGTGGTCTGTCCTTTCTTCATGCCACATTTGAGATGTGATATTAATAATCACATCAAGGCACCAGGCACCTATGTTTTCAGAATAATGATGACAATTTTCAAACTGCATGAAAATTAAGATTCAGAATTCAAAGCTTTCAGTTGATCTACTTTCTCCCTATTTACAGGAAACAATCAGCTTAAAGATAATTTTGAAATCCAAATCTTACCACTATACTAAAAACTAACACTTTTTTTAGTATATTAAATTTCAGACACGCATATTCCTTCCATAGTTTTAATTATGCTGTAAACAAGATTTTGTGTTTTTATTTTTTAAAACCTCACATCACATAATAGTTTTAAACTGCTTTATCCAAGAACGTATGCATAAGTAAACAGAAGCTCTATACACCCCCCTACATTTGCCCAGTGTTTGAATGGTGGGGTTGGTTTTTGATTGGCAGCAATGGTCAGTGGTAGCTAGTTCTATTAAAAAACTTGCATTATTAGAAAAATGTAGTTTAAAATGTTCTTATCTGTAATCATTATCACAGTGCTAGGGAGCACCCAGAAAGGACCATTTAATGCTGAAGTTAGAAAAAAACAACTCCGTAAGGTAAATTGTGTCCCCACAAATTCACCTATTGAAGTCCTGATCCCCAGTACCTCAGAATGCAATCTATTTGGAAATAAGGCTGTTGTGGACGTAATTAGTTAAATTAAGATGAGGACTTAGTGAAGTAGGGTAGTCTCTAATCCAATATGACTGATATCCATATAAAAAGAAAGCCAAGTGAAGAGACAGTCATGCACACAGGGAGAATGTTATGTGAGGATTCGAGTTTTGCTGTCACAAACCAAGGATCTACCAGAAGGTAGGGGAGAGATGCGAACAGATATTTTCTTAGAGGGAGCATGGCCCTGCCAAACACCTTAACTTCAGACTTCGGGCCTCAAGAACTGAGGGACAAAATTTTCTGTTGTTTTAAGCCACTTAGTTTGTGGTACTTTGTTACAATAGCCCTGGGAAACTAATATAAACAATATAAAACAAGATTGTATTACATTGCCCTCTACACACCCAATAAATGTAACACCTTCCTAACAAGTCTCACTGTCTCTTCAAGTCATTCTACCTATTGTCGCCACATTGTTTTTTTCTTAAAGTAAGAACATACTCGTAGGCTTAAAACCCTGCAATGACTTCCCAGTGTCTACAGGAAAAAAAATAAACACTGCTTGCAAATATAACAATTATAGCTTTACACTTACGATAATCCACTATGGACTATGCATGGGGGTTTGCAATGTCTATTACATCTTAACAGAATCCCCTAAAACTAAGTATTAGTATTCCCATATTAAAGATATAGAAACTGGCCAGGTACAGTGGCTCATGCCTGTAATCCCAGCACTTTGGGAGGCCGAGGCGGGCGGATCACTTGAGGTCAGGAATTCGAGACCAGCCTGGCCAACATGGTGAAACCCCGTCTCTACTAAAAATACAAAAATTAGCCAGGCAAGGTGTCTCATGCCTGTAATCCCAGCTACTCAGGAGGCTGAGGCATTGAGAATCGCTGGAACCCATGAGGCAGAGGTTGCAGTGAGTTGAGATCACGCCACTGCACTCCATCTAGCTTGGGTGACAGAATGAGATTCTTTCTCAAAAAAAAAAAAAAAAAGGAAAAGAAAAAAAAAAAGAAAAAGGAAACTAAGACTTAGTGAGAAAGTGAATTGTCCATGGCCACAACACTGAAGCATGGCCAAGCCTTTCACAGAGGATTGTCTTCCTCAGAGACATACACAGATAGCTATCACATGAAAATAGCAATAATTCCAAATCCCTTCCAGATATGGCTTCTACTTGTGTTTTACTTCAATGTCATTTCTTCATTTTGCACCAGCCAGCCTCCACACTGCTATATTACCCTAAAATGCACCCATTTTGGTTTGTAAGCCTTTTAGTTGAGCCTGGTATTTTTCTGCTCATTACTTCTGCTGGCAATATTTTTTCTTCTGCCTTAAAAACCCAACTAAACTGATAACTACTTTCTCATATTTAAGACTTGGCAACTGTCTCTTCTTCTGTGAAGTCTAGTTAGAGTCTCCCTAAGGAAATTTTGATCACTGCCTATTTTCTGAATGCATAATAATCTGGACAAATGCCAATTATAGTATTTAGACAATCATATTATTCACAGGTCTGTTTCTTCCTACTAGACTGTAAGCTTCTTAAGGAAATCACATTGTATCCCTTGTGCCTTCAACTGAAGATAAATGTTCATGAATTGCATGCAAGAATGAATGAGACATAATACATTATTAAATTAAGAAGTTATATATATTTCCAGGTTTTGCTATTATAAAAAAATGGGGTCGGGCACAGTGGCTCACGCTTGTATCCCAGCACTTTGGGGGGCCAAGACAAGCGGATTATGAGGTCAGGTGTTCGAGACCAGCCTCCCCAATATGGTGAAACCCTGTCTCTACTAAAAAAACATAAAAATTCGCCAGGTGTGGTGGCGGGCACCTGCAGTCCCAGCTAATCGCAAGGCTGAGGCAGGAGAATCATTTGAACCCAGGAGGTGGAGGTTGCAGTGAGTTGAGATTGCATCACTGCACTCCAGCCTGGGTGACAGAGTGAGACTCAAACTCAAAAAAAAAAAAGGGGAATTTCAGAAACAACAAGCAAACAAACTGTGAAAACCTATATAGATTCCTGATACAGAAAAATATGTCACAGAAAAAAACTTGGTGAAATTCCATTAAAGTCTGCAATTTAGATAATAGTATCATACCAATTTAATTATTTGGTTTTATCATTGTAACATGGTTGTGCTAGATGTTACATTCAGGGAATCTGGATAGGGTGTGTTGGGTAAATCTCTGTCTTACTTTTGCCACTTTTCTGCAAGTCCAATATTAGTTTTTTTAAAAAATGTTTAAGAAAAGAAGTATTATTTACTATTCTCACAATTTTATCTGTTAAAATGTATCCCAAGGGAATAATCAGAAACACCCACAGAGCTGTATGTGTGTGCGTGTGTATGTGTGTGTTTCATTATGGCAATATTTGAAAAATTAAAATGGAAATAACCTAAATGCCCAACAAATAAATCATGTTACATCACACAAAGCTATATTCAGCCATGAAAATTATTACATTTCTTTAGATTTATTGGCATACATGGGTCGTTGTAATCTATTATCATCTTAAAAAGTAGAATGCACTATATGTAAAGTCCAATGTGATTATGTTTATTCTTTTTTACTTTTTGTATCTCATGTCCAAAAAGTTCTTATCTCTGAATATGTGCAAAAGAACTGATCTTGAACAATATACAATGAAGTGTTAACATTTTCTTTTAATGTGAGTTAGCATAATGAGTGTTCTGTTTGTTAATCTGAGTTTTCTATAGTTCTAATAATACAATTAAAAATGATGTTGTTTTTAGAATTTAAGATGTCTTAATGTTGGGTACCATTAAAAAGCTATTATAAATAAAGTTTCTCATCTTTGTTGTCATTTTAGTTAGTATTCATGCAAATGAACTTTTTTTTAATATCAAATGTGTTATTTTATTACTGCAAAATGATTTTCAACTCTTCTTACACCCAAATAAGTGCCCAGAAATTCCAAAGAATCAAAAACATCATTGTTTCTCAATGCTTCCACCATCAATTCTATTTCAGGAGCCAACTGTACTCATTCCCAAATGGGGAGAATAATTGTATGCATTTGTAGGATTGAAACAGAGTTTCCAAAATATTTGGTGACGTTATTGAGGCTGGCTTTGTGGGTTTTTTCTTTTTTTTGGGGGGGGGGCCAATCAATATCTCACGAGTAAATGTAGCATCAAATTGCATTATTTTAGTGGCAGGGCTTCTAATTATGATTCAGTTGATCAATCTGGTACTAAGTATGCAATAACCTTGCTCCCTTGTTTATGTTTGCCTCTGTGCTAATTTTCTTTTTAAATTGAACTCTTCAGAAGAGAACTTAAGGTGTAGAATTTTTTATTTCAGTTAGTTTTGGTTCATTCATAGTATATACCCAGCTCTCCTGGCCCATTGCCAGTCATACTTAAATGGTGGTTGAGCTAATCAAGATGGTTTGATCATGCCACGCAACTGCTCTACTGACTCATAATCTCAGTTCAAATAATTCCAAGCAAGAAATGTAGAATTGGTCTACTATGCTGGGTAGATGGGAGGACCACTGCATGCTTACTGGGTCACTTCACTTGGTACTAAGACTTGAAGTTGTTAAGATTTTATCTGTTTGCTTGCCTTACTTGAGTCTCCCTAATTCTTTTTTTTTTTTTTTAATTTATTTATTATTATTACACTTTAAGTTGTAGGGTACATGTGCATAACGTGCAGGTTTGTTACATATGTATACTTGTGCCATGTTGCTGTGCTGCACCCAACAACTCGTCATTTACATCAGGTATAACTCCCAATGCAATCCCTCCCCCCTCCCCCCTCCCCATGATAGGCCCCAGTGTGTGATGTTCCCCTTCCTGAGTCCAAGTGATCTCATTGTTCAGTTCCCACCTATGAGTGAGAACATGTGGTGTTTGGTTTTCTGTTCTTGTGATAGTTTGCTAAGAATGATGGTTTCCAGCTGCATCCATGTCCCTACAAAGGACACAAACTCATCCTTTTTGATGGCTGCATAGTATTCCATGGTGTATATGTGCCACATTTTCTTAATCCAATCTGTCACTGATGGACATTTGGGTTGATTCCAAGTCTTTGCTATTGTGAATAGTGCTGCAATAAACATACGTGTGCATGTGTCTTTATAGCAGCATAATTTATAATCCTTTGGGTATATACCCAGTAATGGGATGGCTGGGTCATATGGTACATCTAGTTCTAGATCCTTGAGAAATCGCCATACTGTTTTCCATAATGGTTGAACTAGTTTACAATCCCACCAACAGTGTAAAAGTGTTCCTATTTCTCCACATCCTCTCCAGCACCTGTTGTTTCCTGACTTTTTAATGATCGCCATTCTAACTGGTGTGAGATGGTAGCTCATTGTGATTTTGATTTGCATTTCTCTGATGGCCAGTGATGATGAGCGTTTTTTCATGTGTCTGTTGGCTGTATGAATGTCTTCTTTTGAGAAGTGTCTGTTCATATCCTTTGCCCACTTTTTGATGGGGTTGTTTGTTTTTTTCTTGTAAATTTGTTTGAGTTCTTTGTAGGTTCTGGATATTAGCCCTTTGTCAGATGAGTAGATTGCAAAAATTTTCTCCCATTCTGTAGGTTGCCTGTTCACTCTGATGGTAGTTTCTTTTGCTGTGCAGAAGCTCTTTAGTTTAGTGAGATCCCATTTGTCAATTTTGGCTTTTGCTGCCATTGCTTTTGGTGTTTTAGTCATGAAGTCTTTGCCCATGCCTATGTCCTGAATGGTACTACCTAGGTTTTCCTCTAGGATTTTTATGGTATTAGGTCTAACATTTAAGTCTCTAATCCATCTTGAATTAATTTTCGTATAAGGAGTAAGGAAAGGATCCAGTTTCAGCTTTCTACTTATGGCTAGCCAATTTTCCCAGCACCATTTATTAAATAGGGAATCCTTTCCCCATTTCTTGTTTCTCTCAGGTTTGTCAAAGATCAAATGGCTGTAGATGTGTGGTATTATTTCTGGGGACTCTGTTCTGTTCCATTGGTCTATATCTCTGTTTTGGTACCAGTACCATGCTGTTTTGGTTACTGTAGCCTTGTAGTATAGTTTGAAGTCAGGTAGTGTGATGCCTCCAGCTTTGTTCTTTTGACTTAGGATTGTCTTGGAGATGCGGGCTCTTTTTTGGTTCCATATGAACTTTAAAGCAGTTTTTTCCAATTCTGTGAAGAAACTCATTGGTAGCCTGATGGGGATGGCATTGAATCTATAAATTACCTTGGGCAGTATGGCCATTTTCACGATATTGATTCTTCCTATCCATGAGCATGGTGGTATGTTCTTCCATTTGTTTGTGTCCTCTTTTATTTCAATGAGCAGTGGTTTGTAGTTCTCCTTGAAGAGGTCCTTTACATCCCTTGTAAGTTGGATTACTAGGTATTTTATTCTCTTTGAAGCAATTGTGAATGGAAGTTCATTCCTGATTTGGCTCTCTGTTTGTCTGTTACTGGTGTATAAGAATGCTTGTGATTTTTGCACATTAATTTTGTATCCTGAGACTTTGCTGAAGTTGCTTATCAGCTTAAGGAGATTTTGGGCTGAGACAACGGGGTTTTCTAAATATACAATCATGTCATCTGCAAACAGGGACAATTTGACTTCTTCTTTTCCTAACTGAATACCCTTGATTTCTTTCTCTTGCCTAATTGCCCTAGCCAGAACTTCCAACACAATGTTGAATAGGAGTGGTGAGAGAGGGCATCCCTGTCTTGTGCCAGTTTTCAAAGGGAATTTTTCCAGTTTTGGCCCATTCAGTATGATATTGGCTGTGGGTTTGTCATAAATAGCTCTTATTGTTTTGAGGTATGTTCCATCAATACCGAATTTATTGAGCGTTTTTAGCATGAAGGGCTGTTGAATTTTGTCAAAAGCCTTTTCTGCATCTATTGAGATAATCATGTGGTTCTTGTCTTTGGTTCTGTTTATATGCTGGATTATGTTTATTGATTTGCGAATGTTGAACCAGCCTTGCATCCCAGGGATGAAGCCCACTTGATCATGTTGCATAAGCTTTTTGATGTGTTGCTGAATCCGGTTTGCCACTATTTTATTGAGGATTTTTGCATCGATGTTCATCAGGGATATTGGTCTAAAATTCTCTTTTTTTGTTGTGTCTCTGCCAGGCTTTGGTATCAGGATGATGTTGGCCTCATAAAATGAGTTAGGGAGGGTTCCCTCTTTTTCTATTGATTGGAATAGTTTCAGAAGGAATGGTACCAACTCCTCCTTGTACCTCTGGTAGAATTCAGCTGTGAATCCATCTGGTCCTGGACTTTTTTTGGTTGGTAGGCTATTAATTATTGCCTCAATTTCAGAGCCTGCTATTGGTCTATTCAGGGATTCAACTTCTTCCTGGTTTAGTCTTGGAAGAGTGTAAGTGTCCAGGAAATTATCCATTTCTTCTAGATTTTCCAGTTTATTTGCGTAGAGGTGTTTATAGTATTCTCTGATGGTAGTTTGTATTTCTGTGGGGTCGGTGGTGATATCCCCTTTATCATTTTTAATTGTGTCGATTTGATTCTTCTCTCTTTTCTTCTTTATTAGTCTTGCTAGTGGTCTGTCAATTTTGTTGATCTTTTCAAAAAACCAACTCCTGGATTCATTGATTTTTTGGAGAGTTTTTTTGTGTCTCTATCTCCTTCAGTTCTGCTCTGATCTTAGTTATTTCTTGCCTTCTGCTAGCTTTTGAATGTGTTTGCTCTTGCTTCTCTAGTTCTTTTAATTGTGATGTTAGAGTGTCAATTTTAGATCTTTCCTGCTTTCTCTTGTGGGCATTTAGTGCTATAAATTTCCCTCTACACACTGCTTTATATGTGTCCCAGAGATTTTGGTATGTTGTATCTTTGTTCTCATTGGTTTCAAAGAACATCTTTATCTCTGCCTTCATTTCGTTATGTACCCAGTAGTCATTCAGGAGCAGGTTGTTCAGTTTCCATGTAGTTGAGCGGTTTTGATTGAGTTTCTTAGTCCTGAGTTCTAGTTTGATTGCACTGTGGTCTGAGAGACAGTTTGTTATAATTTCTGTTCTTGTACATTTGCTGAGGAGTGCTTTACTTCCAATTACGTGGTCGATTTTGGAGTAAGTACGATGTGGTGCTGAGAAGAATGTATATTCTGTTGATTTGGGGTGGAGAGTTCTATAGATGTCTATTAGGTCTGCTTGCTGCAGAGATGAGTTCAATTCCTGGATATCCTTGTTAACTTTCTGTCTCGTTGATCTGTCTAATGTTGACAGTGGAGTGTTGAAGTCTCCCATTATTATTGTATGGGAGTCTAAGTCTCTTTGTAAGTCTCTAAGGACTTGCTTTATGAATC
The DNA here is from genome assembly GCF_037993035.2 of Macaca fascicularis. Lineage (NCBI taxonomy): Eukaryota > Metazoa > Chordata > Mammalia > Primates > Cercopithecidae > Macaca > Macaca fascicularis. The sequence continues at coordinate 85,253,452 of NC_088376.1, read as the reverse complement.
TGGGTGCTCCTGTATTGGGTGCATATATATTTAGGATAGTTAGCTCTTCTTGTTGAATTGATCCCTTTACCATTATGTAATGGCCTTCTTTGTCTCTTTTGATCTTTGATGGTTTAAAGTCTGTTTTATCAGAGACTAGTATTGCAACCCCCGCTTTTTTTTGTTCTCCATTTGCTTGGTAAATCTTCCTCCATCCCTTTATTTTGAGCCTATGTATGTCTCTGCATGTGAGATGGGTCTCCTGAATACAGCAGACTGATGGGTCTTGACTCTTTATCCAGTTTGCCAGTCTGTGTCTTTTAATTGGAGCATTTAGTCCATTTACATTTAAGGTTAAGATTGTTATGTGTGAACTTGATCCTGCCATTATGATATTAACTGGTTATTTTGCTCGTTAGTTGATGCAGTTTCTTCCTAGCATCGATGGTCTTTACATTTTGGCATGTTTTTGCAATGGCTGGTACCGGTTGTTCCTTTCCATATTTAGTGCTTCCTTCAGGGTCTCTTGTAAGGCAGGCCTAGTGGTTACAAAATCTCTAAGCATTTGCTTATCTGTAAAGGATTTTATTTCTCCTTCACTTATGAAACTTAGTTTGGCTGGATATGAAATTCTGGGTTGAAAATTCTTTTCTTTAAGAATGTTGAATATTGGCCCCCACTCTCTTCTGGCTTGGAGAGTTTCTGCCGAGAGATCTGCTGTTAGTCTGATGGGCTTCCCTTTGTGGGTAACCCGACCTTTCTCTCTGGCTGCCCTTAAGATTTTTTCCTTCATTTCAACTTTGGTGAATCTGGCAATTATGTGTCTTGGAGTTGCTCTTCTCGAGGAGTATCTTTGTGGCGTTCTCTGTATTTCCTGGATTTGAATGTTGGCCTGCCCTACTAGGTTGAGGAAGTTCTCCTGGATGATATCCTGAAGAGTGTTTTCCAACTTGGTTCCATTTTCCCCCTCACTTTCAGGCACCCCAATCAGACGTAGATTTGGTCTTTTTACATAATCCCATACTTCTTGCAGGCTTTGTTCATTTCTTTTTCTTCTTTTTTCTTTTGGTTTCTCTTCTCGCTTCATTTCATTCATTTCATCCTGAATCGCAGATACTCTTTCTTCCAGTTGATCGAGTCGGTTACTGAAGCTTGTGCATTTGTCACGTATTTCTCGTGTCATGGTTTTCATCTCTTTCATTTCGTTTATGACCTTCTCTGCATTAATTACTCTAGCCATCAATTCTTCCACTTTTTTTTCAAGATTTTTAGTTTCTTTGCGCTGGGTATGTAATTCCTCCTTTAGCTCTGAGAAATTTGATGGACTGAAGCCTTCTTCTCTCATCTCGTCAAAGTCATTCTCCGTCCAGCTTTGATCCGTTGCTGGCGATGAGCTGCGCTCCTTTGCCGGGGTAGATGCGCTCTTATTTTTTGAATTTCCAGCTTTTCTGCCCTGCTTTTTCCCCATCTTTGTGGTTTTATCTGCCTCTGGTCTTTGATGATGGTAATGTACTGATGGGGTTTTGGTGTAGGTGTCCTTCCTGTTTGATAGTTTTCCTTCTAACAGTCAGGACCCTCAGCTGTAGGTCTGTTGGAGATTGCTTGAGGTCCACTCCAGACCCTGTTTGCCTGGGTATCAGCAGCAGAGGCTGCAGAAGATAGAATATTTCTGAACAGCGAGTGTCCCTGTCTGATTCTTGCTTTGGAAGCTTCCTCTCAGGGGTGTACTCCACCCTGTGAGGTGTGGGATGTCAGACTGCCCCTAGTGGGGGATGTCTCCCAGTTAGGCTACTCAGGGGTCAGGGACCCACTTGAGCAGGGAGTCTGTCCCTTCTCAGATCTCAGCCTCCGTGTTGGGAGATCCACTGCTCTCTTCAAAGCTGTCAGACAGAGTGATTTGCATCTGCAGAGGTTTTGGCTGCGTTTTGTTATTGTTTACTGTGCCCTGTCCCCAGAGGTGGAGTCTACAGAGACAGGCAGGTTTCCTTGAGCTGCTGTGAGCTCCACCCAGTTCGAGCTTCCCAGCAGCTTTGTTTACCTACTTAAGCCTCAGCAATGGCGGGCGCCCCTCCCCCAGCCTCGCTGCTGCCTTGCCGGTAGATCACAGACTGCTGTGCTAGCAATGAGGGAGGCTCCGTGGGTGTGGGACCCTCCCGGCCAGGTGTGGGATATAATCTCCTGGTGTGCCTGTTTGCTTAAAGCGCAGTATTGGGGTGGGAGTTACCCGATTTTCCAGGTGTTGTGTGTCTCAGTTCCCCTGGCTAGGAAAAGGGATTCCCTTCCCCCTTGCGCTTCCCAGGTGAGGCGATGCCTCGCCCTGCTTCAGCTCTCGCTGGTCGGGCTGCAGCAGCTGACCAGCACCGATCGTCCGGCACTCCCCAGTGAGATGAACCCAGTACCTCAGTTGAAAATGCAGAAATCACCGGTCTTCTGTGTCGCTCGCGCTGGGAGTTGGAGACTGGAGCTGTTCCTATTCGGCCATCTTGCTCCGCCCCCCCTCGAGTCTCCCTCGCAAATGAACTTTTAAAAAACTTTTCACTGGAGCAGGGTGTTCACCTTCAGGACAGCAATGAATGAACAACACACCCAAAAATAACTGGGATCATTTTCATTTTCAAAGAAAGAGAGCATCACCAAGAGAGTCCCTGTTAGGGAATGATTGATCTGTTAATCATATTTCTAACATCCTTAAACTCTGACATCCTCTGATTAAAACAGGACTGTATCAACACAATTTCTAACAACGCAATTTCCCTTCAAAAACAATAACCTGTTTTAACACCAATACATTAGGCATGTTTTCAGCTCCCTTCATAATGTAGCTTTTAACTCAGACTGAAAAAATTGCATATAAAATGACACACATTTTGGGGAAAATATATCTGAGCTTATGGTTTGGTCCAGAATTACATTGATTGTATCCTATCAATAGGACACTTCATTTTCTAAAGGAGGATATTTAGGCTTGTATTTATCTACATCAATGGTCAGAGGTGGGAAAAGCTGATAGTGTTGAAGGGATTTTATCAGGAACTAAAAATTATATATATAGATATTTATATCTATCTATATACGTGTGTGTGTGTGTGTGTGTGCGTGTATATATATATATACTACAACACTATGATGTCACTTATCAGGAACTCAAAGTCAATTGACATATAAGAGAAGATGTAAGGCCAGAGCTTTCATGACAGGCATATGCTTTTTCCAAGTATATCACAATTTATATCCTCAATCACATACAACAGTAAGGTAAAGTATGAATTCACCCATTAGATGCCTGCAGGGAGACAAGGATGAATAGCCATTTTCTGCCCTTCAGGTGTTCAGGAAAAGAGGTCAGGCATATAAAGAAAATGCATTTGGAAGCACTAAGTTATAATGCCGATGGAAGGCGAAATTAATACCAATTACAAATCCAAAAAACATGAATAATTATGACAAACTTCATATTATGGAAACAATGTACCAAAAGAATTTGGTCACTACTATTTTAGATCTTTCAACAACAGTTTGTTTTTTCTCTCTGCACATTAAGAAATGCATAAAACCACATAGGTAATATTTAAATGTTTCCCATTGAAACACATATCTTTTTAACTTTTTTATGTTATCCCAGGCAACTATTTCTGAATACATACCCAACACAATTTTTTTGATAACAAGATTTAAATTAGACAGAAGATTAGCACTGTTTACACATGTGAGATTCTTCAGTGTCAATTACATAAACCTCATCATTTCAGCAGAAATATAATGATGCATTTATATAACATTTATCTTCAGAACGTCTAAATGGCTTGACAGGTGTGCCATTCTGCCACTGTACTAGTCCATTTTCAAGCTGCTAATAAAGACATACCCGAGACTGGGTAATTTATAAAGGGAAGAAGTTTAATTGACTCACAGTTCGGCATGGCTGGGAGGCCTCAGGAAACTTACAATCATGAAGGAAGGGGAAGCAAATATGTCCTTCTTCACATGGCAGCAGGAAGAAGTGCAGAGCATAGGGGAGAAAAACTCCTTATACACCATCAGCTCTCATGGGAACTAACTCACTATCACGAGAGCAACATGGGAGAACCACCCTCATGACCTAATCACTTCCCATGAGGTCCCTCCCCCAACACACGGGGATTATAATTATAATTACAATTCAAGATGAGATTTTGGGTGGGGACACAGAGCCAGACCATATCAACCATCTTTTTTTGACAAATGAAGCAAGATGTATTTCTTGTATGTTGTCAGTAATGGAATCTATTTAACAAATACTTATAAGGACCAACCATATGCCAGTCACTAATACAGAATATATTATGAGTTCAGAAACATTCAACTCATTACCCCTGACATTGAAGAACTCATCTAGCAGTGGAAATTAAGAGCATTTTGGGGAGTGTTTAAATTCAAACACATATAAAATAATAATAAATAATGCAAGCAGTGTGATTTAGAGAAAAGAGCGCTGAACTTGACGTTTTACATCTGGATTCAAACTCAGAGCTTCTACTCACTAATTGAATGATTTTAACATTTCTGCTACTCAGTAATCTCATCTCTGACATAATACATAATAACACATAACACATAATACAGTTTCCACACCTTGCACGTGGCTCTGAGGATTCCATGAGAACATGTATGGAAGCACCAGAAGAGTACTTTACCCACAGAGGGTGTTCAATGAATGAAAACTTTGTTTCCCTTTGTGTAAGAATCACAGCAGAAGAAATTGTTAACACTGTCCAGTGCTCATTTTTTAACACTTTTAATTGTTCCCTCACTCAAGCTGCCAATTTCTTTATCATAAAGGTATCATATGACCATATTTATTCTAGAAGCATCTTCATGCACAATAAAGTGATTCTGTATTTCTAAAATTTAGATGCCAGTTCCATTTAGGATTCTTCATTACCAGGAAGAATCATCTCAGTCAAACGATAAGAGATGGTAGATACAATCTGTTCTAAATAAATGTGGTGGACTTTCTGAGAACCATTTGAAATTTTAAAGTTCATTTTAGGTCCAATTGGCAGAATAGCCCTTAAAATGTACTGATAAAGATTTTGAGAATTTTGCTTTTGCAAAAAAGTATGATTTTTATTATTCAGAAAATACCATTCTTTTAGCTAAGATATGTGCATAATTCAATAGGGATCCAGTCCAATTGTTTCACATTTTGGAGAAGTACATTTTTTAACAATTCACATTGTTTTGGCACAGAAATAAATTACAGTGCTGAAAGGCCTAGAATAAATATAATGACAGCATACCTCATATTGAATACTGCTCCATCTTCCCAACATTTTGCTAAAGGGGAAAAACACCTAAGAAGTACTTCTGTAGCTCTTTCAAACAATGTACTCCTACTCATCAGGCACGATTCCTTTGGGAAAAAGACTGCTCATAATGAAAAAAAAAGTAGCAGTGATTCACAGATTTTAAACTGATAATCTTCAAGGAACTTGGCTTTCAGATATCTATGAATCCTCTGTCTACACTTGATCATTTTCTATAGTCATTGACCTTACTGGACACATTAGTGCCGAAAAGATGGAATGTTTAGAAATAAAGCATGTTGAAAACTGTTCCCAGCTCAGCTACCAATACATTTCTAGTCATCTCTCAACTGCAGCTTTTTTTCTGATTCATTTGTGGGTGGTTTTAATATCTTTAGGAGCTTCTCTTGTTCAACACAGTTCTTTACAATATCTTTCCAAAGCTATTTATTATTTTGGCACTAGCTTCTATATATGCAAGAACTTTCTTTTTACAGCATAAAATTTGTTTTTCTTATACTTTTTAAACAAAAAAAAGTTTTTGAAAAGTTTTTTTTGTCCTATTTTGTCCTAGTTTCAACAGAAGTTTTTATCAGTATTGCTTTTCTGCTATAAAACCTTAATAAGTTAAACAACTTTGTGCAAAGAAAATTTTGATTAATGGATTTTTTTAAGCAAATCAGCTATCATTGTTAACATAATCATTGTTGTGTGTCTGTTTTAAATAGCTTTTTCTTATAAGCACTCAACGTTCTATTTTAAGTCTTACAACAATGAAAGGAAGATATAATTAAACACTTTTTCAGATGAGAGCACTGAGACTCAAAAATGAGAAATAAGTTGTCTGAAGTCATATAACTATTAAATGATAAAGTCAGGATATGAACCCAGGTTCACCTACTCCAAAGTCCATGCATTTACCATCTAGCCCACTGAATTTTGAAATTGAAAATAATTATTTATAGCTAAGTATCACCTGATGCTTTTAAAATGCATAATAAACTGATTTATAACTTCCCTGCAGTGTGCTTTATATTTGGTATAAAAATAAGACTCCCAGACTAGCTCCTCTCTACTTTAATGTATATAGTTAGTTTAGGCTTTCTCCAAATACCTACGGAAAAGTATACTGTTGACAATTTGGGCAAGAAAATTTTGTGTTGGGGTTATGGAGCTACCTTGTGAATTGTGAGATTTAAAACAGCCTTCCTAGTCTTTATGTAATAGAGATACCAGTAGCATCTCCCAATTTGTGACAACCAAAAATGTCTTATTTTGAGAACGTCAAATGTCTTAAGTTGAGAACCACTGATATGAGTTGAAGAAAATTAATGAAATCATAGGCTAATGGCTAAGGAAGACTCCAATGAAAACATCTGGAATCCTTCCAAAGATTCATAGAAAATCAAACATCTATTATTTCAAAAGGAGTAAGAATAGAAAACAATGTAGCCATCTTGAAACACATAGATACTTCAAATGGATAAATTATGAATCAACTTTAAGCTGCACAAATTATTCCAATAATTTTTAATATACTTTATGAAATTAAGCATAGATGAACAGATGGGTTTCATGACTGATAGACACCTTAAGTTGTACAACCTCCTCATTTCTTATGTTAGAAAACTAAGATAAGGTGATTTGGTCAAGGCTGATTTTTTTTTAATGTAGCAGAATTATGTCTAGAAGCAAATTATTTTAGTCTCAGTTCATTATTACTTCCGTATATATTAAGTTTAGGATTCCATAAATAGCTCTGTAAGCGCCTTTTTGGCAATGGAATTGGGCATTCATACTTTTCTTCTTAAGATAATGTTCTTTGTCATCAATGCTTGTGAGCTGAAAGAGGTACTCAGCAGCCATGGATAAAGGGAATGATAACTTGCTCATCCTTCTGTTGAAGAGAATTATAAGCCATACACGATGAGTCAAGTGATTAAGGAATTTACTATGTACAAACAGTTGTGCGACTCTTGTCATTTGAGTTCTGAGAGAACAGATCAATGCCTTCAGCAATCAGCCTACTGCAGTTTAACGAACAAAGTCCTGCTGTGGTCTGATTCACCAAGGTTCCAAACGCTATTGCATGTACCCTGCTTCCTGCTCTGATTTGCCTGTTACCATGCTCATGGTATAAACAGATGGCTATTTATATTAACAATATGGGTAAACTTCTCTTTTAATCAATGAAATGGTATTCTAATGACTTTCACTAAGTGGCCCCAAATGCCAGATTATGCAATTTACTAATGATTCTATATTATTAGTGTTTATAGCCATGAATTGTTTATATGTTTATAGTCATAAATATGTTTATAATCATATAAACATACATGTTTATAGTCATTAATTGTAACTTTATTAAGAGATAGCTTAAGATAAGGAATAGTATACATTTCTCTAATCACAACATAAATTTATGTCTGATGAAACAGCTTATCAAGACACAGGTCAAATATCTAATTGAAGAAGAAATTCTTTTTTCAAATGGTGGAAAGTAAATTTAGTAGCCTAAGGGGAATTATTCCTGCTCTATAATCTCACTTACCACTATGTGGTGTAATAATAACTAGGTACCTTTACCACAATTTGGGAGGCTGCTTCACCCAATGCTGAGAACTTTGACTTTGAAGTCAGACAGATGTAGAGTCAAATCCAAATGCTCCCAGCTATGAGCAATGGAATGTTAGGAAAGGTACTTATCTTCTTTGACCTCAACTTATCCATCTGAAAAATGTGGATAACATCAGTCACCTTTTATTGAGACACATTGCAGTAAGCCATTAATAAACTTGAAGCATTATAATTATCAGTCATCAAACGAATTTCTTTTCTTAGAATCCTAGAGAAACTATACAAAAATTTTCAGCTCACTCACTACTCTATTTTGAAGTCCTTTGATCCTATTCGTCTACACATTTCTTTCATTAGTTCATTTCCCTCCATCTCGGCCACTAACACACAGAATGAAAGGCAGGAACAATCTCAAGTGGATTATTGGCACACACCCTTAGCTGGACACTACTCATTCACATTTGCTTTTCAGTCTTTTCAAATAATATTTTATGAATGCTCTCACACTCTTTTTGTTTATAGATAGGAAACTCAGGCCCAGGGAAGTTCATTAACATGAGACCACATGAAGAGGTAATGTGTGAGTCTGAAATCGAGCCAAACGTCTTTTCAGCACACCATGGTGCATCCAAGTATAATGTGAAGAGGATGGCTTGGGAGCACTTAGATAAAATATGAACCAGTATTTTCTCACCAGTCAAAGGGACTTGATGGTGGAGAATGTGATATATTTTAGTGCTCATTTTTTTCATTTTATACAAGTAGTAGAATTTGAGCATTTTAACAGTGTTTAGATAAGAAGTAATACATTAAAGCAGCTTTTGTCCCGTGTAATTGTTTGGTTTTTACCTTCAGGTTGTAAAGCTGAATTAGTATTTAAAGTATTATATTCCAAAGATCACTTAGTATGGTATTCTCCTCTTAATTGACTATAATGCTTTTGATCTTCAGTCATCCAAGCAATTTAATAGTTTCAATAACTTTCTAGAGGTGAAAATAATGCATATATATTCAGAAACTTATAACATAGAATTTGAAAGTTGGGGAACCTGAATTTCAATGCATGAACCTAGAAAATGTAATGAATTGACTTCTAAGTTATGTTATTTATTTGGAAAAAACATAAGGAGATGATTGGTCCAGTGTGGTATTTCATCTTTCTTTGATAACCAGCTTCCCCCTACCAATAGCTGTGATAACTGAAACAAGTGTTCCTTGGATGTCAATTGACTTTAATGAGTGATTCATTGCACAATGGAAACTACTTTGCATTCCCTCTAGATGCTTTCACTGTGTGGAAAAGATAAAGCTCTATTTAGCTTGGGGCTGACATAGTGGAACATAATTCACCTGCCTCCGCTGTCTCTACAGAATAGCAAGAATAACCACTCATTTTACTAGAACATGTACCATATTTTCCCTCACTATGTCCTCAGAATAGGAGACTTATACAAATCAACAAAGTATAGAAGGAGGAAGCTTGAATATCTGCCAGTTAAGGACAAGTATGTAAATTCAGAACAAAACACCTATGACTTTCAGGAGTCACATTTAGCCTGCAAGATGACTATTAACGTAGTGGACTATTGTGATAAGGAATTTCAACAAAACAGAACCGAAAACATACACCTCCTCGCTAAAACCAAACACAAGCATGCAAATGATGAAAGCAGTGAAGAAACCACCACCCCCTTCTAAACACACATACACACACACACACACAAACACACGCACATATGCGCACGTACGCACAAACACACACACACACACACACATACACACAGAGAAGCCCAGAAAATCGTAAATAAGCAACCATAAGGTACACACCAAGATTTGAAGCTAGCAGTGCTCTAAATTTGTGAATCAGAGATCAAGGCATCACAATGGTTTTTTATATATACATATATATAATAAACCCAATATGTTAGCTGGCAAAGACGACTCTGTGGCCCAAGGCTATTTTTTAAACTGCTGCTCTGGAAGTTTCTAAGTGCTAAATGATTCTGGTCATACTTACTTACCTTTTAAATGACTCCCACATGGCTAATATTTCTGAAATATCCTTGTACACACTAGGTAAATGGTTATATCATGCAACGATTGTCATTTCAGCTGTCACAAAGAGTTGGACTCTTCAGCAAATAGAGGAGACAGCAAATAAAATGGTCTTAGGCATCACCATTTTGTTCATTTGAAAAAACTTACAACAGAAATGCCCTTTCTTTAATATGCTTTGTTTTTAATAGCTTACACATCAATATTGAGTATAATATGAGAATGAGAATGCATACCTCTAAATTTGACACCTTCCTAAACTCTAAAATTCTTCTACATTTAGGTTTTATTTTCACTGGATATTTTATTATTACTTACACTGGTTATTTCTCTAAATAATGCTAATGGTAAGACAAGATTTTCTGGCAAAAATGAGTAGTGGCAATAGAAGTTAAGTGACTCATCTGCCTAATGAGATAATGCAAGGCTTCAAGCTTCTGTAGTTACACTTCTCTGTTGAAGAGAAGACCAAAATAATTGTGTGCTTATCTTCATAGAAGCATCAAATAAGGTTAACTGTACTCTTCGAATAATTTCCTTACTTTTTGGGATAGTTTTACAAACATTTTGAGGATGAACCTCCATTCCATGCATGTGTATAAACCATACAAATGTAGTGCTGTATGAATAGATTGTAAAGTACATTATAGAACACGCAAAGATATTTTGGCCAGTGGATCATTTGGGGCCTCTTCTTAGAGCAGTGCTCTAGCACTGGAATTAAACCATGCCTATATACCCTTGAAAAAGGACCCTGGGAGAGACTAGCAAGGGCAACCCCAAGGAAGTCTTAGTTTAGCAGCACCGAGCTTTGAATGAACCAAAGCAAAGTAGCAAGAAGGCTTTGATGCCTTCACCTTCATACTGAATCATGTGTCCCAGTTCTGTAAGACTCTGCACAACTAAAAATGGACTCATCAGAAGTCATCTGAAGGAGCAGGATATTTCTATGCTATTTCCAAATTAAAGTTACAGTAGTCATAAAGCTTCAGTATAAAGATTAGAAGTAGGACTACCTGAGAATGGAACAAATTTGGATTATTGTTCTTGTATGTCATTAGCCTGGATTCCACTCTGAAGCACAATTGCTGTTCTTAATTCTCTTCAAAACTTGTCTATCCCAAGCTCTTTCTCTCTCCTGTAAAGCAATTAATGGAATTACACCCAACAAAGAATCAACAAAGGAGTAATTTAGGTTATGATAGCTTCCTAATCACATACTGGTAGCAACAGACCTATGGAAAATGAGAAGTAGTTAGGACATCTATCTGCAAAGACCCAATATCTCTTTGATTGCTCATAGTTATATATAGGGTACCTTGGACTTACAATATAAATACGTATAGCCACAGCATCTACTAATAATGTAAAATAATAATGTAAACTAATAATGTCACCATGCCTGTTAAATTCTCTAACTACCATATAAAAGTTACACCATTATCAGTTCTTTAATTACCTATGTTTTATTAATAGGGTTCCTAAAACCTATTTTTTCCCAAGTCCCTTTACTGGATATTGCTGAAAGTCACCATGCACTTACAAACTTAAGTTTATCACTCTCCCAGTACAATCAGGCATAAACTTGTCACATTCATCAGATTTTATATGAAAAAAGGAGAGTCATAAGAAAATCTAGGAAGTATTAATACATTGCTGACAAGGATCATCACCAATACTTTTCAAAATTAATATCCATTAATTCTGGTTTCCTTCCTACCTTCCTTCCCTCCTTCTTTCTTTCTTCCACCCTGCTGCTGAGAATAAAGTAACCAGATCTGGGGCTTTTGAGTGAGTGGCATGATTCCTCTTTTTTTTAGCTGAAGGCAAAATATATGCACCACATTTTAAAACATCATAAAACAAGAGTGTGAATCAAGTCTGCAACTAATGATTTTAAGGAGAAATCATTTACATTTTAAAAGAACAAAGCAAAAATATTGGGTTAGCTTTCCCCCTACTGCCCAGTACCCCTTAAAATGACTGCAAATAACTTCTGAAAGAGGAAAAAAATCTCACAATAACAAAAGAAGGGGGCGGGGAGAGAAAACAGCACTATTTTAGAAGCTAGACTGTAGAAAGACAAGAGGCAAATCCTTAGCTAAGAAAGTTGATTCCTAGGTTAGCAGTAAAGAAGGTCAAAAACCAATTCAATTTGCACTATACAACCTCAAATGCCCCAGGAATTGGCAGCACATGGAAGCGGAAGGACAGGGAGGGCAAATCTGAAGACAGAAGGAGTTTGAAATTCTATTTAAGAAGCAGAGGATCTCCAGATTCCCTGAGCCCCAGAATTTAAGGCTTTTATTTTAGATACCATAGTGAGTGAAATTCAGGAGTTAAACACCCCACAAGATCCCAAAGTTCTATGCCTAACAACCTCCTTATTAGATTTAAAAAACTACATGTTTTTCTTGATAATAATGAAAACTGGGTCTTCTCTTTTATAAAATGGTTTTCAAAGCATTTTTACATTTATTGTCTAATGTAATCTTTACAACAATCCTTTCTAGTAGGTAAGACAAAATGATTTCCTCCTCTTTCAGATGAGGAGGAAGCTGAGGTAAAATGATCAACTTGTCAGTTGTAAAATCCTGCAGAGTAGTATGCAAAGTCTTCAAACCTTCACTTTCTTGTAGCTTAGATTGCCCTTTGATCCGTTTCCCACAGGTCTACTTGTCTAAGAAAGTAATTTGCCCTCTTTGCTGTTCATAACAATCCTTTGAGAGGCTTTTAAAAAATAACCCAGTCCCCAAAATTCGGACTGAGTAAGACCGAGCTGAGGACCTGGAATGTACATTTTAACACATTATTCATGTGATTTTAATTCAGGTAGTGGTGGGGGTCAACTTCTGAAAACAACTTCCTGAAGAGTTCTGTCACCAGAGGAGAAGGCAACACATCCGGACCACGTCAGCTGGGTCTCACCAACCGCAAACCAACACACACATGAATAAAACAATCCAAAACCAAGCACCAACTTACATTTTCACTAAGTGACATTTGCCTAGTACACCTATGACTTTCATCAAGAGTGGGTGGGATGTGAGGGATGTCTCTGTATCTTCTGCAAAAGCTCTGCAGAGAGTATTATTTCTGTATAGGTAGGAACCGCCCAATGGATGCTTTTCAGAATTCAGGATGAGGAAAAGAAAACGGTTATGAGCTCTAATTAACTTGGAATACTTCTTTTACTCAGTGCTCCTTTTTGCCTTGCCTACCAGCAAGCTCAAACAAAATTTGATATTACAAAGTTTTAGGCATATGTGAAGCAGGAGAATAGGGTCTGGAGGCAGGAAACCTAAGGATTTCCTAAAACTAAATCAAATGGAAACACTTCAGCTATGACAGGAAATATCCTCTCCATTTACATAGGACGAACACCAAGTAAATGACTTTGTAACTTTCCTTCATCCACTTCATTTACATAGGGTGTACATCAAGTAACGAACGGAAACCTCTTGAGGATATTTAAACCCTGAAAAAATTCTTTAACGGGGCTCTTGAGTCCCTATGGTTGGGTCCCCTGCCACCCTGTGGAGTGTACTTTCATTTTCAATAAATCTCTGCTTTCCTTGCTTCATTCTTTCTTTGCTTAGTTTGTGCATTTTGTCCAATTCTTTGTTCAAGTTGCCAAGAACCTGGACACCATCCACTGGTAACATATGTACTTTTCCATTGAGAACCTCATGCTCTCATACAGTCATATACATGTTAGTGTCAGATTTTTTAAAAATTTTAATTGTCTTATTATACACAAATTTTTAAAAGCTATCTTAAAATCATTTGGGATGTAGGTAGGGTGCAAAGTATAAATAAATACAACTGAGAAATAAGAAATAAACAAATTCATCCAGAAATAATTTCAATGTGAAGAAAGAACAGAGAACTAGAGGTTTGCAGTGGTAGTTGTCATTTTTTTTTTTAATAAGCATCATTCTTTCAGGCACAGTTGGTAAGTACACCTGTCATATATGCTTCCAAAAATGTACCTCAAAATGATAACATACTGAGAGAAAAACAAATCTTGGGAATAGAAAATTCATTTGTTATAACCAGTTTTGCTTACACTCTCTCAAAATAGCCATCTGTACTAAAATGTGTACATAACAGAATGACTTGCTGCAATACAAAAAGGTTCATATATATATTTAGGCTTTGGAACTTTCTAAATGCTCGAAAACTTTTCAGAAGCGCCTTTCATACTTTCTACAGAGATGCTACATATAAGTGAATAAGAATTGATGTAAAGAAACAACAGCTGTTTAAATAAATCATGTAACAGTGTTGCCTGTTCTATTTTTTCCTTTCTTTCTTCCTCTAAAATACTTATTTAGCTTTCCACCTTCCGAGGTCCTTCCTGCATTTTAATTTTATTTAACAAACTCCTCCAAGGTGCAAACTATATGCTATTACTTTCCTTTGTGCTTTATGAGTATTAGATTATTGAATACTCATAGAAAACGATAATGGAAGCAAAAATTTTCCAAGGTCACATGCCTACCATGGAAGAACTGAGATCTGAAACCAAGGAGTCTGGCTTCAGTATCTGTGACCGCACTGTATACACTACTGACTCTATGCTTATATACATGACTGAAAAAAGCAAGGCCAAGCAGAGAAAAAGACATCATCCATGCATTAATTCTTTACTTCCTGTGAAAACTGGATATCTGTCTAACTACATTAGCCATTTCAAACTAATTTCCTGAAGAATCTTCTTGCAGCTCTCAGATAGCTATCTATAGATGCTAATTTTATTTTAGAAAAAAAGGAAAATGCTTTGAGATGTATACATAATTCTTCAATCCTAACATGTGATTTGACTTAGCAATAGCTTTTGGATGGTAGGAGAGTCACTACATTAAACATATATATCAATCACAAGAAGCATCCAAGTTGAGACATATTAAAGTGTTAAAAGGATGAAACTTAGAACCAAGAAAATAATGTAATAATGTACTCCCTACTTTTTATAGGTTTCTCCTTCTATTTAGTTATAACAGGGACCTGATGCATAGACAGATTTTTAACTGCCTTGAACTCTTATTTGAAGTATGTAGGATAAGAGTAACAATTTATTTTAATTACTAGAAACTATTCATTTTACTAAACAAGTATAATGTTATGCTATTCGGGATTAATGTTTTATAAGATATTACTAGTATTATTAAGGTGTTTAAGGTAAAATGCTTATTTAAATAGACTGTATTACAATCCTCTCAACATTATTTTAATAGAATATGGTATAAAAACAAAGGTATAAAGAGTATATGATGGCAAAGTGGAAAGTTTAAAAATTATCTATCCAGTTTTAATTCTCCTAAGATAATTTTTCTGGCTTAAAACAACAGTAATCTTATTATTATTCAGTTTTTGTCAAACAAATCTGAAATTTGAGTAGGGCTTATTGAGGATGACTCAACTCAGTTCCATATAGCATCAGCCGAATGATTCTATTAGGACTAGAGGATCCACCTCTAAGAAGACTCACTCATGTGGCTATCTGGTTGGTAGTGGCTATTGACTCAACCAAGGTTGCTGACAAGGATATTTGGCTCCTATTCATGTGGCTTGTACAAGGAGCTGTTGGACTTCCTAAGAGCATGGTTTCTGGGTCCTAACAGGTTCCTAGAAAGGAACTTAGTTCCTAAAACTGAGGTTCCTAGACCGAGAAAGTGTCTATGAGGCTTTTTCTGCCCAAGCCTTTAAGTCTCAGAATGTCACTTCTACATTCCAATAGTCAAGCAAACCACAATGGCCAGCTCAGACTCCAGGGAGGGGAAATCAGATTCCACATCTCAATACATAAATAGTAAATAATTTATAGCTATCTTTTAATGAACTATATCAATATAAAAATAGAAAATAATATTTCTAAAAATGCTAAGTTTTCATTTTCTTAAGCTAAAAAGTTAGTACTAACATTTATGTCAATAAATATAATTCATCATATAAACAAAGTTAAGGACAGAAAGCATATGATCATCTCAATAAATTCAGAAAAAGCATTTAATGGAATTCAGCATTCCTTCATGATGAAGACCCTAACAAACTAGGCATAGAAGAAATATACCTCAAAATAATAAAGGCCATAAATGCTAACCCACAGTCAATGTCATACTGAATAAAAATAATTGAAAGCATTCTTTCTAAAACTAGAACAAGACAAGGATTTACACTTTCACTACTCCTATGTAACACAATACCGGAAGTCCTAGCCAGGGCAATCAGGAAAGAGAAAGAAATAAAAGGCATTCAAATTGGAAAAAAGGAAGTTGTATCATCTCTGTTTACTGATTATATGATGTTATATCTATAAAACCCTAAAGACTTTGCAAAAGAACCTCTTAGATTTGATAAATAAATTCAGTGAAGTTTCAGAATACAAAATAGATGTACAAAAATTACTAGCATTTCTATACACTAACGACAATCAAATCGAGAACAAAATCAAGAAGGCAATCCCATTTATAATACCTACCTAAAAATACCTAGCAGCATATTTAAACAAGAGGTGAAAGATCTCTACAAGGGAAGCTACAAAAATCTGAGGAAAGAAATCATACAGGACACCAACAAATGCAAAAATATCCCACACTCATGACTTGGAAGAATCAATATTGTTAAAATGATTTATATTGAATCTACAGATTCAATACAATTTCCAACCAAAATATCAATGTCATGTTTCAAAGAATTAGAGAAAACATCCTAAAATGTGTATGGAACCAAAAAAGAGCTCGAATAGCCAAAGCAACCCTAAGTAAAAAGGACAAAGCCAGAAGCAACACATTACCTGGCCTCAAATTATACTATAAGACTATTGTAACTATAACAGCATAGTACGGGTATAAAAACAGACAAATAGATCAACGGAACAGAATTGAGATCCCAGAGCTTAAGCCACATATCTAGAGCCAACAGATTAACAAAAACATACACCAGGGAAAGGACAGCCTTTTCAATAAATGGTACTGGGAATTGCCATATGTAGAACAATGAAACTGGAACCCTCTCTCTCACCCAACACAAAAATCAACTGAAAATGGAACAAAGACCTAAATGTAAGCCCCGAAACTATAAAAATAATAGACGAAAACCTAAGGAAAATTCTTCTGGATATTTTCCCGGGCAAGGTATTAATGACTAAGATCTCAAAAGCACAAGCAACAAAACCCAAAATAAACAAATGGGACTCAGACAAACTAAAAGTTTCTGCACAGCAAAAGAAATAATCAACAGAGTGAGCAGACAGCCTACATAACGGCATAAAATATTTGCAGACTATGTATCTGACAGGGGACTAATATCCAGAATTTATAAGAAACTCAAACTCAACAATAACAACGAAATAACCCAATTAAAAAGTGGACAAAGGGGCCGGGCACGGTGGCTCACACTTGTAATGCCAACACATTGGCAGGCTGAGGCAGGCAGATCACTTGAGGTCAGGAGTTTGAGACCAGCCTGGCCAACATGGTGAAATCCCATCTCTACTAAAAAACACAAAAATTAGCTGGGCATGGCGGTGAATGCCCGTAATCCCATCTACTCGGGAAACTGAGGCAGGAGAATCACTTGGACCCAGAATGTGGAGGTTGCAGTGAGCCGAGACCATGCTACTGCACTCCGGCCTAGACGACAGACTCTGTCTCAAAAAACAAACAAACAAAAAAATGGGCAAAGGACATGAATAGATATTTTTCAAAAGAAGACATTCAGATGTCAACAAACATAAAAAAATGCTCAACATTACTAACCATCAGAGATATGCAAATTAAAATCACAATGAGATATCATCTTATACCAGTCAGAATGGCTGTTATCAAAGTCAAAAAATAACAAATGTTGGTGAGGATGCAGAGAAAAGGAAACACATATACACTGCTGGTAGGAATGTAAATTAGTAAGATTTCTATGGAAAACAGTATGAAGACTTCTCAAAGAACTAAGAATAGAACTACCATTCAAACCAACAATCTCACTACTGGGTATCTACCCAGTGGAAAAGAAATCATTATATCAAAAATATCTGCACTCCTATGTTTATCACAACTCTATTCAAAATAGCAAAGATATGGAATCAACCAAACTGTCCATCAACAGATGACCAAATAAAAGAGTAATATATATATAACAATTTATTATATATACATATATATATAAAAAACACATATATATGGAATACTATTCAGCCCTATAAATAATGAAATCATACACGGACAGAGCTGGAGGTCATTATCTTAAGAGGAAACAACTCAGAAACAGCAAGTCAAACACCACCCATTCCCACCTAGAAGTGGGAGCTAAATAGTGTGTAGACATGGACACACAGAGTGGAATAGTGGATACTGGAGACTTGGAGGGGTAAGAGGGTGGGAGATGGATGAGGGATGAATAATTACTTAGCGGATACAATGTATATTATTCAAGTGATGGTTACAGTAAAAGCCCAGACTTCACACGATATATCCATGTAACAAAAATGCATGCACCCCTTAAATTTATACAAATAATAAAAAAGAAAATAAACAGAAAAATAGTTAGAAAATCCCTCCAAAAATTAACAAGAGGGGGTAACAGTACTGCCAAATATAAAAGCATACTCTATAACCTCTATAATTAAAACCATATGATGTTTCTCCAATGAAGAAAACAGATTACCAGAAATCCACTTAAGAATGTATGAACACTTAGTGTATAGTAAAGGTAGCATCTCAATTCACTGTTGAAAACATAAATATTTGTAATAAATTATGTTGAGACAACTGAATACTTATTTCGCAACCTAACATTACTCACCACAATGAGTTTCAAATGAAACAATAATTTTGGTGAATAAAAAAGTAAACCATATAGACACCACTCATTATCACAAAGATACAAATTTAACGCACAATGTGATACCATTCCTAACCTGTGGGATTTGCAAACTTTTAAGTTTGACAATCCATACATAGGAGGGAGTCAGGTATAGATTCTGGAGCAAGTGTAAACTACACAGTAATCATTGTGGCAAAATCTGTATTATCTACCACAACAGAACCAGTTCCCTTTCTAGGAATTTCCCCTAAAAATAAACTTCCTATATCTATTCTAGATCTATATCTACATTCGTATTTATCTATATCTATGCAAAAGTTTATTCATTGTGACATCATTCAGAAAGACAAAATAGTGAAAATTGTCCATAGGATGCCATCTATAGCAAAGGAATTTGAGTGAATAATGATGAGTGGAAAGTATGTAGCTGAAGATGAATGAAGTGGATACTCATGGACTGTATTACATCTAAGATGTATTAAGTTAAAAAAAATCAAACTGTACAAAAGTTGATAAATAAAGATATTGCACAGCATGCCACTATTTGTGTAAGAAATGAGAAATAAGAAATGAGTATGCATATACACACATATTTACATATGCAAATATTTAAAAATTTAGGTTTTTTTGGAAAAAGAAATTAAGAATATAGTTTCCTTTCTATGAGGTAAATGGAAATGGAAAGTGAAAAAGATTAATATGGGAGAAACATTTGAGTATACATTTTCATATAGTTTTATTTTGAAAAACTATATTTTTAAAATAAGAACTCAAGTAATTTGAACATAGTTTTCTTATTGAACACTTTCAGTGTACTTTAATGGTTTATATCATATGGACCAAAAGAACTGCAAGAAACCTTTAATTTTTACTTTTAGGATATTCTTTTAGTAATAGTAGTATAGATACAACCCTAAAATCAACTTTCTCTCTCTCTCTAGGTCTGTGTGTGATCATAGTTGCCTGTGTGTTGTGAGAACAGAAAGTACGTATTTTAATCTTATTAGGAACTAGTTTTCACTGTGAGAAAAGGAAAATACACAGAGGGAATGTGGGAAGTTGAAAAAGAATCTTATGGCATTTCATTTGAATTTAAAATAACAATGTAGACTCAACATTTTTAAACTGCTTTGTTCAGGTATAATTGACATAATAAATTGTGCATATTTAAAATATGTAATTTGATATGTTTTGACATATCTATTGACATATGTATGACATGTATATGTAATAGTTACATAGATATGTAACTATTAACTGCAATCAAGATTGTATTCTTATCTATCACTCCCAACGGTGTTCTCATATTCTTTGGAATCCCTCTCTCTCTTCCCCAGTGTCCCATCCCAGCAACCACTCATATTCTTTCTGTTACTATAGTTTGCATTTTCTAAAGTTTTATACTAATGGAATTATCCAGTATATACTCTTGTCAAGGACAGAATCTGGCTTCTTTCATTCAGCATAATTATTTTAATGTTCGATAGTTAATTCCTTCTTATTACTGAGTTGTATTCCATTTTATGTTTATTCCACAGTTTATCTGTTCATCTGCTGATGGATATTTAGGTTGTTTTGGGTTTCCTGCTAATAGAAATAAAGGTTCTATGAACATTCATCCACAAATTTTTTAATAGACATATGTTTTCTTTTTTCTTGGTTAAATACTGATGAGTGGGATGGTTGGATCTTATAATAGGGCTGAGTGTGGTTGCTCACGCCTATAATTCCAACGACTGTAATCCCAGAACTTTGGGATGCCAAGGTGGGTGGATCACCTGAGGTCAGGAATTTGAGACCAGCCTGACCAACGTGGTGAAACCCCATCTCTTCTAAAAATACAAAAATTAGCTGGGTGTGGTGGTGCATGCCTGTAAATCTCAGCTACTGAGGAAGCAGAGTTACAAGAATGGCTTGAACCCAAGAGGCAGAGGTTGCAGTGAGCTGAGATAGGGCCTCTGCACTCCAGCCTGAGCAACAAAGTGAGACTTTGTCTTAAAAAAAAAAAAAAAAAAAAGAGGAAGAAGAATCTACCCATTTGTTTTCCAAAGTGGTTGTACAATTTTACATTCCCATCTGCACACAAGAGTTCGGAATTCTTCACATCCTCCACTAACTCAGTGTGATCATCTTTTTAACTTATTTATTTCGCTACGTGTAAAGTGGTATTTCATTTTTGCGGCCGTTTGCATTTCACAGCATGTGCTTATTTCTTATCTCTTATCTTCTTTGGTGAAGCATTGTTTAAATATTTTGACTGGTTTTCATTTTGTGTTTTGGTTTCTTACTGTGTTTAGAGATTTTGTTACACATTTTGGGTATAAATCCTTTACAGATATATTATTTGAAAATATTTTCTCTCAATTTGTAGCATGTCTGCTCATCCTCTTAATGAGGTCATTTGATTTAAATTTTGGAGATGTCCAGTTTATCAATTTTTTTTTTTTTTTCTGGAATTCAGGTAGTGTTAATTCTACTTTGTTCTTTTTCAAAGTTGTTTTAAAAATTCTAGGTCCTTTGCATTTCCACATGACTTTGAAACTCAAATTGTCAATTTCTTTTTTTTTTTTTTTTAAGAAAAAAAGGCTGATTATATTTTTATTGGTATAACATTAAATCCATAGATTAATGAGGGAGAATTGATATCTTAATAACAGTGCCTCTTATGTTCAAAGACCCAGGTATTTCTCCATTTATTCTGGTCTTCTTTGATTTCTCTCAACAATACTTTTCCATTTTCAGAATATAGGTCTTTAACAACTTTTGTCATATTCATCCCTATGTTTTCCTATTTTCATGTTATTGACTTTGGCAGAATTTGCTCCTATTCTTCTATAATAGTTTCATAAAATGAAGCTGATGCCTTTAATTTGAGACCTACCTTCTTTTCTAATATAGGGGTTTAGTATATAAATTTTACCTTATGTCTGCTTAGGGGAAATTCCTAAATTATGATATATTGTATTTTAATTCAGTTTAAAATACTTTCCATTTTTTATTCTGATTTATTTTTGATCCAAGTGTTATTTGGTTTTCAAATATTTGGGAATTTTCCAGAGACTTTCTTTTATTGATTTCCAATTCAATTCCATTAAGATCAGAAAGCACACTTTGCATGACTTGGATCCATTTAAATGTATTGCAACTTGTTTTGTGACCCAGAATATCATTTATCTTGGTAAATGTTCTGTGCAGGCTTGAAAAGAAGTAGTATTTTGCTCTGGTTGGGTGGAATGTTTTATATATATGTCAATTAAGTCAAATTGGTTGTTAGCATTGTTCAAAACTTCTATATTCTTAATGATTTTCTGTCTACTGATTGTCAGTTATAGAAAAACGAGTATTTCAACTTCTGACTAAAATTTTTTATTTGTCTGTTTCCCCTTGAAGTTTGATCAGGTTTTGACTTATGTATTTTGAAGTTCTATTATCAGAAGCATAAGTATTTAGGCTTGTTATGTCTTCTTGATGGATTAACCCCTTTATCATTTTGAAATGAACTTTGTCATATAATTAAAGTAATATTCTTTGTTCTGAAATTGGTATAACTGACATTAACATAGCCATCCTGGCTTTCTTTTGACTAGTGTTAACATGGCATATATTTCCCATTCTTTTACTTTTAACCTGTGTTTTTATATAAAAGTGTGTTTTTTTTAGACAGCAAAAATGTTTTAATTATGTTTTTAATCCAGTTTTGACAATCTCTGCCTTTTAAATGGAAATGTTTAAAATATT
This sequence comes from Macaca fascicularis, assembly GCF_037993035.2. Classification (NCBI taxonomy): domain Eukaryota; kingdom Metazoa; phylum Chordata; class Mammalia; order Primates; family Cercopithecidae; genus Macaca; species Macaca fascicularis. The sequence goes on along the minus strand of NC_088376.1, from coordinate 85,230,992 downwards.
TGCCTTCAATGTGATTATTGATATGGTTAAATTTGACTGTATCTTATTACGTGTTTTCAATATGTTCCATCTGTTTATTCCCCTTTATCTCTTTTTCTGCCTACCTTTGGATTAGTTGAACATTTTTATAATTCCATTTCATATCCTTTGTTGGCTTACTAGATGTAACACTTTGTCTTGATATTTTAGTCATTGATTTAGAGTTTATAGTGGACATCTTTTTATGGATATGTAATAATTGTACATACTTATGGGGCACATGAGATATTTTGACACTTGCACTTAATGTGTAATATACAATCAGGGATATACATCACCTCAAACATTTATTATTTCTTTGTGTTGGGAACACTTCAAATCTTCTCTTCTAGAGTCTGGGAAGAAATTACTCAAAAGAATTAAAGTGAACAGTGTGTGATACACACACAGGACTATAACCAATGCACATTCCTAACCAGAGAAAGTTGTGAACTCTTAATTTGTGAGGCATGGGGTAGTGTACTTAGGAAGTTCTTGCTTCAGTAGCAGGAAATGATTAGTCCTACTTTGTACTGGTGATTAATTATTCCAGCCTCCAAAAGGTCTTAATTTCACTGTAGCTATTAAAATATATTTGGTTGGGTATAGAGAATTCCACATTGATAGTTTTTGTTTTGGGGGGGGGGGGGAGGTGGGGATTATTGTCATTTAAAAATGATCTATAAGAAGGGAAAGGCTAATTTCTACCTAAGGATCTGAGTGTGGTTAAGAAGAGACCATATACCATGGGATGGACCACTTTCTAACAGACCCCTCTCCTCAGGGAATGGGGGCAGAGCTGAAAGTGGCTAGAGTGAGGATTTCACCTGCCTACTGCCAGCAATGGGCCTGTCACAAGGAAAAGGGGGAGGGCAGAACCAAGATGACAATGCCCATGAGTGTGACAGGGTTAAGACTGTTTAAGGAGCAAGCTCAAAGAATCTTCCTCCCTGGGAGGGAGCCAGGGAGAGGGGCAACCATGAGAATGCTCTGCCACAGCGCTGGGGGTATGGCAGAGCAAGAACTGATCCTTTCCCACAAAGGGTGCTCCAAAGAGCTTTCCAAGACTGAAGGACACCTCTTTCTTTCTCCCTCTTTCTCCATGAGCCTCTAATGCTGCATACCTCCCCCTCCATCCCCTGGAATGCTAGATTGATCAATTAGGTTGAAAATAAACCAGTTAGAGTCCAAGTGACTGAGAACTCTGATTCTTCCCCACAGAACTAATTTGCCTCTAGGTTACCACTGTGAATCCACAAGGCCCATCTCAGCCTGACTGTGCATTGAAGGGCATCATTCATTCTCAGCTGGCCCACTGTGGAGAGGAGACACTGCCACAGCCCACTAGACCAAGAGTGGGGAGGCATAACCCAGGAATTCCCCAAGCACCAGGAATAGTGGTGCTAAAAGAGATAAAGTGGGAATAGTGGAGGAAAGCCTGCAAGAGATGGGAGGGCACTGTCATGGGGACTGAAACCCCCAAAAGCCCAAGGTTGGTGGGAATCTGGCACTATGGGGGGCCCCAAAGGCCAAGGGAGCTATGCAGGTCTGTGAGGGAGGGGAGAGGAGCCAAGGGAAGGTCTCCCAGCTTTTGTACATCAACATTACTGCCAAGCAGCTTCCTGGCTGCCCAGTCTCTCTTATGCTACTGCTCAGCAGGTCCCTGTGGAAGTACTGGTTGCAGGCAAGAACCTGAATATTGCCTAATGGAACCAGCCAAAGCCCAACTAAATCCAGATGAGAGGGAGGGAGGTCAGGCCTTGCCTTCTACCTGTGGCCCCGTTCTCAATGTCCCTTACCTAGGATGGCGTGCTGCTTCCGAAGTCAACCATACGGTCCAATCACCCTTTACCCACAGGTCTTCCACTACCAGCCTCTGAGCTGGGCCAAAATCCATGTACCCTTCCCTATGTTCCTCTACTGCCTTGACACCCTGTCCCCCAACACCTGACCATGCCCCCTCAACACCTGTACACATTGGAGGGTATGGGGCTGTGTGTGCCCTACAGGGCTGAGGCCTGGCCAGGGCAGGGCTTGTACTGCACAGAAGGGGCAATACACCAGCTTGGTCTATTTGTCCATGAATTCCATGAGAGACCCCCAGAACCCCCACTCATCCCCCTCTACTCTCATTCAGTCTTGACATGGATGTTGGCCAGGGCCAGGGGTCTGCTAGGCTTCCCAGGCTGGGTGGCATTGAAGTAGGGGCAGAGTGCCCTGGAGTTGTTCCATGATGAAGGACTCGCAGAACCAGGGCACAGCATACTCCAGGGTGACAGGCCCATGAAGTCAAAGTGGAACTCGGAGTAGTTCCAGAGGCAGGTGTTGAACTGGTGCAGGAGGCAGCAGGCGAGGAACTCTCATGAGTAGGCCAGAGCCAAAGCATGTAGAAGAGGCAGCACAGTAGCGGTGGGCAGCAGCCGTGCAGATGCAGGTACATGTACACCCTGACAAGGATGGAGGTGTTGTGGATGAAGAGGGCCCACATGCTTGCCTGGAACTTCCAGTTCAAGTTCACCATGGACTCCCACAGCAAGCATCACCTCGTGGAAGTAAGCAGTCTTACAGATACCAGTAGGACAGGACCAGGCAGATGCCAAGGTGCTGACTGGGGCTGGCTCCTTGCTTAGCCCTGGGATCTCAGCCCTGGGAAAGCTTACAGCAGGAAGAACTGGTAGTTCAGTGGACATTGGGCCCTTTCTCTTGTCATACTGTTGAGTGCGCTGTTCAGAACAGACATCAGAATCACTGTCCAAGAGTGTCCCAGATTAACCTTTGTTGGCTGGTCCTTGGTGCCATTCTCAGTAGGTAAGCACCAGCCCCAGGGCTCAGGTGATCCGCAGTTGATGGCCTGGCAGCTTCCATGTATGCCTTTTATTTGGGAATCCTGTTTGCTGGTTCCTCTGATGTGTGTTTTTATAATTAAAATAGAGAGAAAGGCAGGTGTGGTGGCACACACCTGTACCAGTGCACGTGATGGCGTATGCCCAGTTACTTGGGAAGCTGAAGTGGGAGGATCACTTGAGCCCAGGAGTTCAAAACCAGCCTGGGCAGCAAAACCAGATTCTGTCTCTTTCAGTGAGTAAGAGTCTTGTTTCCCCAACTCTGGTAGCCTGCTTACAAACAAAGAGGTCACTAGGATGTTTTCTCCCCCAGTATGCCCAAATAAAGCTCAGTAACTTTCACAATAACATTCTTATATGTCAATTGAGTGAATGAGGAATGAGCATCTGTTTCTATTGTAGAAATGTGCAAATTGCCGACAGCATTTTTTTTTTTTCTTGAGACGGAGTCTCGCTCTGCCACCCAGGCTGGAGTGCAGTGGCTAGTTTTTGTTTTTTAAAGTAGTGTACTTTGAAGTACTTTGCTTGCCCTTATTTTCACTTGCATTGTGTCTGATTAAAATTCTGCTGTTATTATCTTCTTCTGTATGCCCAGTGTCTTTTCCTTCTCAGATGATTTTCACATTTTCTTATGACCATTATTTTCAAGCAATTTCATTATGATGTGCTTGGTGTCATTTATTTTGTGTTTCTCATGATCGAGACTCGCAGAACTTCTGGAATCTATAAATGTATAGTTTTCATCACATTTAGAATTCTCTCAATAATTGTGTCTTCAAATATTTTCTGTAACCCTGTCTCTCTACGCTGCTTTAGAGAATTCAGTTATGCACATATGAGGCCTCTTAAAGTTGTCCCACAGATAGGTCACCAAAGCTCTCTCTATTTTTCTAAATTTTCTTTTCTCCATTTCATTTTGAATAGTTTCTATCACTGTATCTTCAAATTCACTTCTTTTCTTCTGCGATGCTAATCTGCTCTAATCACATTCTATGTATTTTTCATCTTACATATTATAGGTTTCATGTTTAGAAGGTAGATTCAGATGTGTGTATACATATATATATATACACATTTTATATTTAACTTAAAAATATTTAATACAGTTATGGCTCTTAATGTCTTGTCTGCTAATTCTAATGTATTGGTCAGTTCTAGTGCAGTGTCAATTGACTTAGTATTTTCTTTATTAAGGGTCATATGTAACTACTTTTTTGCATACTTTGCAACCTTTGATTGGATACCAAACATTTTGAAATTTATCTTATTAGGTGCTGGATATGTCTGCAGCCCTAAAAACATTCTTGAGCTTTGAGCTGAGCCTCTGTTAAGGTATATTAAAACAGTTTGCAAAGCCTTTTGAATCTTGGGTACAGGGCAGCACTAGATCTAGGGTTAATTATTTTCCACCACTAAGGCAAGAACTTCCTGAGTACACTACCCCATGTCTCATGAATTAATTTGTCAGTTTAGCTGGTTAGCAGTGTGCATCAGTTCTAGTCTTGTGTGCACATCATACGTTGGTCAATGTAATGGTTTTCGAAAATTCTTTCCCTGAATTCTGATGGTTTCTTCACATGCATGTTTTAATCATTGTGCTTAATACTCAAGGGAGTTCCCTGACCCTGCCGCCACCCACCGCTGTACCCATAGCCACTTTGGTTGGCTGGAGTCCATCTCCCCAGTCTTGAGAGTCGGTTAGATTCCATCTGGGTCTGTCTTTCCTACAGCGTAGTCTGAAAACTCTCAAGGCAATAAATTGGGAGAGTTGTATGGCATACCTCGTCTGTTTTTTTTGTTTGTTTGTTTCTCAGGATTTGTTCAGTCCACTGAAAGCATCTACATAAAATACTGGCAAATTTCTTTTTCTCTTGTAAAGGGTAAGATAGCATATATTTTAGACTTTGCAGGCATATGGTCTCTGTTGCACATAATCAACTGTGCCATTGTAGTGTGAAAATAGAAATAGATAATATGTAAACAACAGGCATAGCTCTTCCAACAAAATATTATTTACAAAACCAGGTAGTAGACTGGATTTGCTTCACGGGCTCTAGCTTACCCACTTCTAATCTAGGTCAATGCCACCCCAGTAACAAAGATTAAACCTGCTATTAACATCTTGTTTTCAAAATATTATACTCCATTAAAAGAAATGAGGGTTTCTTCGGAAATGCCTTAATTTCAGTTTGAGGCAACAAAGTACAAAGTGAGCTTGAGCCATCATGTTGCACTGGAAGGTAAGTAGTACCCAGATATGGGCCGGGCACAGTGGCTCACGCCTATAATTCCAGCACTTTGGATGGCTTAGGTGAGTGGATCACCTGACATCAGGAGACCAGCCTGGCCAACATGGCGAAATCCTGTCTCTACTAAAAACACAAAAATTAGCTGGGTGTGGTGGTGCACGCCTGCAATCCCAGCTAATCAGGAAGCTGAGGCAGGAGAATAGCTTGAATCCGGGAGGCAGAGGTTGCAGTGAGCCAAGATCGTGCCACTGCACTGCAGCCTGGGCAACAGAGGGAGATTTCATCCCTAATAATAATAATAATAATAATAATAATAAGATGTACTCAGATATTAACGGGATTAAAAGTAGCTAAAGTGAAGGAAATTCAAGGGGCCAACTTTAGATATTAGAGTATAAGAAAGAATAATGAATTAATTTACTATAACAAAATTAAATAGTTTTTTAGAAAGAATAATAAGTACAAAGGGAATCAAAAATTAAAAATTTGCATCACATCCTCTAGTGCTATGATTTAGTCACTCAATGATTATCAAGGATACTAGGAAACAGAGTAGTCACACTATCTTAAAATATCTCCAATACTTCAAAATATCACTCCATAGTTTGCTTACTAATCATGAAGAGAAAAATGTACTTTTTAAATGGTAAAATATGATGGACACTGTCTCAATCAAGTATTCAAATATATAGTGACATAAATAATAGAAAGCCCTGATATGATTTGTTTCCTAACACAAGTAAGCAATAACCCCTAAGTAATAATCTTGCCAAAGTGTTTAATCTGATCTAACTATGACAAGATAATCAAACAAATACAGAATGTGAATCATTGTGAGCAACATTTGGAGTTGGCCATTAAAAGACAACAGTCTCATTAAAAAAAACAAAAAATTAGAATGTGTGGCAACTAATTTAAGATACAGTAAATGCACTGTTCATGGATTTTGATTGATTCCTGGATGGAAAATTCAAACACCGAGGCTATAAAAAACACTACTTGGGTCAATTACGTCAATTTAAATATGGACTCTATGTTATCAGATTATTGTATTAAATAAATGTTAATTTTCTTAGATATGATAATAGCCTTATGGTGAAAGTCATTATTCATAAGAGATATGCACTGAAGTATTTTGTTGTGAAGTGTCCTGCTATCTGTTAGTTTAAAATGATTCAAAAACATTGTCACTAGATAGATAAAATGATAAATATAAATTATATGTATAAAAATACTAACAATGAACTTAAGTGAAGAATATAAAGAGTGTTTGAAGAATACACTATGAAAATGTCAAAAATTAAATTTTTGGAGAAATATAGACCTTTCTTCTAAAATGTAAAATTTCCCTCATTAACATACAGGCTTCAGATGACTGACTTTAGAGTCTATCTGATCACCAGATTGTTTCTCTGAATAATTTTACTGAGAAATAGTTTTGGTAATAATTTGCAATTTATCCTTTATACGTAACATATTTGGTACATTATGCATCATTTTATTATGCACCCCATTGTCCTTGAAAGATGACACAGTAAGCATCATGCAGATAGCTGATTAAAAAAGTTTTTTTCAATAATGAATTAGAATATTGGAGTTTAGACCTTCAGTAAAAGCTAAACATGGAAGGAGTAAAGAAGGGAAAAGAAACGGGAATAAGAAAAGAGACAGAAAGAAAGGGAAGGAGATGAAAGAGAAAGCAAGAAAGAAAGAAAGGAGGAAAAAAGAGAAGAAAGAAAGGAAGGAAGAAGACTCCACAAACAAGAAAAGGAAAGAGGAAGACTGGCAATTGCTTAGTGAACGTTATAAAATGTGCAGCGTTCGCTGAGGACAAACTGTTTCCTTAACCAGATCCTGGGCTTCCAGTTGTGAACTCATTAAGCCCCATATTTCAGCATCAGTCTTGACTTTTCTCTGGGAGACTTTCAGGACTTCTAGTCTAGTAGTTCAGGAGAATCATTGCTAGGTCAAAACAATTGCTAAGTCTTGTTCTGATCATCTTAAAACATTTCTGCACTTAAGTCTCATTTTCAATCAGCAGATCCCGATAACAGTCCTCCATGTCTAAACATAGCCTGAGAACCTGTCCAGTGCCATTCCCCATGACTGGATGCCAGCCTTATCCCTATCAGTTTTCACAAGACCAGAAGGCTGAAAGGCTACCCAGAAGCTGAGGTCTGACCCAGTTCTCCTAGTGGTCAGAGATGCCTCAACAACTTGCTTGCTGCCAGACCAAGTTCTGTCCCCTTCACTCCACTGATTGACCCAAATTAGCTACCTGCCTCATTAAACCTCCAAGACTGAGACATCCCAAATGACTGCCTCATTCCATTGCTGCTTGGCAGCATTCCCCTAGGATGCAGCCTTAACTGGGCCAGAAAGAACATGCAGGCCAGGCAAATTGTTTATTGCTTAAATATTTTATTATTTGGCCTATTCCATTCACATTTAGGGTTAGAAAGCAAACACAGTGAAATAAAATTCTAACAAGTGAAGCATTTTATATCAAAGATTCAGGCCCAACAGTATAACTTCCTCACCCCTATGCTCACCAGACCTTCAGCATTCCTGTTGAGCACACAAAGCTGGCTAGACATAGTACAAAGGCAGAGCAATCACTTCTCTTGAAGTTTCCACTCTTTTTTTTCTATTTCATAAGTACTTCTCCTTTATTTATTCATTGTTTTCCTATACTACATGTTGATATTATATATCTCAGAAACAATTAATACCTATAATTAGCACATGAAAATTAATACATGAAAAGAAGTCTTTCCTCCAAAGTTACTCTGACACATCTCACAATGAACTTGTAGGAAAAACACTGTGTCACCAGACTATGAATCACGTTTTTTAAATTGATATTTTAATAAAGAGAACTCCCCTCACAGAGATTCCATCTCTGATTAAACTAATCCATTATGTGAAAGGGCCCTTAAAGTTACAATTCTTGTATATTATCTCATCAAATTGATCATTAATCCTTGTGTGGTATGTACATTTTACAAAAGAGAAATAAAGATATCAGAGAAATTGAGCAACCTGACCTCACATGCTCAGCAGGTGATGAAAGGGAGTTTTTGTTTTTATTTTAAAAATAAAAACAAAATATTGACAAGAATATGATCTTAAATTTCATTTTAACATTTAAATATGTCTTTTAATAAGACTTGCACACCTGCAAATTTATTTTTTTTTTCCATTTTATAATAATTTTTGCAGAACCTTTTCCCATTAAAGGATAAAATCAACATCTCTCCATTGAAGTTGACTGAACCATCAAACTCATTTTACACCCACTTCATTTCACAGCTACAATTACACTTCCTCAGCCTGGAATATCTAAACAGAGTCACAGCCAAGTTTTTCACCTTTATGGCTACATTAAAAAAAAAAAAATTCTAACAAATGCATTCCCCTATTTATTCATTGGTTAAAAAAACAAAACAAAACTATACTGAAAAAAAGTGAACTGGCGTAAAACAGGAGTTTTATCATAGGTGAAAAAATCATATCTTAACTTCCAGATTTCTGGGAGATGGAGGGAAAGTAAATATCTCTATTAAAATCTACTAGCACATCTATCAGTATATATCTTCAATTGCAGTGATGGGTTTATTATCAAAGTTTCACAATTTTCGACTTCCAAATGTTGAAAGATAAGGGAATGAAACTCCATCTCTGGAGATTTTTATCTGGGTGTATAACACCAAATCCCAAGCACAGATACAAAGAAATGAAAATACTAATTGAAGTTTATATCATATGTAACCTATGGCACTCTAGGATGACTGAGGCAAAAAAGGAACCATTTTCATGGTTCTGCATAATAGTATACCTAGCCCATGAAACTTCCCATTGGTCTTTTCACCCAAGGCTCAATTCTATATTATAAAGTATCATAGAAGCTTCTCAGAGAACAAACATCTGTGCTACATAGACATGCCTCATAACATCATAGTATCTCAATATCTTAGCTGTAAAATAATGCCTGTGGAAGCAATTAAGAGTTATACAAACCAAATTCTCATTATATTGTGGTCCTTAAATAAGCATGCTGTCATTTGACTACTTTATTAAAAGATTATTTTCAGCATTTTACAGTAACTAGAACAAGAGAATATAAAAAGCTTACATGAAAGAAAATTATGTGGTAAAAATTATTCTCTATATGATTCACACCAATAGGGGTCATTTAGTTTAAATGTTACTCAAATGTAAAGAAGGGACCACTCTGTCCATTATTCCTTTTACGTACCATAATAGCAGGACAGATGAAAAAGCAAGGAGAAACAAAATTATTCTCAATATTTTAAACTCTGCATATTTCCAAAGATATTTTCTGATAAACTGTCTTTTAGATACAGTTACCGACTCATTACATAGTAGGCCTCTTTAATGATTTTCATTGACCTTCGGATTTTGAAGCTAGGTGAGTCCCTATACAACCAAGTTTTTTGTTTGGGAATAAAGAATGTTGCATATCACCCAGTGTTTGCTGTTCAGCCACAGTAATTATTTTTTTATGAATTTATCTTATTCACTATAAGACTAACACAAGGAGACAAAAAGTTCCCAGAATTTATCTTATTTCTATTTGCACTTTGCACAATAAAGTTAACAGCTAAGACCGTATTTGTCACACTAGCTTAAGCATAGCACTGTCTTATAAGGAGATACCCCATTGTCTTTTCTTGACCTCTTTTCACGGCAAAATATTTTCATTCTAATTCTTTATGTTAAATTTCTGATTTTATTCATTATTACAATATTTTACAGTATAGGTGTTAATGACCCCTTTAGCGTCCAAGAGAAATGAGTCATTGTATTATCTACAAGATAATCTATCCTTAATGTTGTTTCAAATTAAAAATCCCCATACAACTATTTCCCAGGTAGTCCCAAGAGTGGACAAAAAGTTTAAAATAATCATGTTTTGAAATTCCAACCCATGAACTCAATTTTCTTGGCTAGGAAATTTTTAGTTATATCATACCAAAGAACATTCCAGTCTGAAGAGCAAAAAAAATGATATGCTAAGAGTAGAATAAGGAGTGATATGGTTAACAAAACAAAACAAATTAAATTAAAGTAAAGTAAAGTACAGGTAAGAAAAGAGAGAGAGAGATGTCATCAACAAACCATGACTTTGAGGAAGATGCCCAGCTTGTGAACCTCGGTTTCCTAATCTGTAAAATAGTTATAATTTCCTTGAAGGAATAGAACCCCCTCACTGCTTAATTAGTTATACAGTGAAAAAGACAGTTGACAAAAACATTGCTTTTTCTTTTCCTTTCTTTTTTGGCACTGGTGGACGTACCCCAAAAAACCAACGTACAAATGGAAAGTTCTGTGCAGGGATGCAGCAGCGGTGGGGTAGGAAGAATCACAGACATCATTTACATATGGCATGTTTCCTCTTTTGCCAACTAATTACATTCTACTAAACAACAAGTTGATAAATACCATCGTTAAGTTCTTCTCTTACTTTTTATAGAACTGTAAAAACGAGGATAGGCAATTTACCAAATAACAAATTAAAATAATTTCAAAGCAGGAAATAAAACACTGCCACCCTGGATAGCAAGGCCAATAAATATACTACAGTCTCCTCTGCTGTGGAACTGCACTTAACGAGCCTGCCGAGTGTTCTTGATTACTATCTTCTTTCACATCTATTTATTAATAGATTCCATAGTAAAGA